>NC_052539.1:20546443-20846628 GCF_016699485.2 Gallus gallus | reverse complement strand
CCCAGCACAGTCAGCCTGAGTAGGTCCAGGCTCCAGCAGCACCGATCCTCACACACAGCGTGGCCTTCGTGTCCATGCTGCACACATCTCACAGCTGCAGGACGTGCTCAGCAGAACAGAGCAGCGTGCAGGCAGCTCCCCCCGGTACCTGTCATTCGGCCACCTGCATCTCCTTGCCTTTATCTAACAGAGCAGGAAGTTCTCACGTGAGTGTCTTCTCTGTTTGGCAGTACAAGGGAGTTGTTTTCTTGTAAGAGGATCCTGTAACAGCTCCAGTGACCAAAACAATGGGCCTACACAGCACGCTGCATGTGTCACAGACAGCTGCTTGATGCTGTACCACGCAGGGTGCCCAGCAGGTGAAGGGACGTCTGACTGCCCACACGATTTGCCTTCTTTATAGAGCTAGCTGCGATATGTAGCATTTGAGATGCTACTCTGCTGAGACTGGGACTGTAACGGGGACTTCCTACTGAGACTGTAATGGCCCAACACCTTCTGGTGCAGAATAGTCGGACAAATCAGTCTGGATTTGCACTGAGATACATTCAGTCCGAATGGTGGTGTAAAGGCAGTCATCAGACTGCTGGCGTGCGTCCGCTTTGGGGAGGGGCTGTAGAACAGTCAGAATACGATACTGACATTCTCTTCTGTGCTGAAGATTTGCACAGCCATTTTGTTGCCAGCTGTGCACAGCTGGGTCCACTTTACCTGGATTAAGCTGCCTGCACGGTTCTTACATCACGCAGTGCAACCGAGGCCTGGGGGCTTTCGCATTCGTGCTGCCCTGCAACACCACACAGTGGGCATGTGCTCCACATTGCCACGTTGTGCAATCATCTTAAATGCAGCACTTCGGCCCGGAAGACAAGGTGCACCCGTTTAATTGCTAACTACCATCAGTGTGTTCTGTGGAACCATCTCGCTCCATGTAACATCGTTGTACATTAACACCACACTGAGAGCACGGCTGCGGACTCGGGAAGAATGGAAATGCTACAAGAAAACACTCATTAATAGTTTCCACTCCGATTCTTCCCCTAACGAGGAGATGCAACGTGCCCATGACCTGCTGCCGGTCTGCTCATTTTAAGGCAGCACGGCCCTCTTAAGGGAGAAAATACAATACAAAAAGAAGAAGGTACAGCTGGCACGAGTGAGATACGGCTTCAGCATCACCCATCTCTCCTATCCCCACACTGACACGAAAGAGTAAAGCTCAGAATAACTCAAATCAGTGCGTGCAGCCCAGCCAGGAGGATGCATTCATAACACGGGAAGTGCAAACTACGCCCATCCATCCATCCACCCACCCACCCGCAGTCTCAGCGCGCCGTTAACCAAAGCGACGAGCCTTCTGCCAGCACAATACACACAATCGGGTACGACAGCAGCAGCGCACACATATGTATAGCGCTAAAACCGCAAACACAACCCCGCCCCGCTCTGCTCTGCCCCCCCCGGACCGGTGCCAGCGCCCGCTCGGCTCCCCCGCAGCCCTCCCCGATGGGGGCAGCACGTGCAGCAGCAGGAGGCGCCCCCGGGCAGCGCTCCGCACTCACCCGCACCGCCGCGCACACCGCCACGCACGCTCGGCCGCCGCTGCCGCCGCTCTGCGCTTCCGCTTCCGGCCGCCAGCGGGCAGCGCAGGCCGGGCCCGTGTGGGGTGCTGTGCGGGGCTGCGGGCTCGGCCTTGAGCTGCTGGAGCGGGGACCGCTCTCAGACATAGCGTTTAGGTGGTCCTGTGTGCAGCCAGGAGCGGGACCTGGTGATCCGTTCCTGCTCTGGATGGTCTGGTGTTTGTTTTATGGGCAGCCCTAATTACCAAGAAGGCAGGGAATGCACCGTGGCATTTACAATCATTTGACCTTAGTTTTTGTCCTAAAAGGTGCCTGAAGGAGTGTCGCTTCCTGAGGAGACATCAGTCTCCTGCTGCAGGTGCACAGCAATGCACTTCCCTCTTTGCACGAGAAGGCTGAAAGCAAAACTAAAGCAGAGTGACTTCACCACGACGGCTACAGCTGCGTATGTGCGGCACTGCCTGCAGTCACAGCCTGCACTGATTTCAGTGGGAACAGAACTGGGGCTGTGGCTGAGATGGCTGCTCTGGGCTCACAGCGCTGCGTGCCTCATCCCAACCACCACCAAGGAAAACTATAACCAGCTTTGGCGTTTACTGCAGGCTTCCATTTTCGTCGTTTATAAACTACACATAGGAATAATTCAGAAAGCATAGTGGGGCTGTATCGGAGTAAGGCGAGGTATTCACCTACCAAGGCTCTTGGCTTCCACACAGGCCGTCCTGCTGCAGATTCTGTCTGCCTTCGACTGCTCGGGAGACTGAAAAGCACAAAGGTTCATTAATCTGTTGGGCAGCCACATGACCAGATTCCTCTGGTGCAGCCTGCCCTGACGTCCCGACGTAACGCAGGGGTGGAAGGAGGGCACAAAAAGACACAGCAATAGTAAGGGAGGGAATGCAATGCTGGGAAAGGGAGAGAATAAAACGGGGAGGGAAAACTGACGGATTCCATTTATTTTTGGAGACTTTGCCGATCAGAAATCCATTCGAAAATCTTCCAAAATCCCTGAATTGTATTAATATGACACATGAAATTTTAGCAAACCCCAGCTTCCAGTAGTAGGAAATAAGACAGAGAAGGTAACGAAGGGTAAAATGTCTTTCCATCAAAAAGCAGACATCATCAAGGCGTGCAGGAATCAAGTGTGCTGATGCCACATTTCAAGAAGAGAGCTGTTAGGAAGGAAGAGGCAACGCGGGACGTTTTGACCCAGAAACACAGTCTGTGCTTGGGCAAAACAAGGAGAACAAAATGCATGCCTTGTGTGTTTAATGATAGGTAATTGCTTTCATTACAACTGGCGTGCAGCAGCTGCTGTGCATGGATGCCCAGAGGCCTGGGAACACCTCACCTCTTGCCTTATGAATGACTTTTTGCATGGATTATGTTAAAATGTCCCCACACGTACAGGATTGTACCCACACTGGGCTCCAGTAACACAGTGTGTGTACAGGAAGGTCCGTGTGCTCGGCATTCACCGGGCTTTACGTGCAGGTGGGGATCAGCTGTGCAGAGCACACAGCGGTGTGGTGGCTTAGGGGGCACGCAGGGACCAGCTGTGCTGTACAGCGCTGTGTGTGTGCTTCGGGGCACGCTAAAGGGACAGACCCAAAGCAAAGTGCCCCGTCGTAGCTGTACAGAATGGGTACGTTGTGCGTGTAAGGGTGAGAAATGAGCACAATAAGCACTGCGCCATGAGAAAGCCGCTGCTGCTCCGTGTGCTGGCAACGTGCCGGAGCTGCGGGAGCAGCTGGATCTCGTTCTTCCTCTAAATGCAGCCTATCCACTCCCTCTCTGACGGCTCCTAATTATCGCGGCTTGGTTCTATTAAGGCATTAAAGCCACTTCTTGCTTTCAGCCATCTGACTCATCCCGCCGTGAGCCGCTTCCAACCGTTCCGCCGGCTGCTTCCCCGGCGCCGCCCGGCCACCATCCAAGCGCTGAGCGCTGCCGTTCTCCGGCCGCCACACAGCGCGGCGCAGATAAGGCGCGGGGCGGCTATCGGGCGGCGGCCGCGCTGTGCCGAGTTGTGCCGAGTCACGCTGCCCCTGCGGGCGGCCCGGGAAGGCGGGACGGGAGGAACGGACCGGGAGCGCCGCGCCCGTCTCCTCGCGAGATCGGGGCCGCTATAAAGGGGCGGCGCGGCGGGGGCTGCGGCAGTTCGCGGCTTCCTGCTGGAGTGTGGATTGTGCCGTGCGGGGCTCTTTGTGTGAGTGGGGGCGGGGAGCGGGATGGGATCGCGTGCGTTGCACGCAGTGCTCGGGGTGGGGGTCGCATGAGGGTGGGTTGGGGCTGCACGTTGCTTTTGCTTATGGCTTTGGTTCTGTCCGCCTTTCTCTTTTTCCCTGTCCGCGGAGAGGGGCAGAGCGAAGCTGCTCTCTGAGGAGGGCTCTGCCGGGAACGCCGCTTTCTGCAGCCGTTTGGCGTGTATTTTTTTTTTTTTTCCCTTTCTTGAAAGAAAGGGCTGCGGGGCACGGAGGGGCCGAGCGCAGATCCCTGCGCGCCGCCTCCCGGCCCTCCGCCGGCGCTGCGCGGGGAGGAGCGGCGGGGGCTGCTCGGAGCGGGGCCGGGCTGGGCCTCGGGCGACGCGGTCGCGGAGCGGTCCGGCTGCGGGCGGCTGTGGGGTCTGTGCCCGCCCGGCTGCGGGGCGGCCCCGCCGGGAGCTGGATGGCGATACCGCCCTTCTCCGAGCGCGGCTCGGTACCTTCACCGAATCGCTGTGGCGATGTAGGGGTGGTGAAGGGGAAGGCTGCTGTGCTTTGGGATGGCCTTTCGCTCCCGTTGCAGTATCCTAAAGGTATGAATTTCCAGTTGGAATGCGGGCCCGGCTTGTTATAATTGCGGCGTGGCGGTGAGGAGGCCGTGAGCAGCCGAGGCGCTCAGAGCTGGAGGAGCCGCGCTTCGCTTGCGGCGCCGTGCTTCTAGAATGGAAGGAACTCGCACGCAGTCTGTGCTCCGTTCCTCGGCGGATTAGGAAACGCTGCGGCTGAAAATCCGCGCCGAGCGTGCGGCTGTGTGCTGCCCCTGCCTGGGACAGCAGGCGGTGCCACATTGCATCTGCTTGCTTCACTTGCTGCAGCTCTTGCAGTAGGATACCACTAGATCTTCTCGCCTGATGTCAAAGACTTGCAGGTTATCTATAAAGGGACAATAATTCCTCCACCAGAAGGTATCGGAGAGCAGTCTGACTACCTTTATTTGACACCGTATTTCTTGTATTATGCTCAGGGAACAAATATAGGTCTGGCATGGTACTGAGTGCAAGGATGACCTTGAGCTTGAGTGCAGGGAAAGAGTGCAATTCCCCGGTAAAACATGGGATTATGTGCTCCAGAGAAAATAAATATAGCTTGAAAGGCAGAACTTTCTGGTTGGGGGTGTCTCAGAAATGCTGTGCAATGGTAGTTTCAGAATTGCATCTGCATTTATGGCTCCATGAAGTGATCAGAGGGATTGTTAACATCATCACGCTAGCCTGCTTCGGTACCATCTTATGAATGCTTTGCAGTTCTGGCTGTGTTGGTTCATAAGATGATGTGCTGGTTTGCTGCCTTTGAAGACGAATCCCTCGGATGAACTGGAAGTGTGGAACTTTTTGTATGAGGCAGTTAAACATGCTGAGTAAGGTGGCATTTTGTAAAGTGCAATGAAGGAGGGGGTTACTGTCTGTCTTCTCTGCGTGTAAGAGGAGCCTTCAGATGCTAAACTCTTCATAGAAGCTCTCAATTGATCAAACTTCAATAGAAATTAAAACCTTGTGACATCTGAGGTAACTCTCCAGGAGCTGTGGCAAGGGAGGAGGAGCCAAGAAATAAAGTGCATCTGACCTGTTCTGGAATGGACTTTGTGCCATGCAGGCAGGGTTCATAGAGGTCTTTGAATCACAGCTTTGTGTAGCAATATGAGACTGAGTAATAGTAACCTTTCAGAGGCTTGTGTCTCCATGCCAGGTAATTCTTTTGCAGCATGTAAAATGACTTCGGTGAGATCACTTAAGGACTGAGCTGAAGGGACTAGGTTCGTGAAGTTGTCTGTTTGAAAGATAGGGCTCTGGAAGTAACTGGAACTCTGAAATGATGAATCTGCAGACTGAGCAGAAGTACTGTACAGGACATGCTACAAAGGACTGGACTGAAGGCTGGTGGCCAGAAGTAAACTTCTCTTGGCCTTGTATATGCTCTTACTCTTCTTCAATAGACTGAAATGTTCAGGGGAACCAGCCAGGCCTCACTAGTTTAAGACTTTGTGAGACTTTAGTTGTTAATGTAAAATGTAGATCGAAATACACCATGAGTCTTCTGTTTGTAAACAGAATAAGGTGTCTTTGTTTGCAAGGCTGAAGAGTAGTTATGGAGAGCGTTGTTCTCTTAGAGATAAACAAAACTCTGCTTGGAGACAAGGTTTGAGGTCCTGCATTCCCTTGTGAGCTTGAACAAGAGTCTCCTCATCAGAAGTTAGGAAGAAAGGCTTTCTAACTCACCCACCTATTGAGGCCGGAAGACTAAGTGTGAATACAGCTGGAACTCTACAGGCTGGAAGAGAGTTAGCTGTCTAATGAGCTGTTACTGGTCATATGTGATAATTGTATTGTTAGGAAATGTGCCATCAGGAATGTATGAAACTTAGTCGTTTCATCTGGATACCTGACTACCCAGATGATGAGCTTAAAATGAATCTTACTCTTAAGCTTTCCTGCAAGGTCAAATGCTGATTAACTGCCCCATTGATGTTTAATCTGATGTGATGCTTTGCACCTGGAGGTAAGATATATTCAAGCCTACAACTATCTAGACTGCACTGTTAATTCTTTTCTAGATTAAATCAAGATGTCTTCAGGAAAGGCTTTCATTGGAAAACCAGCCCCTGATTTTACTGCCACAGCTGTAATGCCAGATGGGCAATTCAAAGATATCAAGCTCTCTGACTATAGAGGTAGGCTTATGTGCATCTAATGACACAAATGCCATCTCCCCATGTGCAGGAGTTGGGGGCTGGGGAGGGGGAGCATCTACCGAAGCCTTTGATTTGGTTTCCCAGTAACAGTGACCACTTGACTGTAGACAATTTACAGTGATTTTATTCACTGCTGACTGGGAGTGTGTTTGGGAAGCTGTTGACAGCATAGCTGTATGTCTTAATTGTGATGATTGTTGATTATCAGCATAAAATTCCTCTAAAATAGAACAATTGAGTCTCATCCTAAATTCAGTCAGTTTGAGTCCGATAGAACATCTTCAAAACATTGGGTGGAACTACAAAGTCTTGTAGGTTTGTCAGTTGGTGGAAAGTGGACTTCCCTCTAATGGAGCTTCTTTCTACTGAAGTACTGGAAAGCTGTTCTCTTCTGTCACTGTTTGCAAGTTTGGTACTGCTCCAGAACCTAATGTAAGAGATTAACTGGTGGCATTGCTCTTCTAGGAAAATATGTTGTGTTCTTCTTCTACCCTCTGGACTTCACTTTTGTTTGCCCAACTGAAATTATTGCGTACAGTGACAGAGCTGATGAATTCAAGAAAATTAACTGTGAAATAATTGGAGCTTCTGTTGACTCTCACTTCTGTCACCTTGCCTGGTAAGAATCAGCCTTTTCACCTTATACAGTATTGTGCCTGGCCTCAATTCTTACGGGAACTGGATTCTGAGTATTCAGACTTGAGCTTAATTTACTGGTGTATCAAATAAAGGCACGTAGGAAGTACTGTCATTCCAAGTGCTTCTGAACAGAATGGGGAATAGCGGTCAATTCCTTTGTTACCTTGTGGCACACTTCATGCATCCTTAGAGCTCTTAGGGTGAGCCTCTGTACTTTATGAACTGACCTTTTTTTCTTAATACTTCTGCTTTTAGGATCAACACTCCTAAGAAACAAGGTGGTTTGGGCACTATGAAAATCCCACTGGTTTCTGACACAAAGCGTGTTATTGCCAAAGACTACGGAGTACTTAAAGAGGATGAAGGTATTGCATACAGGTAATGAGCAATAAGGTAAACCTGATCATGTTATTGCAACATCAAGTGTATGCAAGTTCTGCATTAAAGCTGTGACACCTGCAGTACAGTGAAGTTCTTAGCTATTCAAGATGTAAGCTGCTTTAAGTTATCACACTTCTACAAGGAGAGACGTTACTTGTTTAGAGTTACAGTTTTGGTAAGCTAGTTAAATGTCTGCTGCTTTCCTTTGATAACAGCATTACTTAGAGCGTTACCTATCTACATGATGCAGGTGAGCTTATGCAAACATGGCTAATACAAGATCTACACAGTCATGAAAGTGATTATAGGTATTTAGTGACTAAAGTACAGAGGAATTAAAAGCCATGCCTTTATCTTTTAGTCAGCTGAACAGTTGAAGTTACTGAGGGAGCTGAACTTCTGCTCATTCTTCATGTGACTTTAGAGAACTAACTGATTGGCCATAGCTGTATTTCTAAGAACTGCAGAGTTTTTTTTTCCCTCCTTTAGAAGGAATACTTTAATTCCATTTTTTCTTTGTTTCTTTTATTTTCTTTCCACTGGTATATTCCTTAAATCGAAATAAACACAGGAAGGTCACATTTCATTTTGTATTTATCTGCTGTCTCTCTTAGCTTTTGCTGAATGTATGATTATTTTATAGTGTTGTAGTAGTTAAAGAACCCTACCTAGTGTAGTTTCCGTTTTGGGGGACGGAAGAGGTTAATACTATACCACGCCATTAAGTTTTGTTTCTGAAACTTACTTCAGACAGATCTGTTAGAACCTGTGTTTAACTTCAGGTCTGTCTTTGTAGGGGTCTGTTCATAATTGATGAGAAGGGGATCTTGAGGCAGATAACAATCAACGATCTTCCTGTTGGCCGTTCTGTTGATGAGACCCTCAGGCTTGTGCAGGCCTTCCAGTTTACAGATAAACACGGAGAAGGTAAGGGTTCGCTCTGATTCTAAATGGGTCTCTAGAGAACAGTGTTAACTAAGCAGGTTAAATAGGTTTGCTGAAAGGTACTAAGTATGTGTATAGAATTGTACTTCTTGTAATGGTGGTTTTTGTAAAGCTGTTCGAAGTGCAGCTTAACACCATACAACCTTATTCCAGCTGATAATCCATCAAGTATTTGTCTAATGTTGAAATTGCTTAAACCAAATGCTGGGCATCTTGGCAAGTACGTAGCAGTAGTCTATCTTCTTCAATTAGACAACACTCATCAATACCCTTTTTCAATTAGAAAATACTCCAGTGCTAAAGAACATGTCTTATGCTTGCCTCTACAGGCAAAACTAACTTAGACTCAGCTCTCAGACTTCTCAGACAGGTTCACACAATTGGTACTGATGATACATGTATTAAGCAGTCTGTTAGAGCATTTAAATGTTTCTGAAAGCCTGCTGATTTGTGTCCATGAATGTTGAGGCCAAGCAAAGGGGAAAATGGCTAAGAGTTCTTGTGCCTGTAGTACAGGAGTGATACAAAGGTGCTGGAGGCTGGTTGCTTTTCCTAAAAGAAGGAAAAGAGGAAGAAAAAAAAAAAAACAAAACCACTGCATATGAAAGCTTTGAAGTGGTTTATTTAAAGCCAAAATTGATGTATAAGTGTTAATAGTATTTAGCTGTTATTAGTTAATTGCAGGTGTTGTTGTTGGTCATGCTTAACTTGTTTCAGAGCTGGTAGATCAGTGTTGCACTTTAATAAAACCAGCTGTTATTGTACTTTTGCTCTAGCCTGAAGAGTGTCATTGTTTATTAACTTGGATGCTATGTTTTATTTTCTATTACAACTGAGGAGGCATCCCTAGTATATGTTGATGGGGCAGTCACATGTCTTGCAAATGAAGCCCTTTGAGGTTTACTGTGCCCTGGAGCAGTCAAAATCTGGCAGAAGCTCTTCTTCCAGAGCTAAGACTGAAACCTAGGCTAGGATAAGGTATATAGCAATGCTCAGAAGCTGAAAGCTGAAGATAATGCTGAATTGATTAATGTTCTGTATGGTGCAAAAAGTCTTAACAGTTATGAGTTGTTGCTAGCGTGCATTAGTGTCTGTGTAAAACATTGAGCAGGAGCGGCTAGGAAGGCTTACATGTTCTTGTTGTTTCAGTGTGCCCAGCTGGCTGGAAGCCCGGCAGTGACACAATCAAGCCTGATGTTCAGAAAAGCAAAGAGTATTTCTCCAAGCAGAAATAAACTTTCATTCTGAGTGGAAAGTAGTATGCCTTACATAAAGAGCAAGTACCAGTTACCAAACTTTGACTAAATCATTGCATTTGAGTCAAGGGATCATGCTATAGGTATAAACAGTAACTTTTTTTTACTTGAAGGAAAGTTTGTCCTGTTGACAGTAACTTCATAGAAAACCCTAATGATCAATATCTGTACATCATGGCCTATTGCCTTTAGTGACAATGCAGTGTATGTGGTTAGCCATGTGTTGCATATAGAAAATGGTATCCTTTTGTAACTATTAAACTTGTGGAAAGAGCACACTGTGTACTGGTCTTGTGTAGTCAAGAGCTTGAAGAGTGATGCAGGCTGTGTTTCTGTTTCACTGACAAGTACTAGCAAAATTAATTCACTGGAAAATACACAGAGGTGATCTCTGTAGAGGGAACTGTACTCCTTCACAACATATGGGTTATAGTGTAATCCTCTGGTTCAGTAAAGACAACTTTTTAATAGCAGTAAAAGATCACGGTCTCGCAACTCAGTCTGTTGAACTGCCTGTAGACAGCTTAATTCCCAGAGGCCTTCTGCAGCTCCATTAGAATGGAGATCCTAACACCTCAGTTCTATGTTTCTATAGTAAAGTTCTTAGCAGAAGAAAAATCTGGAATGTGGAGGAACACAGTTTGACCTGGATCTGTCAGGGTTAAGAAATACTACAGTGCCTGGAGTGTGAAGCCCAGTTGTGGCTGACAAAGGCCAGGCAAGTTTTCATGTACAGTGTAAATTTATTTCTGCATTTATTTTGGTCAAAATTGATTGCATAAGGGGACACATAACATCCAGTTTGAAGACACTAGATGAGTGGAATGCTGGGCTTGCTGGAAAACAAATTTCCTTGGATATATGATGTGGCTTCTTTGGATACACAGCATGGAGTTGGGAGTCCTGGGGAGGAGTGAGAACATGCCAGTTGATCATATGACTGCAAAGTACTGGAGAAGATCAAAAGGTTGACACTGTAAACTAGGATACTTGGATTGGCTCAGCCTCACCTTTCATCTTTGTACTACAAATGAGTTTTATAATATGCACATAAGGTCATAGTCATATGCCTTGATTAACTTAAAGCTACCTGGTCAACACAGCTGTAATTACCTTTATGGTTAAAGGTGCCTTATAATGTTCAGATCAGCAGGAGGAGCTATTGCCTTGCAGTGCAAGTGAGTTAGAGTCTCGTGATGGATCTTTTCAGGTACATAAACAACTCTCAAATGCCAAGACCTTGTCTGTGACTCCTCAGTTAGTAAATGGGTTCTATCCTGAAGTGAACAGTAACAAAGTTGAGGCCCAGGGCTACTTCAAAAGAGTCAGAAATGGTTATCAGATGCCTTGAGTAGTGAACTGATGAGGTTGGAGTGGTGGAAGCAAACTTCCAGCAAGAAATACTGAAAGTGAATCCCTTTGGTCTTACTTAGCTATGACAAATGTGGAAATGATTCTCAGTTGTATTATTTTGCTTAGTGTTAAGAGCCCATGTGACTCTTCCAATAGAGACAACAGAGCACCTTAACACTCTTAGGTTGTTGAAGTAATAGCTGCAGGGTCTAAGCAAGCACTTGCAGTTAAAGCTGTAGTTATATGGGAGTTGTGTATAGATGTTTGATGAGGTTCAAGAGGAGTGAACAGCTACTGAAGCAACGCTGAACACAGTTTTCTGCTGTTGATGGAAGGGAAATGGGGGAGGTCAGAGCTAGTCTAGTGTCAACCTTTAGTTGCATTGGGCTCTGCTCACTTTGAAGCACGAGGGAGTTGATAACAGCCGTCCTTGGGAGGGCTCTGTGCGTTTCAGTCTATTGGAATGTGTTTTGTTTTTAATTTCCGTGGCATAACTAAAATGACTTTTACTGGAGCCCGGAGGACGCGGGCAGTCCCCGTTCCTGGGCCGCCCTCCTCCCTCAGGCACGGAGTTGTTCCCGCCCTGCCGGGAGGCGCCGCCCGCCATTTTCCCGCAGCCTGGTCGCTGTGTGGCTGCGGGGCGCCTCGGTGGGCGGGCTGGTGTGGAAAGTCCCGATAAACGCCTGCTGCCTTCGCTCGCCTAACGGCTCCTCTCACGTGCGGTGCTTCCTTTGAGCATTGCCGTGTGGCGGGCGGGCTGAGGCTCTCCAGAGTGTGTTCACCTAGTGCAGCAAGCTGCGGCCAGTACAAGAGCTCGAAGCCCCAAACACTTGTGGGGCAGGAGCTTGCGTTTGTGCTTATACTGTTATGTGTTTGTGCCAAATAACCAGTGAAACGTGGGGATGAAAGCAATGAAATCGATAAAATTAAAGATTATATTCATCTCTCAGGCATGTGAGACACTAGCCTTCTAGTCTCCCTGCTCTGTTTCCCTCTATTAGCTGACTTCAGCTACCTGCCTTTCTGTGCAAAAGGACTCCATTCACAAGCAGGTGAAGTTGGGTCTGAAGGTAATCCCTGAAAAATCACTTGGGATGATCAGTACTTGTGCATCTTGATGTTAGATGTCTGTGCTTTAACAAGCAGCCTGCCAGTAGAGATGGGTGCACTGACAGTCACCTCCTGGCAGCATAACTGCTCCATTTCATGTTGTATTCATACCTGAGAGCTGAACTTTTGTTATGTTTCTCACGGAGTGCCTAATGACTTTCTTATTTAACATATAGAACTGAGCCTGCACAAAAATTCATGAGGTTTTGCGTATGTTATTCCAAGATTAACAGTGGAACACTTGTTTTGATATCGCAAAGTGTTTTCCTTACATAGAAGTGCCACTTTGTGATAAAAGGTGTTTCCATCTGTTTTTGAAAAATACTCCCTTAGAAAACCTTAGAAGTAGTTTCCTTAACAAGTGCTCCAGCCTTTCTGTGGGACCTTTGAATTTTTTTATCTGCTTGTCCAACAAATCAATGCAGTTCTAAGAACATAAGCAGGTAGGTCATGTGCCAGAGGTATTGTGAAATGATGTACTTTGGTTATAAAAGAATATGTACAAACCTCAGCAATTGTACTCTTAAATGTACATCAAAAGAGCAGTTGCATAAAGAATGGATTTTATCATGTAGTTTGAAAAATGTACTCTACAAAACTCTGCTACTCTGATGTTCAGTAGTGACAGCCTGTGTAAATTCTGCAGTATCTTGGGCAGATTAAGCTATTGAGGGCTTACAAGAGAAACTTTGTGATTCAGCTTTGCAAAGGGAACAATGAGAACTGCCAAGGGGCTGTGTGAAGCTATAGGGTGGGGTGGGCAGGCAGCTCTGCTCAGTGTGTGCTGTAAATGGACAAGCCCATGCAGCACAGAGCAGGGTGGCTGCAGAGCTGGGTGGCAGCGCTGCATTGCTGGCAGTTCCTGCAGGAGCGGCATGGCTGAGGTAAGCTGCTCCCACCACACCTAGTGATGATGGCTGTGGACTTCAAGGTGAAACTTGGCTCCTTTAGCTGAAACTTAAATCACGGAATGAATATACTGTGGAACATGACTCTGAGTTTATAATGTTTCTGTATAAGGTATTATATATATTTTATTTATATAATACTTTTTCAAAAATAGATTTTTTTTAATGTGTTAATAGAAAAACTAATGATTTTGCCTGAATTTAAGATTCTACTAAGATTTTTTTCAACCCACACAGCCCCGCCTCCTCCTGCTTTAATTGAGCTGCAGGGCCTTGCCCACCCCATCCTTTATTTTGCATGGGGGGGGAAAATGCAGGGCCTCCAGAAACTTTGGTGGTGGAAAACATCTGATTCTCCCTCAGTACCCTGTTATTAAAAAATGAAATTGTTTGCTTGCCAAATTGTGTTTGAATATCAACAAAATTCTCATGAGAAATGTAATGTGGATATAATCCCATTCATTGACGTTATATGCGTTCTTCATGAAGGTAGAAGGCCGAATACTTAAAGATAGTCACATTTTCAGGGGTTGTGGTGTATTATTGGAGAGATTTCAGATGTTCCACTAAAATATTTTTTCAATCTCCAGCAAAACCTCATTTTTTTGTTAATCTTCCCACCATATTTCCCATGACTGTATGTCAGTCATCGGTGAGAAATTACTACTCCTGTTTTCCTCTCTACAGTGCTGTTCTTCCAAGCGCTGTCACTGTATACCTGTTCTCAGGTGCAGAGAGAAGAAAACCATGTGTGTTCCTTCCCTGAAAACATAAAGGGGAAGTGCTCTATCTGCATTCTGCAGCAAACATACTGATGATCTATGGTGAGATATGTGGGATGGTGGGAAGCCAACTTAACAGAGTCTCATAAATACACTTGTCCATGTTGGTAGATGAGTGTGATGGTTAAGGTTGAAGAGTTACAGTTGCCTCTGCGCTGGGTAACATAAATAGCAGCACCCACTTCCTCTTCAAGAACAGCTTTAGAACTACAGCACCTGAAAGCAGAGTTTACGTTTTAAAGGCATGTTTTGCATGGAACTGAATGGCACGCTGATAGCCACACTGGAGCTGACCAGTTGCTGCCTATCATTTAGACAGCAGCATCGGGAAGCAGCTCTGCAGCACAGTCCTTAGCAACTCAGTCAATGCAGAGTGCTTATTCTTGCACCCCTGAGATAAGAGTAATTGGTTTAACTGGTAGGAAAAAAACCAGGCCCTGAAGTGTTTTCCTATTTCTGAGGAATAATCACCATGTCTGCTTGTCACCAGATTAGACAGTGCCTTGCATTTAATCAGCATTCTGTTGCAGATTTAATCTTAATAAAAAATCTCATCATTTTTTTCTTCATTTCTGACTTCATCATTCACCTCAAAGTGTCACTGACGGAGCAGGTAAACTATTAATGTTACGTGCACAAATGACAAAATGTTAACTTCCTCACCAAATATTTGATTACCTGAAATGTATGGAATATCTTGTGAAATCCAAATTCAAAGTCCACTATCTTCTTACTTTTCTTTACTGCTCAGATCTTAAATACTCACCCTGCTGCTTATAGTGAAGAAGAAAGGAACTTAAATGTGTAAAAATGAGAATTCAGTTAAAACTTATGTAAAATGTGGTAGTTAAATCATCTGGCCAAGCATTTGCAATGACTGGTTTGACATTTGCAACTGCCTCAGATAAGTACGTGTTCATGCTGCCTCGGGATCCAAAACGATCCATTCCTCACTGTGTCTGGTCTTGTCTCGAGAGATGAGAGATGATGCTTTTACAAGGCACAGCCCAGCAAGGAGAGTGAGCAATTGCAGCTGTGGTGCTCAGAGACTTGGCTGAAAGAAAGGCAGTAGGAACAAGTGGAGTTCACTCCAAAACTACTATGGTAGGATTGAATATGGGATTAAATCTTTGTACTCTGTTCTGCCTGACACAACTGTATTGCCAGAAGCATCAAAAACACAGGTTTGCCCTTACTTGATGTAATATCACTAATATGTTTTTAAATGAATTCCAGTAATTACAGGTATTGCTTTTTAGTTACTGAGAGGAAAGCCCCTTGGCTGAGTTATTGCTGCACACCCTCATCTTTTGTTACTGCCAGAACACAGGAAGAAAATCCAGGTGCTTTGTCACGTGCTTCTTGTTAAACCATCTCACTCCAACAACCTCATAAAGATCAACATCTATTAGGCTTCATTCCTGATATGCTGCGTTTCGGTGTCCCAGGTGAGCCGGCCTTAAGAGTTCACAGCATCCTAAGATCACTCTGTTTTTCTTTTCAGATGCTGACTTTGTATTATTTGTGTGGTTAAATGCATGGTGATCAATTTTTACTTGAACATCCTTAGCTCTCCACAAGTTAATCACCACATAGCTTAAAAACACTCCGTCCTCAGGATTATTGCACCTTTATACATTTTATTAACCAAAACACCGTGTGAGGGAAATAAATTACAAAAAAAAATTACAAAGAAATAGCTACAGTAATCCTTTTAGTGCATGAAATAAGACAAAATATTAAATATTTTTAAGAAATCAACCAAAAACAATTTTTATCTTCAAACCATTATGTAAAACTAAAAATCAACTTCCATTCTCTATTTATCCTTCTAAGAGAATCACTGTTTGTCCCTCTAAGAACATCACTGTTTATCCTTCTAAGAGAATCAGTGTTTTATACACTATTATTGTGAACCATCAGCTCCAGTCCCTGTTAAATTCCAGTTGAGTAGAGAACCTCGGGGAGGTTAACCCACGTTACAACCAGAAGTAAATCTGTAATGAATAGAATTTAAACCATTGAATTTAATTATTTTGTTTAACTTACAAACAATTATATTGTCAGCTGTCTGCCAAACAACGCAGGGAAAGTAACAAACATGTTTCTGTAACAACAAACACTGAACAAAGCCAGTGATCACATGCCTGCTGCTCTGTGTAGAGGACTAACAGACTGGTTATGCCAAGTTTTGATTTTGCTGATTCACTGTAGGGACTATGAAAAAGTCCATCAAGCATTGACTTATCATGTGGGCAGCCTTAGTGCCTGGGTCTCCAAGAGGGATGAAGAGCCACAACACAAGCTAAAGAGCTTAGTTCTGCATAACCACGTTGGTACCAAAGGGAGAAGGTGCTGAGCACTCTGCAGTGCTGTGCTGGGGTTAAGTAACAGAACCTCCATCAAACATTCTTTTAACGTCCTCTGTTATCTTAACGAGGCGTAAGCCTCAAAGTGCTCTGAGGTAAATTATTCCTCACTCCCCTGCCGCTGTGACCTATGAACAAACCTAAATGACACAACAGTCATCTGAAAAAAAACTGTCTCTGGAAATGTATTAACCAGCAAGGTGAGGGAGGTGAATTGTGGCTGAATTGTTCCCTGTTTTTTTCTCTGCTTATGTCAGAGTGCAACAACACTGCATGTAATGGTTTTTACACGCGTGCAACTTTATGATCTCCTTCATCTAGAAAGTACAACAGGAAGCTACAGTAGTGCAGCTGTGGTATTACTACCAGGGCACTGGAAAGTACTTTAAATTGAAATCTCATCCACCTTTGAAAAAGGTAACAAGAATTGACTTTTTCAGTAAGTTATCTTAATGTAAAAGCCAGGCATTATGCAGCATCTTCCCCAAGGTTTTAGGAGGCTGCTCAGTGTAATGAGTGAGTGCTTCTTATTGACCTAAAGCCTCCACCTCGCTCTGAGAAGCTGACCGTGGATGAAGAGGAAATGTGTCAGAGTTGAGCTGTGACCTTCACTCTGTCCCTTTGCCTTCCACAACTACCCTGAAGAAGGAGGCTGCTGCTGTTTGCTGTCTTCTGCTCCCTCCCACTTCCTGCACAGGACCATGCAAACCAATGAAACAGTCTCTGGAGGATTTTGTTCTGGGGGTTAAGGAAGGGAGATGTTACAAGATTTCTTGTTTAAAATAAGCCAGCTTCATGAGAAGTGAGGGAACACAGAAAAATTGTTCTTCTGAAGACTGAATATGTATTCCCTAGAGAGAGTTACAGCACAGGGCAATGAAATGCTGGATACAGCTGAAAAGTATCTGCCCTGAGTTCAGACCAAAAGGAATTATTTCAGGATGCAATAGCAATAAATAACTTTTTTACTCTTACATAAAATAAAACTATTGGGAGAAGACATTCTTGAGGAAAAAAACATAACTTTTGCAACAAGCAGCACGAGTTTTCCCATTACCAGAGTGTCTCAACTTTGCCCGGCCAGACAAACGGGTATCTAAATGGGATTCCCAAAAATCAGCATCAGCAAGGGAACAGACTGCTTCCACCTCCCTCCAGGCCGTAAGTGCTATGATGCAGTGCTTCCTCTCCATCTGAGAAGCTGAAGTTTGGATTGAGATGCTGTACAAAACGCTTGCAGTTTCAGTCTATCAGCACGCCTTCCTCCTCAGCAGTATGGAAAAGGTGCTGGTGAGTTACACTTCACCTGTGCCCAGCACCTTCATGGAACCACATCACTCTGTGAAACGTGTCAGCCCCAGCAGCCTGAATCTTTCTGCTGGAGGAGTGGAAAAGTAGGTTTTCTGCTCCTCGGAGTACCTTTCCTTCACTTCAATGATATCCCTGTAGCGGCCATCCTGCCAGTGGAAATTGAACAACTCCAGCAACTCTGTTCTTTTCTCCTCTGTGCTCACACAGTCGACAGGAGCAGGCTGTTCTAGGAATGGTACCTGAACATCTGGGAACAGCAGGAGACCCCGGATAGCAAACCAACCACCATACTTGGGATGGATGCATACACCAAAGATCTTCTGGAAGTGAAAAAAAAAATATCTAGGATGTCTCACGTTGTCTCTGGTAATGGTTAGAGGTCAAGCAACTTCTTACACTTGTGGCTCCCTGTTGGAAAGCTATTCAGGGAAGAAAACCCTTCCCTGAGCACATGGCACTTGATTTCCATTTTCTTGTGCCCACACACAAACCATACTGTAGTATGGGGAAAGGTCTCTTTGAAAATGTAACACAAAGACTGACTAGAGCTATTTTTTTTTGCTATTTACAATGCTACAGCCAACAGGTCTTTAACAGTGAATTGCATTCTTCTCAGTAGGCTTAAGAGATACTCTCCATTTACACATCCCTCTAACATACCATAGAATCTTATCTTGGCTGCCTCTGGCTCCTGCCTGAAACACTTCATTTAGCTACACAGCTGTATGTGATCTGGACTTCGTATTTTCCTGCAGGATGAACTAGTCAGTAAAAACAGTTGTATGATTTGGTGATTGCAGTTTGGTGCTTTTTCTTCTCAGATTGTGTTTTTGCCTCACCTTCTCCCCCCAGGGATCAAGCTTCACATCCTTCCTTTGGTAGTAATATGCAGCTCCAGCAACATGAGCAGCTGTTTGTGCCAAGAACTTGGGCCTTCGGCTTGGCAGTATCTCGTAATCAAAAATGACATCCACTTTCTGGTCAGGGAATATCTGGGGAAAAAGAAAAAAACATCAGTACCGACCCACGGAGAAAGATTTGCCATTACAGAAGTGCTGGATACCAGCAAATGAGGCACAGTGAGAGGTCTGCACATTCCACATCCCGATGCTGAACTCTGTCAGCATGCTCACAGCTGTGGGGGTTCAAACTGTGACTGCAAAGCACCCTACATAACTACAGGTTGTAATGCTAAGAGACAGAATGTGAACGATGCTTTGTCTTTTTCAAGAGCAAGGGCAGGAACCTAGCAGGCTCTGTCTGCTGTTCAAACCACCTGGTTGGTTATATGCCACAGTATTACAAGGAGTCAGCATTTCAGGCTCTTACCTCCTTCACACTTGATAAATGATGAGACACACACTGATCCACAGGATCTCTGATTATTTTCAACCGTTCTTTGTTCACAAAAGGCTTAAGGGCTTTGTCAAACATTGAAGGCGTGCTGAGGACAACAAAAGCCAGCGTGTCATCCGGGTAGGGGAGATGGAAGGCTGGCTGGAGAACTGCATTGTACCATCCAACCTTTAGCAAAGAGAAGGAGATCTCCATTAAAACATGGGCAGCAGTCTTTTGCTAATTAAATTTTGCTAATTAATTAAAAAAAAAAAAGAAAAGAAAAGCCACCTTAATTTGCAACCCAGACCTGCAGCCAGCCAAGTGCCATCCATTCACACCCAGTGTTTGTGCATACTGGGATTCAGTTCCTGGAAGCTGTACCTCGATGTGAAGGATCTACTGCATTCAGCTCATGACTGCCCCTTACATCCAGCTCTGCTCAGAAACCACAGGTGGAAGATTGAGCAACCACTCTCTCCATAGTTAATGAGATGCTTTGGTTTAGATAAAAACTTTTACAGCCGTTTTCTCCCTTCTTACCTGGATCCTGACTTAGACACGTTTCCTACTGCTTGTCCTGCTTCTTAGCCTGTCTGTGACCTGAAAGCTCAGCCATCTGTTTGAACAGGGCTCGCTTTCCCAGCACACGCCCACTGTGCCAGCAGAAGCAGACTCATCCTGAATTAAAGCCCTGCGTGCACACGTCCCTGCCTGTAAGAAAACCTCACAGAACCTCTATCCCACAAAAGCAGACCTCTCCAAATAGCCGATTTCCAAAAGGCCTCAAAGGGCTTTTAACAGCAGGAGACCTTATAGGAAATAAAGCACGGGACTGTAGTTTATAATCAGCTCAAGAGCTGAAGTTTCCAAAGTCTTTTTCTGCTTAAAGCCAACAAACAGTAGCGAGATGGTACGAGTCTGAGGTGGTACGAGTCGCAATTAGCTGCGTCCAGTATAGGAGGGGCGCTGCGTATTTCCTCCCTGGGAAACATTTATGCGTGAGAATAAAGGCAGTGAAGCTCCCAGCAGCGCAGGCATCCCCCGGCACACCAGCTGCGCTGCACGCACTGTGACACGGCATCTCGAAATCTCTTTGCAGGGCTGGATTGAGCACAGCCCACAGCGGGGGGTGAGGCAGGAGGAGGTGGGCAGGACGGGGCTCAGACCACGGGGAGGGAACGGCTGACAGCCCTGCACTGCACAGGAGCACCGTCTGTCTGTGGGTTACAGTGACTGCTCCCCTGCAATGACTGCTCCCAGGGATACCACAAAGACCGGGTCTGGCATTCAGAAGGATGGCCAGCGGCGTGGCTGTGGTATGAAGCCTTAAGCTGCAGGATGCTGCTCGCCTCTGTGTGTCAACGGAATGAATGTGAAAGGGACGCTGGAGGCGACACGAGCAGCCAGTCCTGCACACGTAATGTAAACTCAGTTCACTGTAAAGATGCATTTACATCAGCCTCGCTGTTCGCTCAGTGTTGTGGCTCTTGTTCCAGAAGCTGAATTCAGATGCTGAAGGCATCACAGAGATGTGAAGCTAAGGTTTGCTCACTTCCCACTTCACGCCACTCGCTGCAGCAGGGCCGGCTGTGTGACACTTACACACACAGAGATGCAGCGCTGTACGCCCAGCACGGGCTGAGCCGGGGCGGCCGCAGCTCAGCACGCGGGCAGTGGAAGAGGCAGACACAGCGACACCGCCTCCGGTGCGCACACGAACCTGCATTCCCGAGCCCACCAGCAGCCGGCACGTACGTACCGGTACGGTTCCGTCCTTCGATTACATTTTAAACCCGCTCGGAGGACTTTACCCCCCGTCGCTTTGGAAGCACTCTCGTGCCCTCTCCCGACCCGGCGGCACGAGGCCAGCAGGGAGGCCCCGAGCTGCTCCGCTCCGCGGGGTCACGGCCCGGGCTCCCGGGCAGACGGACGGCCGCAGCCCCATCCCCGCGCCGTGCCGGCACTGCCGCCTGCTGTCGGCCGGGGGGAGCGCGGCAGCTGCCGGCTGACATTCACCTGAGGCGGCCGCTGCCCGCACGGCCCCGCGCCCCGGACTCCCTCCCGGCCGGCCGGCCGACACCCCCCACCAGGCACCCCGCGCCCCGGGACGGCGGCATCTCCCTGCACGACGACGCCACCGCGGGTGACGTCACGACGACCGCACGCCGGCATGACGTCAGTACCTTGAAGGCGTGCACCTCAAAGCCGAGCGGGCCCAGCGCGCCGTGAAGCCGCTCCGCCACGCGCTCCTCCATGGCACGCGGAGCACCGCGGGAAGAGTAGTTCTGAGCGCCGCCAGCGGGAGGGGCGGAGCCGCGGCTCCATGGAGACGGCCGCCCCGGGGCGCCGTGGGAGTTGTAGTGCGCAGGCGGTTGGAGCGCCGCCATTTGCAAAGCGCTTTATAGCTCGAGGGGGGAGTCTCGTTTCGGGTCCAGAAGGCGCAGCGCGTCATTTGTGCTGCTGTATGTGATGCCTGGGGTGGGTTCGGCGGCGGTGCAGGCTGTCTGCTTTCTCTCTTTGCAGCCTTCACCAACGGCTGTTGCTTTTGGTCTCCGCTGTGCCCGGCCATGCTATGAGGGCTGCTCCAGAAGCGATGTTGGCCCACGCCTGGAGGCGGATGCCGGTGGTACGGCAGCACAGGCTGAGCTTCCCGCCCGTGTCCCGTTACGTACCGCTGCCGAACAACAGATGGCAGCAGAGGGAGGTCTGACAGGGCGGCATGGATGAAGCAAAGGTGTGGTGGGAATGCACAGCAGCTGGTGGTGACTGTGGTGAAACAAGAGTGTGTTGTAGCTGAGTATTTGCTCGATCAAATAGCATTCTTGTGCTCTTCGGAGCTGTTGTATTTTCGGTGGAAAGAAATAGGAGGCATCACTTTTGGAGCAACTTGTTTGTATTGCTCTGCCTTACAGTGCTTCTCTTTCATCATACACAAAGCCCCCCCCGGCTGTGTGGGCAGGTGCTCTGTGTTACCTCTTTCTCTATCTGAATGTATGTATCCTCTGCAGCTGCCCTGCTCCCTGCCAGCACACCACACCCAGCCTCAGAGCTGAGCTTCTTGCTTTCCCGTAACCTTCACCGTTAGTTCTAGTGCAGCCTTTTCCTGCTGTTAGTCCTGAGTGCTGCTTCAGACCCGTCAGACCTCTGGGACAGAACTGCTTCAGAAATACAGATGTCCTTTACGGGGCTCCCTTATGCTGTCTAGAACCCCAAGAGCTGTTTCTTGTATCCATGCCCTACGGAGGAGGAGGACTGAAGAGTTACATCTATCTTGTTTAGAATTAATTTTTCTCCTCCAAGTTTTCCTGTATTTCCAGCTTACTGGCTGTGTTCTTCCCTGCACTGACTCTCAAGTAGAAGTCTGAGTGACTCCCTGCTGTGCTCTGGGAGAGCTGTGGGAGGACAGCATGCATGCAGCTTGCCTGCAGGCTCTGCATCCATCCTTCGCCTCTGGGAGAGCTGTGGGTGGATTTCGTTTTGTTAGGTTTTGCCCGGCAACAGAGATGGAAAATTGGATGCAGAGTATAGCTTAGCCAGGGCCTTTTTGGGAGCCTTTGTGAAGAGGGCAGTTGGGTGTCCACAACACATGTATCAGTAAGGAATCGTGTCGACATCCTGATATAACAGGTCCTACCACAGCCAAAATGGAGTAGGTGAGTTTTTGAGTTGTTTCAGAAAGTGGATGACCTTTGCAAAAGAGAGAATTTGAAAAGATTTGATAGGAGAATAGGGAAAGAAGGAAGCTGAGGGTACAGGCTGAAATGAGAGAAAGGCCAACAAATGGACCATATCTTTTGCACTGAACAGCAGGTTACAGCTCTGGAAGCCTCCAGCTGCAAGGGGATACTTGCACAGCCACAGTGGGCATAGCAGATACGTCTCTGAGGGATTTCGGGGATTCTCAAGTCTGTGCAGCCCCTGGGCTTCAAGGGGAATATCTGCCTGGGAGCTGCAGGACTGTCACAGCTGGCTGCTTGCTGCTCCCAGCTCCGGCAGCACAGCTGCTGCCTCAGCCAGCTCTGATGGGGCCTGTGCTGGCAAGCTCGGAGGTGCTGGGGACTGATCTCTCATCTCACAGCCCTTGTTTGCCAGCTTCCCATATGGTGCCCTTTGTACCTGCCTGAGGAGAGTATTTGCCCTGTGGGGCACAGTTAATCTCCGTGGCTGGCGTGGCAGTGTTTTTGCTGATGCTGAAGGTTGTAGATTTGTCAGCCTTGGGAGGCAAGGTCATCTTTTTAAATTCTGAACTGGAAAAGCTCCAAGTGGGTATGGCTTGAGTGTGTGCCTGCCTTGTGCAGGACCTCTGGCTGGGTGCAGGCAAGCATTCAGCCCTGAGACTGGCAGCAAGGGTGTTGAATGGCAGACTAATATACCCTGGGAGTTAGCACCTTCAGCTAATTCTGTGTGGGTGTTGTGAGTGAGCACTTGCTGTTCCCTTCTGGCTGTCCTTAGAGCTGAGCTGACAGGATCTGAGTTGGCTCACTGCTTCTCCGAGCCATCTCATCCCTCCCTCACATGCTTTGCTGGTGGGAACTAAACGTGTGCCTCTGACCTCTCCTAGCTTGGTCCCTGCTCCCCCCGCCCCTACCCCATGGCCCTGACCTGCTCCCTGGAGATAAGAGTGATGTCTGAGCCTCCTTGTTGAGGATCTTTAGATCTTTCTGGCTCTGTTTAATTGTGCCCTTCTCTGCCTGACCACAGCTGCCCTGGGAGAGCTATCAGATGTCTGAATGGTCACAGGTTGAGGTGGAGATTCATGTAGTTGCCCCCAGAGTTTGCTTTCTCATGCAGCCTCATGTTATGGTAAAACAGCATCCAGAGAACAAGTGTCAGTGCTTGGGGGGGAAGGGGAGGGAGGAGGAGAGCAGTGATGTTGTTTTGAGGGGTCTATGTCACAGGTGTATATATACATTTCATTTTTAGTAAAACCACAACACACCCATTCATCTCCCTCAGGCTGGTGCTGCTGTTGCCGTTGCATGGGCGACAGCGTGACTAGGTGTCGTCATGTAGCATTCGCACAAAAGGAGCTTTTATTCTCTGTGTTTTCCAGGACATTAAATAAATATCACCAAACCACAACTCTGTATTATCTGTAGCATGAGGGATTTTCCTTCTGCTTTCCATCCAAAGCTTTTGAAACCTCTCGCTGATGCAGTGAAGGGGCCACTGCCCTGCATTGGGCAGGAACACAGGGCACAAGTCGTGGCAGTTGGGTGACTGAGATGGAGTTAAAGGGTATCTTTCTTCCTTGTTAGCTCTTCTGATCTTTCTTGCTCACGACCATAAGCGTGTCACTGCCTGTCCTTATTAGTAGAGAAGCATTAGTGTACACTGAGTGTGGAGGTCAGCACAGCTCTATTATCAGGTTTTCTTTGATAAGGGATTTTGGATCAGTTTGGTGAGATGTTTAATGCAATAATGGAACTTCATTGCAGTTCTGCTATAGTTAAATATCTACTCCCTTTTTCTTTCTAGAGGAGCCCAAGGCCTTCCCATGTTATGTCACGCTGTCAGGCTGTGATTTCCTGGGATGGATCTTTGCTGTCAGTATCAGCATGAAATGTGCCCACCCCTCTGCTTTTTCCTGCCCTGGCCTCATGGCACACTGCCTCAGGAGCTTCTGCCACTGCTGTTGTTGTTGTGCTGTAAATCTGATCAGAGCTGAGCTGGTTCTAACAAATGCCTCATTGTTGGTTTTGCTTTGTTTTGTTGTAATGTGTTTCCCAGGGCTGGCACAATAGAGATAGCAGGGCTGGCCTAGGCTTTGTGTTTTACTCCTGCATTATTTAGTTGGTTGGGGCCATTGGTGTCAAAGACAGACGAAATCTAGCCCCTGTACATTTTTCCTGCCAAGGCTTATGTATCATGGGATTTGCTGTCTTCTGCCTTATGCCACTGCTTCCACTCATGCAATAAATAAAATGCAATTAAATCAGAATGGCAGCAGTTTCTCCATATGATAAGAGCTGTCAGAAAAGGTGGGCAGTGAAGACTTAGGTTCAGCAGCTTCATCCTTGAACTTCTCACCTAACCTGCCGCCTCCTTCTGTTTTTTTTAGGGAGAAGCAGAAACTTGCTGAGAGGCAAAGTGGTTTTCTCCAACTTTGGGTGAGAATTCTATCTCAGAATTCAATTTCAAAGACCTCAGCTCCTGTGGGCTTTCCAGAACTGCAGAGACTGAAGTGCTTGGAGGTGAGCGAAGTGCCTGCACTCTCAGGACTTACAGATGTTTGTCACAATAATGCAAATGGTAGAGTCTACAGAAGCTTTCTATGTCTGCTGTTCAGGCCACTCCAGAGTTCATACTGATGATGTGATGAAGGCACTTCCTATGTCCAGTAGTACTGGTGGGGGTGGGTGTTGGGCATGTAAAGGCATGAAGGCAGCAGGGTTTGGAGTTGCAGACTTGCACTCAGGCCACAGCTAAACCTTTGCTCTGAGCTATGCCAAGGACAGAGGTAACGTGTGTGTGCCTGTATCTTCTTTCATCCTCCCCCCATCTAGTGTCAGGGTAATGTAAAGCTGCGTGTGAGGGCCAATTATGATACTTATCACTTGCTCCGGCAGCTCCAAGATACCACTTTTTAATGTGGCTCCATCTTTGTTTTGGTGCTGACATGCAGCCAGTGAGATTAGGAAGGTGGAAATTGCTTGCTTCATAAAGGTTCATCACTCAGCCCCTTTATCCTTTTGGATTCCTGCCTTGCTTTTAGGGTATAAAACCTCCTTGTGTTTGTATTAACGCTCAGCATTAAAGGGAATTGGGAACAAAGGGCTAATGTTCCTTTAAAAGAAAAAATTCGTGCCCTACTTTAGTAAGATGCTTAAGATTCTTGTGAATGGAGGCTGTAAGGCATATTAAACTGCCCTGTGTTCTGTTTTCCCGATTTACTAATCCTGCTGATTCAGACTTTACTAGCAAACCAGCAACAATTAGCTGCTTTGTAGCTGCAGCTGTAATCTGACATCTCTGAAGATGTCAGGTTGTTGTGAGGACAGCACCTAAGGAGCCTCCATGTCATATCAAGGGCTTAGATTTTTTCCTTTTAGCATTTATTCTGAGGCACATGCCAGGTATGGACTCCTGTACAGGCCTTTGCCAATCAGATGCTGAGGCCGTATCCTTCATTTAATAAGAAAAACCTGCTCATCTGTCATTCTATCAGCAGAAACCCTGGCCAATATTACAGCAGAAGCACCCAGTAGCTGTGTTGATACATGGACATCTATTTTAATTTGAACTTGCATAGTATTTGGGGATGATATTTGGTATTTCTTTGTTTCAGTAGCAGATGAATGAGGATGTTTTTGTATTAGAATTTGACAGGGGTTGCAGTCCACACCAAGCCAGCAGTGCTGGACAGGCTGTCATTTGTTCTTGGGGCACATGGGTAAGGAGTCTGAGGAAGGCCCATTCCTTGTTCTGGTGCTATAGATTGTAAAGAGATCTCCATACCGTGTCTTGAGATGGAGTAGAGTGGTGCAGGAAAAGAGGCCAGAAATATACTGGAGCAAATGACCTCAGCAGTGACCTGCCTTGCCTGAACTACATCTGCATGGCCTTTAATATTAATCTGAAAAAGCTTCTTTAATGTAGGGGATGGAGAGTACTGCCTGTTCAGTGGGGAAGGTTGTCTCCTGTGCATGGGATAGTGCAGGAGACAGATCTGTGGCGTTCCCTTTGATGCCAACTTCTCAGTCAATATAAAAGGCATGGGGGTGTGGCACAGATTGAGGAAAGTGAAGTGAACACAGCAGAGCTTTGTTAGAACTGGTTAGAAAAGCAGAGATTGGAGCTGCTAATCCGAGAGCAGCAGATATCGGGTGGGGACCAGAGCACAGACAAGACTGGGTGCAGAGGCAGCAGCTGCTTCTGTGGCCTTCGTCTCACTCAGCTGCACCAACAATGGCTTTTGCTTTGAAGCTCAATCTGAGATCAGTTAGTTTTCTCTCACCAGGGAACAGCTGCTTCCCAGAGTTCAACTCTGCTGCTTATGGTGGACCTGAGTATATGAGCAGCCGTTAGCAGGTCGTGGTGAGGATATGAAGGGCAGCTCCAGTGGCTGGAACGTCAGGGCACAATTCTGTCGCTCAGTGTGGGCACCAGGTGGGACAGCAGAACAGTGAGCTCTCAGCCCCTTGTTAAAAAGGAGACAGGTTTCCTTTCTGCTAGCCAGCCACAAACAGCCTCGTGCCCAACAGCCTTCTGCATGAAAGCTTGAAGATCCTTTAAAAAAAAAAAAAAAGTGAAAAATCTTTTCCTTTCCCCAGGGTTATCAGTGAGGAAATGGAAGAAATGAGGCCGGTGACTTGTTCCCCGTGTCCCCATGTATGACCAGAAGGCACAGCCAGCGTTTGCAGTTGTCCCTGGTAAAACTCTTCTGAGTCAGATTCAAATGAATCCCTGAGCCCAGCTGAAAGGCGTGCTCCGCAAACCAGGAGCCTTGCCTTGTTCCAAGCAGAACCTATAATTCTGCAATTCAGACATAACAGCAGTTTGTAGGAGTATCCCAAAGAGGACCGTGGCTGCTCGTCCTTCTTCCTGCAGCTCCCAGGAAAGACCAATGTGAAGAAAACTTTTCCATGCCTGTGAGAGTCAATCTGTGGCAACTGGTGTGTCTAATTTCAGAGCAGAAGTACTTCTGAAGGAGAGAGGATTAAAACGGGAGGGGAGAAGTTCCCCTGCGGGAGATTGTCAACAGATGTTCCATTATAGTTCAAAGAGCCTTAGCAAAAGGCTTCTGCTGCAGGGATGTATTAATTCTGGGCAGTTCATCACAGGGAGACCTGTTTTATGGTTGGGAGGATACCTGTGGTAACTTACTGTGCTCTTTATTTGAACTGTGGGTGGGGGATTGGGTCTACCTGTGAACAGAGAGGGAACTGAGCAGTAGGAACAGAAACACGCTTTTTTTTCTTGCAGCTGTGACCACCGCTCGTCTGATCGAGATCATGCTGGTGTTGTGGTTCAGGGAGTTATTTGGCTGATGGGTCTTTCAAAAGAAAAATGATTGCAGAGGAACTGAGGCTAACCATTGTTGAACTGCTGGTGCATGAGGAGCAGACCTGGGCTAAGGACTTCTTTCAAGTGTATTCACTAGGCAGGAAGTGGGACTGAGCACACAGAAGGCTGTGCAGGCTGCCATGCAGATCAGTGCATTGATTGCTTTGTCTGTAAAACGCACAAATCTATCAAGTTTGACACCGTCTGGCATCCTATGTTTCCTTTGTGTTAATAGTTAATGATTGCTTATAAAAACCTATTAATATTAGAAGATCTGCTGTGGCAGAGGATGCAGTTTGCGAGCTGTGTATCCCCAGCCTCAATGGAAATGTCCTATTCCGGCTGATGATGGTGCTCTGCATTGTGACACCGTCCTCAAGTTGTGCTTTGGGGAAGAGTTGGTTTTCTCACATCTGTGAGGAAACAGCATTTGTGCGTGGAAGTACAGCCATGCAAACATGGTTGTATGGGGAAGTTGGAAGACTTTGATCATCTTATGGAGTTCTGGAGAATTAGCAGTAAAGCAAAAAAACCCACAGTTTAGGAAGCCTAATATTGACAGAAACTTATGTTAGTGGTCATGGTGTTCCAGCTTTGCTTACTGCTCGGAGACAAATGAGCAGGACCACACATTTGGCTGTTCCATGATCAGCAACCGTGTGATTTCTTGACTTTGTAGGGGAAGGAAGGGAGGACTGAAGATCCCACTCTGCAGCGAAGCAGAGCAGCAGTTGGATGGGAACATCTCTGGCAGAGGTTCAGGAGGCACACTTAGTAAAACTCCTCTCTCTTCCCCCATGAGAAATCTGCAGTTACTGAATTGAGTGTAGTTATAGATAATTGAGTATAAATAACGTGGAGACATGCAGCCTCCTGCTTCCTTCCTCAGTATTTGGAAAGTGACAGTAGGTGTTTTCTGTTTTCTCAAATACAAGAATGTTGCTTGGCCATGGGCTGAAAGCTTCCCAGGTTGTGCATCATTTCTTAGCCTTCATTACTGTAATGTATCACTGTGCCTCCCTGCCTTGCTGCTGCACTCTTGCTCCGAGTCAGTGCAACACTTCCTGCACTCTGCTCTAAGGGGTGGTAAGAATAGGGCTGTTATCCACCCTTCAAACCATGATCCAGGGGAGGGAGGGAGGAAGGGGCAGATAGAGCAGGTGGGTCTCAAGCTCTGATCTGGATTTCTATCCCTCCCATTTGGCTTCAAATATGATTTGATCAATTCTTGTCCCCATGCTCATTAATCATAATTGTGCCTTAGCCCAAGAGCCATTAAAACTAAGCCCCAGGAGACCATCAAAAGCAAGTGCTGTGTTCAGAGGAATGTGTGGAAATTGTCAGAGCCAGAAAACAACTGTTGCAAAAGCTTTCTTTGTGTGAAGAAGCCCATGCAACTGGTTGTGGTCCATCTCCAAACCTGGCAGCCTCACCTCAGCTATAAATCTAAACAAATGTGTCCATTTCAATTTGCTTTTCAGTTTGTGCTATAGAAAGAAGCATGGCAGATCATAGAATCGTTAAGGTTGGTAAGGTTGGAAAGACCACTAAGATCATGTAGTCCAACCAATGCTGACGCTACCTGGGCTTGGATTAGACTGGCTCTGAGGACAGTTCTGTAAATAGAGGGTTACAGTTGACAATAGATGGCAATAAGGACAGCTTCAATTGGAAACAAAGGAAAGTCTGAAGGTATGTTAGATTAGCGTGTCTCTCTGAGACAGATTTCATCTAATCCAACTATATCAAAATATGAGGATGTGGGGCACACCTTTGGAATTTGTAACTTTATTGTGGAAAAAAAATCCACCATTAACATATCTTACAAAGAAAGTTGCACTTTGGTGTCGGGCGAGTTTCCTCCCTCACCCCTTTCCCCTGGACAGCAAATGGAAACCCAGAACAGCCAGCCCCTGTCCTTTCTGTTTGGTGCAGAGATGGTTTTCAAGCTCTGCCAGCCTACACTGGTTCCAGCCAGGATGGAGTTTTATTTTCCACCACAAACTTGCCTCTCTTTGTGCCAAAAAACCAGTAGCACCCTGCCCTGCAGCGGGGGAACAAGCCTGTAGCTAAGGAGATTGCTTTGTGCAGACAATGCCTGATACAGAAGCTTTGGAGTTGTGACAATTGCCCTTCAGTTTTCATGCAATAATAGGAGGAGAGAACCAACCGTCCTTCCCCGTTGTACTGGGCACCCTTACAATAAACACACGCAAGGCCAAAGCCAACAGCTGAACCCGAACTGCATGGTAGCCACTTGTCAGCCCTTCGGAAGGAGGAACTGCTGCCTTACTCAGTTCATCCATTTGACCTCTTCTGCTCCATCTTTGGGCTTTGTACATCATTTGAAGGGGAATTTCCCCTTTCCCTGCTAAGAAGAATATTAACAGCACTGGAAAAAAATAGATAATCTTGGTAGTGAATCTTAGTATCCATTGTCTGTGGGCTCTGTGAGCCTTGCTACTGAAGGAGGAGAAACAGAAGCTTCTAAGAGCAGAGAGGGAGATAACCGTATGTAACTTCTAGCCCTTGCTGTGTCCTGAGGGAGCAACTTAGTCAGAAATCCAATGCTCTTGAGAGGGAACAAGAGCATTATCTTTACCCGCAATCAAATGTGAATTAGAAAACAGGAGCCAGTATTCATGACATGAAGACTTCCATGCCGTGCACCTGAAAACCCTCAGAGGATCTGGTCTGTGGGTTTCCTTGCAGGACCTTAAAGCCTTGCAGTTTACGCCAGTGATATTTTGAAGCAAAAGTGCAGAATCTAATCAGCCTAACACCTAGAAAGGGAAGGGAGGAAGGCACTACATCCAGGCTCTGTCCTGGGACAGGACACTAACTGGCTTAAAGACCAATGTTATAAAGGAGCTTTGACCTCGTGCTGAGAGGAGGGACAGTGCAGTACTAGTTTTGTGTAACAACTTTCAGAAACCAGATCCCAGCAGCAAAATGGGAGGTATCTGAAGAAAGGCATATCGATCCAGACAGAAAAGTGGACTAAAGCATTTTTAAAGCCTGGGCAATAGCTTACACTGAAAGCAGCAAGTATGGCACACCCAGTTTCCTAATTGTGGTGAGACTAAGTTAGTGGGTCTGGTTGGTAATTGAGTGAGTTCTGACAAGCCCTGTTGAGCTAAAATCATGCTCCTGTCCTTCCAGCAATTTCTAAGCAGGGGTACTTCTCGAGCAGCCACATTACTGTTTTCCCTTAATGAGGAAAGGTGTGCATGTAGGAAGGAAGCAGGGCAGTCTGTCATCATCCCAATAGGTGTTTCAGGGTAGGCAGTGCCAAGCCCAGGACTAAAGCTGAAACAGGAACAACAACAACAACAAAAAAGTGCAAGGAAAAAACAAAATGTAAAAAAAATAAAATACAGAACAAGAGGGAACGTAAGAGAATGGATCTCCGCATCCTTGGCTCCCTCAGAAAACAGCAGTCTCCTGTGCTGACTCCACCAGTGTAACAGCTTTTGCATGGCTCACTCATCCACCCCCTCTGAAAGCAGCAGCTGTCCAGATGGACAGAAGAGCTCCATGCAGAACACGACGGTAAAGGTTGTCTTTGCTAATTGGTCACCACGCTAAAAGGAGGAGGTACCTCTTTGGGATATCTTTTCTAGGAGAGCCCAGAGGAATAAGTCAGACCTGGGCTCTGATTTCCAGCATAAAAATTTCAACACTGAACTATTTAAAATACCTAAAAACCAAAAGCCGTCTGAAAACAATCTTTCAGTTGTGTGCAAGTCAGAGCCCCCTCGTTTGTCAGCAGATTGTCTGGGACCAAGTCCTCAAGGCCTTCTCCTCTGGGAAGTTCAGCCCACCAGGCAGAGGCAGCCTGGCTGCCTAGTAGCTGTAGAGTGAGAGGGGGGTATCCTCCATCATGTCATCCTAGAAGCAGAGAAGAGTGTGTTTTAATGGGACGTCTGCATGATGTACAGCCCCAGCCTCACCATCCCCACTGTCACAGCGTGGCCATTTGCCCAACCGTCAACATCATCCCTTTGCAGTGGATCTTTGGACACTCACTCTCCTGTCCGGCTGCATGTTTTGGAGAGAAGAGTTGTGTGCATGGCTGTAGAGAACACCACTCAGATTGTGATGACATCTACATGCTTGCTGCTAGCTGCAGGAGGGCATCAGTGCACCTCTGCAAGTTGCTGCCTGCCCAGCTCTGAACCCTTCATATCTTTTTGTATCACCAAAGGTCAAACATAGACAGACAGACAAACTCCCCTGGAACAGAGCATAAAGTTTGCTTTGTCACAGTCACAAAAGCAAATACATCGGAATCCAGGAGAATAGATTAGCAAGGTGGTGTTTCAGGGGAAATTAGGATGGCACTCCCCTCCTCTCTCTCTAACCTCTTAGTGTCCCTTGCAGGGTGAGGGGAAGGCAAAGCTGTATTGGCCACGCATGAGACTTGCCATCTCAATGCAAACCCTGGATGGATGGAGAGAGACCTAAGAGGGAGCAGGATTTGTGATTGGCATCCTTTCTTCTACAAATACCCCAAACGTGGCTAATTCAGTAGAGAGAGAATTGCCAAGCCGCTGAAAGCCAGAAGCGAGGCAGCGCTGAGGCATCGCTCACCATGGGCAGGTCCTGCAGGCGTCGGAACTCCATGCGGTTGTTGTGCTGGCGGTACCTCAGGAAGCCCACCAAGCCCAGGATGCCCACCATGACAATGAAGACGGAGATCACTGTGATTACCAAGGGGTCAGCCCTCATTGCAGGAGAACTTGGGAGCTCTGCAAGGGAATGGGGCCAAATGAGAGTCTTGACAGTTGTTCTGCTCAGTACAACTGAGAGGAAATTTCAGGTACCCCCAACCCTTTGCCACGTTTTGCAAGAGCAGGGACAAGTACAGAGCATTTACCTGGATTTTCATCATCACCAACATCCAACACAGAAGCTTTCTCGTGCACGGGCTCCAATTGCTGCCCCACTGGAGATGTGCTGGTGGGGACGGCAGCTGTGCTGGCAGCAGGAGAGCTGGTCACAGGGAGTCTCATCGTAACAGTACTGGAGGTGCTGGCAGGGGATGTGCTCCCTACAGTGGAAATGGGAGCAGAGGGCTCCACCTCTGTGGCCACTGCAGGGCTCGTTCCTGGCCTGGTTTCAGCTCTTGCTGCTGTGGGCCCAGTGTTCTGCCCATCGGTCGGCTCCATGTGAGATCTGTTGGTTGTTGCTGCAAAATAGGGACAAACAATTATTTCAAAGGATAAAGTGCAAGTGCACTGTGCTGTGGGACTGGACAAGATGGAAGTAGGTTGTAAAGAAGACCTTGGGGGACTATAGGACTAGCAGCTTACTGACAACCCTTTGGTTAGCAAGAGAGTCCTATAGGACAGGCACAGCTGAGTCACACTGTAAGGCACAGTGCTAGAAAGCCCACTTATTTTTCATATGTGGCCTTCACTGCAAACAATCAACATCCAAGCAAGCAGCCAACAGAATTAATGCCACGACTAATGGGACTTGCAGGGAGGATGCTGAACTAAGAGCACCTCTGCAACGCAGTTCCTCTGAACGGGATATTTCTACTTCCCCCCATCTCCAGTTCCCACGAGAGTTCATGGGAGCAGAGCCATTCAGCACCCAAAGTTCCCAGGTTGTGCAGTCATGAAGGGCAGAACCTACCGGGCACACTGTTCAGAGGAGGTGTTGGGGTGGCACTGCTGGCATCGTCCATTTCTTTGGTTGTGCTGAAGGGCTCTGTGACTTCGTGGTCAGATGGATTTTTTTCCAGAGTACCCACTGTTGAGGCAGGGGAGGGGATTTCAGTGCTGTTAGCTGACAAGCTCACATTGTGGTGCTCACGTTGTATGACTGTGATGCCTGTGGGGCTGGCAGCAGTGGAAGTCTGCAGTCTCTCTGTCTTGGTGCCAACCACAGGGGTGGCAGAAATGAAGGCATCCTCCACTTCTGTAGAGTGAACTCCAGTGGCATTGAGTGCTGCAGCAGTCACGTTTATCTCCAAGCCCGTCTCTGGAACAGCAGTAGTGCCTGGGCTGAGGTCAGAGGCTTCCCTGAGCTGATGAGAGGTTAGCACGGTGTTAAGAAGAGGTGACAGCGCCGTGGTCTCTGTTGTCTTCTGTCCCTCTCCTGCAGAAGAGTTATGAAGTGCTGAGAAATGTTTCAGAAATCCCACACTGAGAGATGAAACAGAAAGGCAGGCCAGGAGCTGAATCTACCCAGCCTGTTAACTCCAAATCCAGCGCAAGTTCACACCTGGGGGAAAGGTTCAAATAACTTCTCTGCCCTCCTGGCAGGGACTTGCTGTGGGGAGCCTGTATTTACCCTCCTCCTTCTCTATCATAGAACCACAGAATGGTTGGTTAGAAGGGACCTTAAAGCCTCTTAAGCCCCGACCCCTACCGTGGGCTGGGTACCCCCCCCAGCTCAGGCTGCCCAGGGCCCCATCCAGCCCGGCCTTGGGCAGCTCCAGGGATGGGGCTCTCACGGCTCTCTGGGCAGCTGTGCCAGAACCTCACTGCCTTCTGAGAAAATGGTTTCCTCCTACCACCTAAGCTAAATCACCATCTGCCCTGGCCAGAGGAATTGTAACCGATGTGAGCAGAGCTGTACAGAAGCTGGTGGTATACTTCAGCAGCTGCCTTCATGAGCTATTTATGAGCACATCATCACCGTTGAGTGTGACCGCTGTCATGGGAATGGAGAGCCGCTCCGCCTCCCACTGGAGCACACGGCTGTGAGCAGGACCCCCTCCTTGGATGCGCTCAGCAGTGTGACTGCACGCAGGAGGGAAGCTGCAAAGCTCTCACACTGCCAGCTGACAAACATGGATCCCGTTTGGGTTTTTGAAGGGTGTAAACAGAAAAAAAAAAACAAAAACAACAAAGAAATGTTGCCACACCAGGTCGGACTCTCCAGAGCATTTGGAAACATTGCACGGTCAATATTTTTTGCTATTTCTATCCCAAGTTTCTACCTAAGCCACAGAGGCATGACAGCTAACCACAGAAGAAAATAAAAGCACTGAAGAAAATCTGTCTTTGTGCTCATTCTGTCCGTAGTGGAGAGGCACCCGAGGTGGGTGCCATAGCCAAGAAACGTTCACCCATCGGCAAAGCAGCCCGCTCTGGTACAAAGGCTTACATGAAAAAACTCAGCAGTTTTTGGAATGGACACGGTTATCAGAGCTCTTCTCCAGCTCCAGCACTTACCAGGGCCTAAAAAAAGACACAATACGTCTCTCTCCAGAGCCCTTCGCAGTACCCCAACCAGCTGCAGGATTCCAAACCCCGGAGCTGAGTGACAGAGGCAAGATTCCCCATCCCAGGGCCCCAGTCCCACGAGAGCACAAGCAGCTCAGCCCAGCATGGCACATTCAGAGCGTGAGCTCTCAAGATGAGCACAGGGCAACTTAAAGACCAAAAGCTTAAGCACTTCTCCCTCAGATGTGTCCAGGACCTGGCTGGCTGTGGCCAGAACCTGCTGTGCAGTGTGCTGCCAACCCCGCAGTTCCAGAGCCCAGGCTGGGCATTGCCGAAGGATCTCAGCTGGGCAGAGGCCGGTGCTCCGTAAATACGCCTCTACCTGCCCCTGTGCAGCAACGCACACAGAGCTGCGCTGTTGTTGCAGGATAAACAGGAAAGGCGGTGGCCAGGTGCCCGGCCAGCAGCAAGCCTGGTGATGTGCTGCTCTGAATAGCTGGCCTGTGCTGGGGCTGCCTCCCATGGGGTGGTAAGCTGTAACTGGGGTAATGCAGAGAGAAGATTTGGGGGAAGGTGTGTGGCACGAAGAGCTGAGCAGCACTGAAATGCTTGTGCCACTTTTTGGCTAGGAATAGAAAACCAGAGGGAAGCAGAGGGAGCCCTGCAGAGGGGCTAGCATCCCTGCCAGGAGGTGCCGTGGGGCAATGAGGTTTGTGGGGGGAAGCAGCTCCCCTCATTCATCTGCTCATCTAACGCTGCTCTTCTGGTGGAGATGTTAAAATTGGCAACTATGGGACAGGTTGGGCACGGAACCCGCCGAGGGGCCTTTGGGCATCGCAGTAGACGGCACCTGATTAGCGAGTCACTGAGCCCAGCATCCCAGCTCAGGAAACAAAGGAGAGCCCAAACCGAGCTCACACAAAACCTCCAGCCATTAGGAGGTGATGGTGAGAAGACGGAGAACAAGGCAAGACGCATAGCATGGACAAAGAGATGAAGGACAGTGAGTAAATGCCGATCGCTCCGGGGCAGACAGACAAAAGACCACCATCACCGCGTGTCACCTCCCAGGAGTGAGGGCACACCCAAAGCCACCAGCCCGGCCTCGCTTCGTGCTCCGTGGCTGCTTCGATTCCCACTGCTTTGTCGTGACGGTGGGCACCAGCTGCAGCCTGCACCCATCCAGCTCGGTGCAAGCCCTGCAGAGCAGCGGGGCAGAGGCCGGCCCTGCATCTTTGGTACCCAACAGCTCTGGAAATCGCGGCCTCCAGCCCAGATGCTGCTGCTCCGTCGCTGAGCAATGATGACTTCAGCTATTTATCAGCTACTTGCAGAGGTGCAGGTCAGAGCTCGTCGCTCTGGCATCCTCCTGGAGCAGCTTTGCTTCCTGCACCAGGTGCCAGGGAGGCTGCGGCTGCGCTGCCTGAGGCGCCGTCCTCTCCATCTCCTGCAGACAGGAGGGAACCAGGCCCCTCTGCCTCAGGTAGGAAAGGAAGGGGAGGATTCAGAGAGGGTTCACCTTCCAAGGCACAACAGTGGTCACCCTTGGATCATAACAAAGCAACGACTGCCATGGTGCGAGTGAAGGAGTCAGGCCAGCTGCCGGCTCGCTGGGAAGCAGCGATCTCAGAGCACGCCGGGGCAGGGCAGGAGGGTGTGCGGCTCCCAGCAGACATCGCTGACTGCCGTGACCTCTGTCTGGGAAACAGAGGGGGAAGGAAGAGAGCAGCCTTTGGGGAGGAGGGATGCAGCCCCTGCGTTGGATGAGAGTGGGATACGCTCCCCACTTGTGGGGAAGGGGAGGCTGCAGGCATCACTGATGGACCCCCACACAGCAGTCCGCGCTCCCACCGGCTCTGGAGCAGACGTGGTATAAATATGCCAGAGTGAAGGAAGCCAGCTCTGCAGGAGACAGGGCTGTTCCTGCTGTGCTCTCCCTGCCCGGGCTGCAGGGCTGGGGCCAAGCGAGGGGCTGCGGAAGGTCTGTATATGGATGTACAACATCCTCTGCACCCTCCTTCCTATCTCAGCCAGAAACAGCAGCTCCCCAAAAGTCAAGACAAATCTGACCCCGATTCACCACCATTTCCAAAATCCCCTTTGGAGTAAGCCTGGGGTGAGAGGAACCAGAGCCACGCGCAGTAGGGAAGGCAGTGGCAGCCCGGCACAGGGCTGGAGGAGAGCAGAGCACAGGGTGCAGCCTGCAGCCACTGCTGCAAGAGGCTCACAGGGCCCCCACAAGAGCTGAGCACAAAGAAGGCAAAAGATCCACCCAGGATTTTGCAAGGTGCTGTAGGATCGGGCATCCCTGGTGCCTGCAATGGCTCCCGCGTGGGTCATCACTGCCTGCACTCCCTGCACCCGGCTGCCTGCAGAGAGCACATCCAGCCGCACCTCCCCAAGTGCTATTTTTGTGCACTGTCTGAATTCAGTTCCCGTTGAAGCGTAACAACTCACAAACAGTACACCAAAACTCAAAATTAATACAATATATAAAAAGTAACCCATGTGTATCTCAGCAAATAGATCCTCTTCCTTAGCAAAGTACCCCATTAGGTGTAGAAATTATCTTTTGTTATTATATTTTGATGGTTACCAACCAAGGGTAATTAAAAAACCTCTTCAAGGAAAGAGAGCTGAAGTGTGAATGCAAATAAAGCCAGACGGTGGGATTTAAACCCAAGGCTCTCCCTTTCATTGAGAAGCAGGGCTGGAATAGCTGCTGATTAGACAGCAGCCAGCCCTGACCTTTACATTGTAACTCAGTGCCCAGAATTAAAGAAGCTGAAGGGCAGAGGTTTCAGGTAGGGCAACGGGGACACCACAAAGCAAACCACCACCAGCTTTGGGATCCTGGTCCCACCCTGATACCTCGTGGGACCTCGATGGAGGTGGGATGCCACAAGGTTGTGTTTGCGGCAGGCTCCAGCACTGTCCCTACCAGGGCTGATGCCAGGATCGTCCCCATGCCCATCCTGGCAGACAGGGGCTGAACAGGCTCTATCTGCTGCCAGAGCTCCAGGTATGAGCAGTGAACCAGGTGGGCTAAAGCATAGGTGTTAAGTGCCCAGCACAGCTCTGGGAACCAGCCAGGCCAGGCACGCTGCAAAGGGCTGCGGTAAGAGACAGGAATAGAAAGGTCTCCTGACCCAGAAGCTCCTTCCAGCACAACAGGGCAGGAGGCCTTGAACTGAGCACGGGACGGGGCTCTGATTAGATGCGGTGTGCTGAGCGAGTGCGGCGCTGGCAAAGGACAGCCCAGCGCCCAACCTGCCCGGGCAGGCAGCGGGACACCTCCCCAGGGTGGTGCAGATGCCGGGCATCAGGTTTGAGCCTCCGGGGAGCAAAACATGGGGGCAGGAAAATGTCAGCGCCACCAGCTTGTTTGGTGGCACTGCGTTTGGGATGGGTGGCAGAGAGAGAGTTGTGAGCAGAAAGGAGCAGCCCTGGAAACAATGCTATGAATGCCAAGCGTGGGCTCTTCAATACCAGGAGAAGCCAAAGAACAGCACAGACACGCCTGGGGCAGGCGACGGTGCTGGGAGGCATCGGGGATGTGTGGTAGCACCCATCTGCAGGATCCAGCAGCCCAGGGGCGCACGCATCATGCCAGGATGGGGAGAAACGCATGAAGCTGTGCTACAGGTCTGCATGGAGCTTTTCCTCTGCTCCCCCCTTCAGAGAGGGGGGCTTACCCCAGGTTCCCCAGACAGGGCAGCCCAGGCTGTCTTAATGGCCACCACCACCTCCCCAGGCAGTTATTTCTCACAGGCTGCATGCAGATGCACAGCACCCTGCCTGGCAGGGAGGTGCCCACGCTCCCATGCTGTTCACTTTGTGCCTTGGTAGAGGACTGAGCTGTGACGAAGACACCTCTGCCCAGAGACTGCCTGGAGGTTTGGGGGCAAACATGATTCTCAGAGCCTCCTCTGGGTCTGTGTGTAACCCCAGTAACCACCACAGCAGTAGGAGATCTGGCATCAGCCAGCCCCGGCCATGATTACCACAGGAGCCACAGCTGCAGGGGAGGAAACACTCATGTCATTAGGAGAAAATTAATTAGCCAGTTGCCTTAACAGCGGCCCCATGTCAGCAGGGAACCCAGGCAGTGTGGCGTGAGCTGGAGGAGCCTGGACACCAGGAGTCCTGCCCTGCCCTGCCCCAGGACCTTCCTGGCCACGGGATACCAACTTTGTCTGTCCTTTGTGTCTGCCTCTCTCCCCATGGCATGGAGGAACGTGGCCGGAGGAGGTGAGCGCTGCAGCCCTGTGGAGTCCTGGTGGAGAGGGGCACTCTCCAAGGAGAGGACCAAGCCGTGGCTCAGTGCTGGGTGCAGGGAGCTGGAGCCAGCCAGGCTGGGGCTGCCTACCTCCTTCCCTCCAGTAAAAAGTGGTAAAGCCCTTGTTATATCTGTGGGGTGTGCAGATGGGATTCGTACACTGGTGTTGCTCCCTGCCCTTTGCCATCTCCTCTGCTTGCAAGGCAGCTCGGCACAGGAGAGGGGAGGCAGCGCAGTGCCCGGCCCAAGATTACCCTGGGATTTTGTTTTTAAGGCTGATGGTGCTGGAGGAAGTGGATTTCCGCAGGCAGCAAAGAAAGGCTGCATTGAGAGCCGGGGCAGGCAAAGTGTGGAGGATGCAGCAGTGTTTGGCCCCGCAACGAACACAGAGTGGGGCCGGTGAGAACCGGCACCAGGCACAGGACGGGGATGCATCTGTAGTGCTGGGATGAGCCCAATTCCAGGCAGGTTTGGCTTTGGGGCCACACGCTGGGTGATCCCTTCCACCTCTGCTGTGCTGGTGGGGTTCTGCGGTGTCTCATTAAGCTGAGCTGGCCGTGTGGCTTTTCTTTATCGGTGGCAGCTCTCCCGTGCCGCCTATTTCACAAAATCTTTTCTCTCTCAACTGGGTCTGGGCTGAGGTAGCGGATCCAAGAGCTGCGAGAGCCAAACTGTATGGGTGCCATTTCCTGGGGCCACAAAGGGACGCCGGGATTGGGACGCTGAGCACGAGGCACCGCAGGAGAAGTCCAATGCAAAGTTCATTGGGCCACATCCCTGCGCCTGGGACAGGGCAGCCAGGGGCTCTCAGGAGCCCCCTGAAGGCAGCTCCCTGGGGTGCCCTGACGTGCTCCGAGCCGTGAGATGGGGTGAGCGTGGGGCCGATCTGCTCTCAGCTGCTGAGAACCCCGCAGCCACGCACTGCAGCTGCATTGCCAGCAGCCGGGAGCCTTATGTTACGTGCCTTCCCCGCATAACAGGTGGGTCTGGGGCCACTTCCCCGCGCTCAGCCCTAACCCCGCACAAACGGCTCCCGGGGCTCAGAGCCACAGCCCCGACGGTAGCACCGACGGGTTCATGCCGCAGCCCCACGGGCGGTTACCGGAGACAAAGTTGGTTTCACGCCTTCCCTCCCAGTGCTGTCCTCGCCGTGCTGTGACCCCCCCCCCCCCCCCCGACCCCCAGGGGGGCCGGCCGGGAGCTTTTTGCTTTATTCCGTTTCTTGTTTTCCCGGCAGCCGAGAAGAGGAGCGCGCCCGCTTCCCGCCGAGCCCCGCGCTTTGTCGCTGCTCCGTTCACCGGGACCGCCGGCGGTGCCCCCCCCCCGCCCCCGGCTCGGGGCGCGCTCCCACCGCGTGGCCGCCGGCACGGGCCCACGTGGAGCCGCGGAGCTCCGGCCCGGGAGCGGCCGTCGGGACGCGGGGCCGCCGCTTTGTCCCGCCGCTTTGTCCCGCAGCATCCCCGCAGCGCGCGGTACTCTGCTCAACTTTCGGGGCCCGCGGTTCCCATCCCCGGGTAAGGGCCGCTCCGGCGCTCCGAGAGCGGCGGGACCCCCACCCCTCGCGGCTCATCGCGGTACCTGGCAGGGCGCAGAGCAGGCAGCAGGCGGCGGCGAGGCGGAGCAGGGCGCGCCGCGTCCCCTCCATGCTGGGCCGATCCGCGCTGCCTCCGCCGGCGGCACCGGGGCGGGACTGGGGCGGGGCGGGCGGCACGTGGGGGCGGCCCCGGGCACGGCCGCGCGGGGCGGGGGCCGCCGCCACTCCCAGCGCCCCCGGCCCGTCCGGTCCCCGCTCGGCCCCCGGCACCCGCCGTGCGGTCCTTCCCTGCCCCGGGCATCCTCAGTCCTGGTACCCCCGGCGCCGTCCCTCGGCATCTCCCAGTCCGGTCCCGCATCGTTTCTGGCGCACCCAGAACTACCAATTCCACTCCACAGAGGGATGGGGGCGACGCAAAGTGGCATCGCGCTGGAGCCCTTTGCTGCCTTAGGATGCCCGGAGCTGTGAGCAGTGCTGGGATGGGGTGCCCCGGTATCTCTGCCCTGGACATTCAGCGTATCCGGGCTCCTGGAGGCACCCCTGGCTCCGTGTCCCTCCTGGGCTCTGGGCAGCCCCTTCCAGGCACTGTGAGGGCCACTTCCCAGATGTTTGCTGGGTGAAGGAAATCCCAGCCCGAGCACAAACCCGGATGGCCACCAGGTTGTCCCTTCCTTCCTCTGGTGGCATTTCTGAAGAAGAAGCCCTGCTGCAAAGCTGGCCGTGGCCAGTCCCCTACAGCCTGTGCTGTTCTCTGGAAGGCCCCAAAATCCCCACTCAGTTCCCTTTGCCCCACTGCTTCCTCTCCAGCCCCAGTGCCCCATGTGCAGCTGCCACGAGCTCCAATCTGCCCCCACCCAAAACCACAGGTTTGGGGCTTCTCCTGTGCAACAACACCCTCTGCCCATGGCGGATTGCCGGGTCCCTTCTGTCCCATGGCGTAGAGGAGGAAGGTAGAAATGGGGACTTCGTGCCCTGAGTGGTTGCTCCTTTTGCACCTTCCTCTTTCAGCATGGGAGTCTTGGTAGCTCTGCTCCCCATCAGGGAGAGGTGGAAGGGAGCAGTGGCAGTGGGACCATACCCATAACATCTCACCCCCTTCCTCAGAGATTTGTTTCTGGCCACTTACTGCCACCAAAAGAAGATGTACTGTTTTCTGGCATCCCGTTAAAGAAGTAACTAGGCCTTTGAAAACTTTCCAGTTCTTAAGGGGAATTATTTTGCATGTATTTACAGCATTTTGGTAGGCTGGGAGAAGCTGCAGAGCAGCCTGGCTGTGGTTGTGCCTGGGGTGGTGCACAGCAGAGGGGAGCAGATGGGGCACACCTGATCAGCACGTGGACCAGATAGGTTTGAGCAGTGGGGAGAGCAGAGGAGTGGGAACAACTCCTGAAAGAAAGTTTCATATTCAGGAAATGCAGCATCGACTTCTGCCTCTTGCAGTGCTTTATTTAGCTCCCATCCCATGGCTCCTGGCTGGCAGCCAGCAGGGGATGGCAACGCTGATTATCCTAATTTAATAGGAAGAAGCGGGTAATAGAAAAGTGAGTGGAATATAGTGGCAGAAAAAAGGGCCTGAGGGGACAGAGCACGCCAGAGGACGAAGGAGATGCTGGCCTGGGAGAGAGGCATCAGCTTGGTGCTGGGGTTGCATCCCCACGGAGCACTGCTGGTCCTGCAGGGCTTGGCAGCTCCTGCCCCATGTCACTGGGCAAACCCACGTTTTTTGGATGAATGGTGCTGATCAGCATTGGGCTGATGTTATCAGCAGAAGGGATCCTCAACAGGCAGCAGGCTGGGGGCGAAGTGGAGCAGAAGGGAGAAGCCAAGGTGAGTCATCCCCCTTGTCCAAGCCTGCAGCATTAAAACTGTACTTTATCGAAGCAAATTAAATCTCACAAGTCAGAGCAGAGGGTGCTGCTGGGTGTCTCGTAGGCAGGCAGAGGGAGATCGGCTCAGCAGCCCCAGATAGGACATCTCTGCTGCTCCTCAATGCAGAGAAAGCTGCATCCATCTATTTTTAATATTGGTGACGCAGGCGGTGAGCCTGGCCTCAAGCTGGGAGCTCGCTGTCTCCCCATGCATCTGTCCTGACTCATCTTCCTCTGAGAGGGCCCTGCGCTGCTCCGTGACCCAGCAAAGGAAGAAGAGGGAAGCGAAATGGGGCCAAAAAAAGTAAATCGGAGAGCACAGCTCCAGGGATAGTGAACTGCCTGGGGAGAGGAATGATAAACACCAGGCTTTCGCTCGCTCTGAAGCTGGGAAAGCTGTGGGATTGAGAGAGCTGAATGTGTCCAGGGGACTGCTGAGGAGAGAACGGCATCCCAGAAGTGCTTGTCGAGATCCTAAAGGGTTTGGAATGTGACTGAAAGGCTTGGAAGGATCTCACGGCTTCCTATGAAACATCCACCTATGACAGGGCTGGAAAAGGGACAGTGTTGATGTTAGACAAATTCCAGGCAGTCCCACTGGGGCCCTCTCCTCTGCTCCACGAAATGACTCAGGATCTCCAGTGGTGTAAAGTGGAGCGGAGTTTGACCAATGCTATTTAAAGAGGGTGTTTTACCTTGAGGGGTTTCCTCACACGAAGTACCTCATGGGCTCCATCTCTGGGCTGCCCGTTGTTACGGCAGTGCTGTGAAGTTGACCCACGGCCTTCACCCTCCAGAAGAGGAGAAAGACCATCCCCTTTTCTGGGCACTGCTGTAATTCCACCCTGCTGAGGGCAGTCCCTGCTCTGCTGCTGCAGAGTAAAACTGGTGTGGCTGCATCGCAGCATCATTCTTCTTGGGAAGCAGAAGTCTCCCAACTTCTCTGCCTCTGGGGCATTTCCAAAGCCCAGGGAAAAGGAATTCCCCCTCCCATTCTCTCACCCACCTCCTCTGATGTCTGTTTTTACTGCCACCCCATTGTGAGTGGCAATGAATGGCAATGAAACCCTGGGCTGTGCTTCTGCCAAACCGGTCACGTTCACAAAGCTGAAGCGATCCGTCTGGGGAAGTGTCAGAGCAAAGCAGGAGTGCTTTTGGTGCAGCACCTCCTCGTGTGGGGCAGCAGAGGAAAACCAGCCCAGCTCCCGGGCTGCGGGACCCCTCCTCAGGGCCACCAATAGACCCCGAGCCCAAAGCGCGCTGTGACGCCTGCGGGGCTTTGCCTTTGGTGCGCCCCTTTGGAGGGTCTGCTCATACAACGTTCGTTTGTCCCCCTCCGCAGGGAACGGAGCGACAGAGCCATCCATCTGCTGCGGATTTTAAGGCTGTGGATTTGCCGGAGTATTTCTGCCACCTGCAAGGAGGGACCGGGGGGGTCGGGGGTGACCTCACGTGGGGTTCCCGCTGTTGTACGCACACACACGCGTGGCCACTCGTGCTTTTCTGCCCTCAAAACTGGCTGTTAGCAGCAAGACATCCGCAGGCCGCGAGCAGAGGCACCTTTACGTCGGCCGGAAAGCGGACGAGGTGAAAGCTGCGACGGGGAATGGGGGCAAAGCGCGTTCACCGGCTGCACTGCTGGGATCGGCTCCCAAAGGAAGACGTAACGACGAGCCGCCACCAGGTGTCACCTCGAGGCCATCGAACGGCTCCGGGCCGGCGGGGACACAGGGATGGAACCACATAAAAGAATGCTCCGCGTTTGGCGTTTGAGAGCGTGGGAAAATTGCTGCCAGCAAAGGGAATCCACGCGGACGGAGGGTGGAAGGAGCCGCCCCAGGACTGCCGATCGTCGAGCTCTGGCAAGGATGAGGACAGGGAACGAAGGAACACCCCTCCCCCCCCGTGTACTGCGCCGCTCCCGTCCCCACGTGCCTCAGAGAGGACGCCCGGGAGCGGGGAGCGGGGAGCGGGCCGTCCGGAGCACAAGGGAAGCGCCGGGGTACGCGCTGAGGGCACGGAGCGGGACTGAGCGCGGGACCGACCGCGCGCCGCCGGGCCCAACGCCTCGGGAGCGGGCCTACGCCGCCCGCTGACAGCTTCCCGCCCGCCGCCGCCTATAAACACACGCGGATTGGCTCTCCTGCCCGTCCGTCAGCACTCGAGCCGCGCTGCTACTGGCTAACTCTCTTATTTATAACCCGCCTTCGAAGTCTGGCCAATGAGAGCGAGGCGCCCCTAGCAACGCCCCTCTCTCTTTCCTGCCACTGACTCCCGCGATTGTCCTGGGTATCGACGTCTATCCTTTTATTGGCTCAGCCGCCTGCCTCTCAACTGTCCCTTGGCCAATTATAAGCCAGTACTCACGTGGATTACCTGTGAGTCCCTCCGCCTGCCTTCCTCTTCTCCATTGGCCAAGAGCCACCGTCCATCAAACCCTCCCCGACGTCGATTGGCTGCTCGGGACGGCGGCTGGCAGATCGGCTCCGCCCCGCTCTGTGGGCGGCTCAGCGGCTGTGAGGCTGACGGCGGGGTTGGGCGCGTGAGGAGGAGGCGGAGGAGAGCGAGGGCGGAGCTGTGGCGGTCGCGGGTCCCGCAGCTGGGTTCTGTCCTCACATGGGGCCCCCTCGCTTACCGCAGCGGCGGGGCAGACCCTCACCGAGCCGCTGAGAGACGAGCAGGTCGCCATGAGTGCCCGCGCCGCCCGCAGGCCCCGCTTGCGCCGCCGCCGCCGCTCAGGTAACGGCCGGGGCCGCGCGCGAGGGGAGGCGGGGGAGCAGAGCTGAGTTGAGCGCCGCGGCGGGTGGGCGGCAGGAGGGGTCCCGGTCCCGCAGCAGCCCCCGGTCCCGTGAGGGAGCGGTGTCCGGCAGCACCGGGAGGACAGGCCGCCTGGGTCCCGCCGCCCCCGGGCGGTGCGGTGAGGTGCGCTCGGGGCGGGCAGGTGCAGGCGGGAGGCGGGGGGAGCCGCGTTCCCCTCCCCCAGTGAGGGGCTTGGCGAGCAGGTCGGTGCCCAGGCGCACGGGGATCGCCTGCGAAATGGTTGCCGTGCCGGGAGGTGCGAGCTCGGCCCCGGTTTTGCTATTTTAAGTGCTACCCTACGTGAATCATGGGTTAATGACAGGCTGGAACGTTCAGGTGTGTGTGCATATATGTTTGCGTGATGGCCCTCGGATGAAAGGCGGTGCATAAATGCGGGAGATCGCTCTTAATAGCGCGTTTCTTTGAGGGTGAGGGCTGCATTTGCTTTAAGTGCGGAGGGCTTTCCTCTTGAATATTCTGACAGGTATGCCGCGAGTTAGGTGAAAGCTGAAACGTCAGGAGCGCTGCCTGCAGCTTTATTTATGCTTTTACTTTCTGGTTTGTCCTCTTAAAATGACCGAGAGCTGATATTTACACCAACCCGTGAGCAGTCTTTATGCTTCAGCTGCAATGATTTCTAAAAAAAAAAACTCCTTTAAATAGAGGTCAGAGTTCAAGGATATTTTTATTGTGTGCAAAATCAACAGCCTTACAGTTCCACGGACTTAATTAGGCACTGGAATTTACAACCTAAGATAAGATGTTTTACGAGGAACTCTGATATGCCCAGTGGAATAGTCGTAAACCTCTCTATTTAGTCATCATCTGTGGAAATTATTGTTGTATACCGTATCCTGACAGGCCAATAAAAACGTCATTTTCAGAGTCAAGCAGGACTGTACTGTGCAGCTGTAGGCATGGCTGTTATTCCATTGTCCATTTCGTTTTGCTTCATGATCAGCTTGAGCTGAAGGTGTGTGCTGTACCTGCTGGCAGTGTGTGCTGCCCTGGTTTTTTTGCTTGGAACTTCTGTGCTGTTCTGTTAAGGCGAGCAGCTGGTGGGAGGGGCAGAGCAGAAGGTAGGGACAGAGCGATCCTTGCTACAGCACTTAACATATTTGGGACTGCAGAACGAGGCGGTTGGTCCAGATGAGATGTTGTAACACCTTCCAGTTTTATATATATGCTTTTGCCATTGTGATTCTTTACACAAATGACTTCACAAATTCCTGGAAGAGATGTAGGGTTAAAGGAGGGGTCTGTTCCTGTGCCTGCTGCGGAAGAGTGAAGCTTGTGGTTCCCTTGCATCATAGGTTTCCTTTCTGTATTCTTACACTAGCCAGGAACCATGCGTTTGCACCATGGCAGAGGTTTTTTTTATCCTTGCAGCATGGTGTCTTGCAGCCTGGCACAAAGTTAAGCACTCTTCTGAGCAAGATCAAAACCAGTTACAATTGATAATTAATTCTTAGCCATTTTACTGCTTACTGGTACCATACCATGTTCATTTGAAGTTGTGCATTTGTCAGTAAGTACATCTGATAATCAGCTGCTGTATCCCAGTGGCTCCATCTGTTGTCTGCTGCCAAGTCCTCTTTTTGACTTAGTTAGTAAGCTTCTTTTCATATGGCCCTGTCACTTTTTCTTAAGTTGAACACACTTCTGTTAGTGCCTAGGCTGCTTTTCTTTGGTGTGATTGTCCCATCAATTGCACTGGGGTACTGTAATAGCTTTTGCAAGCAGCCTGCAAGTTAGTTGAAATAACTTTGCTTTTGAAGCCCAATGTCGTACGCTCCAGGTCTGGGGCTCATCCTGGTTCCCAGTGTGCTTGCCATTGTGCAAAGACCACCAGACTGCAGGGTCTGCAGCACTGTAACAGCAGCAGAGTTGGGTGCCTGTTCTCACTGCAAAGATTCATAAATAAGTTAGTTGAGACCATGTTACTGTTCCATTTGTGCAGCCCGTATCTGACGTAAGCGCAGGACTGGGTGTTTCACAGTAACTTGAGCCCTCGGACACAGCCTGGTGTTCCAGCTGTATTTTAATGGTAGATTATAGAATGCTTTTTAAGTATTTGTGAAGATGGTGCTTTTAGGTGGAAAATGTTCAAATACTGACCATCTTGTATGACTATGAAGGGTCGGTCAGGCATGAAACCTAGCCTGCTTGCTTTATTGTTCTCCACTCTCGGTCACTGCTGTTCTCTTTCCTTGCCTTTGCTGTACCGACTTATCTCGCGGCTGCATTGAAACAACTGCAAGTTGTTTCCCTTCCACAGTGAGAACCTCTTGGTGCAACAGAGCTGTCAGCCCTCAGTGTACAGCTGGCGGAGAGGCTGAGGGGGAGTTCCTCAACTACAGAGATGTTCCAGTACCTCTGGTAGAGGAAGGCCTTGATTCACTTTGTTTTTCTCAGGAGCTAAGCAGTGCCAGCCTGCTGACACCTGGATGGCTGGAGCAGCTCCTCAGCATCCTTACTGAGTTCTGCAGAAGAATGCTGCTGTTTTCTGGATATCTTGCCATTTTCCTGCTTTATTGGGTAAACAGCATGTATTGAAATGATCCATCTGAAGCAGCAGCTGTGTGTTGTGTGTGATCTACTTCAGTGATTGTTTGACTGTAACGATGTTTCATGTCTGGCTCATAGTCTGTCTGCACTGGGGATTGGTGTGGCTGCAGCCGGGCTAGGAAACAAATATGTTTGTGTTTTCTGTATGAGTTAAGTTTTGCATTATATTTGGACCTGAGAAAGTGTTGGCAGTTCCTTTCTATGATCAAGTGTTTTTTGTTTGTGTGTTTTTTTGCCTTTTAAACGTGTGCCAGCCTTTATACCTATGCTTTGTGTGGGTGTTTTCAAACCGACAACCTTAGTCCTGAATCCCAGGCCCTGCATTAGGTTAATGGCTCGTCTCTTTCTGGTTTCAAACTTGGCCACAGTCACAAAATAAATGAACTGTTTGTTTCAGCTTGGGCTCTCGAGGAGGTTTGTTTGCATTACAAACCCGTGGCGCAGCTCTGCATGCTGCTGGTCCCGTGGCTGTAACCATTCCTGGGCCAGCACAGGTCTCCTCTGAGCAGCATCAGCCCAACTGTGTGCTGTGTACGTACATGCTGGAGCTGGGAATTTCTCCCAGTAGGGGAGATACAATTAAACCAAAGTGTTCACAAAATGAGAATAGAAAATGTTGGGTTTTTCGCTTTCAGGTGTAGTGATTTACCTGATTAAAGCAGTCAGAAAGGCATCTGTTTCTGAGTGAGCTGGGCTGAGCACTGCACAGCTCCGGTACTCATAGCTGCCCTGTCTGTGCATGCGTGGTGCTGCCTTCTTCCCAAAGACTGGAGGCCAAGTTGCAGCCTACCCAGATACTGCTCCTCTGTTAGAGAAATGGATAAGAGTACGTAGGAGCAAAGCTGCATAACACTCACTTCTCTTTACCTATTTGGTGTGATTTCTTGTTTCATTTTCAAAGCAATTTTTTCCCTCTCCTCCAGGTTAATGACCTCAAAGTCAATTCAGTCTCTGGAAGGTTTGGTTCTTTCCAATCCTTCGAAGCTTTCCTGCAGTTTGCACATTACTGCAGTGAATTCTTTTTTCCCCTTTTTATTTCCCCCAGGCTGTTTTGCTGAGTGGCACTCACCGGGGTAATTCCTCCATGCTTTTGTAGTGCCGGGTTTTCAACTGCATCGGGGATGAGTTTAAATAGTTAACTCTTGGCGAATGTCTTATGTCAAAGCTTTGGCATCCTGCTCTTCAGAAAACCTTTTCAAATTAATAACACGCATCCACCAGATTTATTGCTTTCCAGGCCGAATGCCTAGCGACAGTCTTCTGTGTCTAAAAATGGCTGGTGTTGTTGTTAAGGCCATCTTTTAGGAAACTTGGAGTTTGACTTTCAAGTGCAAATGTGCACGTATTATGAAGATAGGGGGACACAAAGTGTTTGTAACGAGTGGTTTTGGAGAGATCTTGTGTTGTACTCTGGGGCATACAAAGGGGTGCTGTGGAAGTTGAGAAGCCTGACCTGTTTTCGTGCCTACAAGAAGTGTAAAATCGGAAGCACCAATGGATGTATCTCATTCATTTTGTGCCAGCGTGCAGGATAGAGCTTGATGTGCTTTTGTGGGGTTTCCATCTTTAACTGTTTGCTGGCTCAGACATCGGTTTTGAAAGCCAGCCCCTCACTAACCAGTTCAGAAATCAATGTATTCACGCAGCGGAGAAACTGATCTTAATATAACATTAACTTGTTTTGTTTGTTTTCTAGATCCATAAATTGAAATGCTGGAGAGTAGGAAACTGCCTAAAACTGTGCTTTTCCAGTCCTGTAATGTGGCCGAGTAGGGCAGGCATGCATTCTGGGATCTGTATTTGTAAAATGGTTTGGCTTGGCAGAGCGGCGTGCGTTTTTGTTGGGGTATGGATGTCAGAAAAAGTGGTCTGGGAGCTGAGAGTTTATTGGGAAGTGTTTGTAGAGTGCTCCACGTCATTTCTTAGCTGGGTGTTGAGCACAGCTCAGGAATCTTTAAGCTAAACCAATATTAAAAACAAACAGAAAACCCGGCCATCCAACAGCGCTTCGTACTGCAGCAGGACAGCCTTGGATTCTGCTTGGTGCACTTTAATTAATCATACAAGGTAGTAAATTAAAGTATCTCAGACTGACTTGACAGTCAATTAAACCTTGGTTGATTTGACGGAGAATGTGATCATTAGTGTAATTGGCCAAAATGACAGGAGGCCTTCTTGGAATTGTGCCCACTTGAAATTTTCCTCTAATTCTGTGTATGCAGTCCTGGGCAGGAAGCTGGGCAAATGGAACTCCGTCCTCATAATTCCCAAGGATTTCGTGTTGCTGTCTGGAAATAAGGCAAACTTGAGCAGGTAGAAATGAAGGAATGGGTTACTTAAGAATCCAGATGGCAAAACCTTTTGGGGTTTATGCTGTGCGGAGTGCTTTGAATCTCTTCTTTCACTGTGGGATTTGTGTAGAGTTTTGCAAAGTTCACCATGTGATTTCAATCAAAAGGATGTAAATCGAGAGCTGAGCTTTTGTTAATGGTATCTGGATGCTTAAGACAGAGTTAGGCTTTTCTTCCTGCTTAATAACACTTACCTAACTTGGTGTCTTCCTCTTGTTAGAAAACACCAGTCGTCTTCTCCCTTTTGTTTCTGGATCTGCTGCTTTGTCTCGGAGCTCACTGCCCCAGTTTGCTGCTTGCTGGGCTGCAGTGCAGGTGTGTGGTTCTCTGGGTGTTCTGGGGGTGTCTGTGAGCTCCATGGCCTGCTTTGTAGGAGTACAGGTACTGGGGTGTCACACTGCGCATTGCTGGGGCTAACTCTTGCTCCTCCATTTTGATCAGTCTCCAAATGTACTTGCATGCTTTGTTCCAGACAAGGAATGGTTAACACCATTGTGTCTTGCCTGCCCTCCTTCCACAGATAATTCTTCATCTCCTTGAAAAGTAACCAAGTGTTAGTTCACTGCATTCAGATCAAAAGGAATTATTTAAGTATGCTTTGGAAATTCCTGGGCATCTTCTCTGTAGCTGAGGAGGTTCTTGGGGATATTTCTTCTCAGCTGGGGAGATATGAGACTTGGTCTTCCCGTGGTGCTTCTGTACCACTTCCAGACCTTCAGGGCTCGCGGGGCAAGAATATGAGGTCAGAAATTGGAAACTGATCTTCTCTGTGGCAGTCGGCCACGCCAGAACATTAGATACGTTGTACTATCATCTGAAAAGCTCCGTGAGCTCACGCATGTGGGACTCTGCACATAAAATGCTGTAGGAATACCACAACGTGGGACTGGATAGATTACATTTTTGTAAGCAGGCTCTGGTAAGGCTCTTTATCACAACCTTCATCCTGACTCATTTAGATGGGTAAGTGATAAGATACTTGAAATAAACGCCATCACACACCTGGGAGATTTTTCTTTTTCCTTTTTGGAGAGGACAACCTCAAATTATTTTCATGCAGCTCAACAGAGCTTACTTCTGAAGGCAGGGAAGGACTTTCTGACACGCTGGCACAGAGCATCTCTGGAAGATGCGTGGCACGTAAGATGTGTGTAGTAGAACTGCTGTGTGTTCAGGGGACAGCTGGTGTGTGCCTCTTTGTAAGGTGCTCATCCCATTGAGTGTATTGCTTAGGTTCTGTGCCTCAGTGTAAATACAAGTCTGCTCACTGCCCAGTCTGCTCCCTGCATCCTTCAGGTGTTGTGTGTGCTGTGCTGAGTTGCTGTAAGTGAACAGTTCAGTGTGGGAAAGATGGATAACCTCCTGAGTATAAGGTTTAAAGGGGGAAAAAAAAGTAGGCCACCTGTCAGGTTTGCCAATCCAAGTTGGATTTGATGGGCTCCAGTCATCCTGATTACTTCATCATCCTCTTACAGAGAAAAAAATTCCCTCACTGTTTGCTTTTTTTTTTTCTTCCCTTGTACTTTGGCAAATGTATCTTATTTCCTGTGTTTTTAGTTGGGCTGAAATTAATAGAGCTTTAAAAAGTGTGCGTGGGGAGAATTGTTCTGGCAGTTTCTTATAAGAAGACTGTGTTTTTGTTGCAGGATTGCTGATGGGTTTTATACACTTATGGACTAGATCCTTGATGGATACAAATCTGTGTTCTTACCAGTTAAGGAATTGGTCTTGGAACGTGCATAGGTGGAAGCTTTGGAAAACAGAGGTTTTGGTTTTCCAGCTTCTGTTATTGACAACTAATAGTGTTCCTTAAGACAACTGAAAGTTGATCTGTTTTTTATAGTTAGAGATCCTTTGTCCAGCCCCTCATGTGAAATGAGTTCTTGTAATAGCACCACATTGGTCACCAGCTGCTGCTGAAGCAGAATAGAGTGTAAGACTTCTTGGGTTTCCTTCTGCTGAGTTGTTTGCTCTAGCAACCAGAACTTGGGAAAAAAACAAAAAAAAAAAGGTGGAGTGGGGGGAGTGGTTGGATGAAAGTCCTTTGTTATCATTCAAAGTTCTGAGCTCTAAGCCTATTCATTTATTTGCAGCCAGAACATAAAGTATTTTCAGGAATCCAAAAGAAAAGTTCATTAGATTGTGTTTTCTAATAATGTTGTGGGGGGTGGGGGTGTATTTCTTTTCTTTTTTAACCTCTACTTGAGCATCTTCTGCTTTTTCCTTATTCCCTCACGCTGGTTAGGTTGTGTTGGAGTTCTATCAAACTTCATTAGATGTGTTTATAATAATCTCAATTTCTTGCATTTCAGCACCCAACAAGAGGTGAGAAGACAGCAAAGTACCTAAGATGTGAGAAGTCCTCCCTTAGCAGAAGAAAACCTTGTTTTCAAAATGGACCGAAGTAAAAGGAATTCAATAGCAGGATTTCCACCTCGCTTGGAGCGTGCTGAGGACTTTGATGGTGGCACTGGAGGAGATGGGACTACATCCCAGATAGGGAGAGTTTGGACCTCTTCATACAGAGCCCTGATAAGTGCCTTTTCCAGACTTACCCGTCTCGATGACTTCACGTGTGAGAAAATTGGCTCTGGTTTCTTCTCTGAGGTGTTCAAGGTGTGTGGTTAGTTTTTCTTCCCGTGCTGATTGCTTCCTGTTTGGTGCTGAGGACGTATGAGAGTACTTCTTTCACTGAAGTCAACTGTTCATGTATTTGCATTGCTCTAGCTAAGTGAGTGATGAAGAATTTGCAACTCTCAAATACTTCCTCAGCTGTTTTGCATCATCTGCAAGTTACCTGGGGAGTTGCAGAGGATATCTGGGATGATTAATTCAAGCTACAAAACCATTGGTCTATCTTTTATTCTCTGAAGTGTTGTGTGTTACAGAATCATAGAATGGCTTGGGTGCGAAGAGACCTTAAAGGTTATCTTGTTCCAACCTCCTGTTAAACTCAAATGACTGATTCCCTCATGTGTAAATCTGGATGTCTTTAGCTTAGCGTGATTCTTAAGTTTGTGGGATTGTACCCATTCCTTTTGCCAGTCTTTTGCTTCCCAATGCTAGATGCACCTCTGTTGAATTGGTGAATGATTTCTGAATTTGAAACTACAAACTTATTGTACTGAAGTTACAATACAGTTAGCTGCTCTTCTCTATTCCCTTTGCTTCTTGTTATGCCATATCTCTAACTCAAATAACATGAGATTGATTTGTAGTGAGCAGTATGAGCAAGAAAATCTGAGGTTGTCAGTGACTTGCTGTTAGAATGTTTGGAAAATGATTGAGGCCATCGAAAGGCAGTTTTAAAGTGCTCATAGTATTTGTGCTGTGCTGACCTTTGTGGTGAGGTCTATCGTAGAGGAATAGATATTGAGTTTCTTCTAGGCTTTCAGGCATTGCAAAAATTACTTGTTTCCTTGTCTCTGTTCCTGGCTTTAAATGAACTCACTCTCCAGATCACTTCCATTTCAGTGAAATGCCAGAAAACTATCTTGCTGTGTATGCTGTCTATTCCATGATACTTAATGTGATCTTTTCTTTGACAATTTAAGCCAAGAAACCTTTCATCCAGCTTTACCATTGTGAATAGATATATGAATTAGAAAATTTGTTATGTTACTTTATCGCCCAAAAGACATTCCTATCTCCATATGTACCTCTCTCTCCTCTTGTGTAAAGGCAAGTTGTTAATTGTTTTTTGTTTTGCTAGACATGTGGAACTCAATTTACACTAACCCAAATTTTTATTTCTGTCAAAATAAAGAGAAGAGGGACTTCAGAAAGTTTCATATGTTGAGACTTCAGATTGAGGTGTTGCAGTCAGATAGCTACATGCTGTGTGAGCATATATATACTAGGTGGAATAACTATAGTGTTCTGTCACGGCTTGGTGAGAAACATCATGGAGAGGCACCCTGAGGCAAGATGACTGCATGCCCAGCAGAAAAGTAAGGTAATTAGTATAATCAGGAAACAGAAGTAGGTGGGGAAAAAAGGTGGTTAAAAGCAAATGTAAATTTCCAGGATATGTAGTTCTTGATTTCATTAAGAATATCTTATTTTGAGAGCACTTGCTTAACACAAGTAGCGACATACAGAGTTAAGCACATTTGAGAACTTCTGTTGATTGAGGAAAAGTCCTTGATACCTGATTTACCTTCCTGTGTGCAAAGAAGTCTACTAACTTTAGAACACCTTTCCCCTGCCGTTCCCCTTTCAGTAGAACTAAGCTGGATGTACCTTCGTGTAAGTCTGCAATCAGTGTCATTACTACCGCCCTGGTTGTAGTCAAAGTATCTAGTGTCTGTTTTTTTCCAGAAACAACTACAGACCTTCTGCAGGGAAACAATGTTGATACTTTTCTTTCAGATCAATTTAAAAGAGATCTCTCTTCAGTTTTGGCACAAAGTGGCAAGAACGCATTATGACCATGTCTTAGATGCGATTCCGTGCTCATTTAGGCAGGTTTCTGTTCTGCTAGTTTATCAGCGTGACCACCTCTGTCATTAATCTCACTGAGCTGATCAGATTTCTTTCAAGAACCTTGATGTGCTTCCAGGAAGGAGAGCCTCATGGTTTGACACAGTAAAAGTTCAGTCTGATCTGCAGGCTTCCAGGTAAACATTTGAATTTAAGAACAATCCAAGATAGTTCTAGGTTTACTGCCTAAGGAACTTAGAAAAGCAATGAAGCTTTCCCTTTAAATTAGTCAAAGGTATCTAAAAAAACAGCAACAAGTCCTTGTATCTCTAGAGCTTTTTAAGTTATCTGTTTGCCTGTTGTTTTGTGAATATCATGCATCAGGTTCACTCAGATAGTTTATCAAAGAATACTTGCCCTGTTTTGAGGATTTGAGGTCTTTGTTTTGCTACATAGCTCACAGCTGTTTTCACTGATTTGTTCCCTTCCATCAGTTCTGTGGAACCTCCTTGATTAATATGGTCTTTAATAGTGGATAGAAATTGTTTTCTCTATATGAATATGTTATAGCATGAACGTGTGTATGTAATGTATGCTATGAATGGTCTTCTTGCATTTCTAGGGCACTCGAACTCATACAAATCAAGCATTATGGTTTATTCAGCATTAAATATTAAGTTATCATTTTGATTTTTGTCAACCATCATTATGGCAATTCAAACTCACTCGAATGCTACATGTTGTAGAAATTAGTTTAGAAAAACGGAACTTTATGAAACCACCAGCAGTGTAGTTTGAAGCAGCTGACTGACAAATTCCTGTTGTAATTTTCAATGGTAAGTATAGACTTAACGTTTGCCCTTCAATTGAGCTAGGCAAAGGTTTTTTGATAAGTGAATGTTAATCAGCCATTGTCCTGAACTTTTTAATTCTTAGCTGGGAAGACCAGTAAGAACTGATGGAAGGAGAAGTAATTGTGGGGGAGATAAACATTATAATGAAACTGTATTAGAAAGCAGATACTATACATCTTAAAATACACGTGATGGAATAGAAATCAAACTGAAGTCTGTGATCCTCCTCTATTCAAATAAATCTTCTGGTTCAAAGCTGGTACAAAACATTCAGGTTCCTAACATATTTCTTGAGGGCTTCTTGTTAGCACCGTGTTCTGTTGCTGAACTTCTGAGAGAGCCTGGAAATATTTGGACACTTCGACCTTTAAAAGAGGACATGTTTTGCTGTTTATTATTTGATGAAAACAAGGAGCATAGATCCAGTATAGGATTGTACAAGTTCAACACTGTATTTATATGTTGAGAAGTCTGTGTTTTTTGTACAGGTGTAGTCACTGGGAGTTTGAAGGTTTTCACTGTTAGAAGAGAATCATCACAAGATGATTCAACAGAAGGAAAAGTACTTGTTTTGGTTGCTCTTTAGTGCAGGGCTGCCTCACTGCTGTTGTGGCGATGAGCACAACTGTTCAAAGCTCCTCTATCCCATAGCTGGGGTGTTGGGTGTAGAACAGGGAGAAATGTAGCCTGGTTTTGTTGGAGAACGTGTTCTGACATGAGTGTTGAGGCAAAGTTGAAGACAGAACTCAGGTCAACTGGGCCACAATCCTGGCTGCTTTGAACTGTGTGTTTAATTCTGTAGAAGCCAAGAGGTCTGCTGTTAGAGACTTGGCGGAGGGTGAGGGAAAATCCCATGAAGTATTCTAGTATCTAGTACAACTTACATTTACTATCACTTCTGGTGCTGTATCTGTAAAGGCATATTGTCCTGCTGGTGGGCCTGATCTCTGGAATGTCTGACTGTGGTGAAATGGAGAGATACTACTATCTGACTTTTACAAAGTGGGTCTGGGCAGCCTGGTCTAGTTGGTGACCCTGCACATAGCAGGGGAATTGAAGCTAGATTATCATTATGGTCCTTTTCAACACCCCATTCTATGATTCTGTAATTCAGAGTTGACTCTTTTTGTACCTTATGACTTCTTTTGATTAACATCTCTCTCTGTCTATAACTTTGCAGGCCTTGAGGAGCCTAGTGCAGAAATGCTTGATGTTGAGCAGTAATCACTTTCCTCTTTTGGCCTTTGAACTAAGTGTGACAGTACTTGCTATCTAAAATAATGCAGAGTAAGAACTGTGCAAGAGAGTGAGTGACAGAACAACTCATAGGGCTTCAGACAGAAGGGTTATGAGACTGTACAGGCCACTGGACAGAAAAAGTCTATCTTGAAAATAGATATCCATGTTGATCATGTTAGACTTTGCCCATTATATCTTTCTAGATGCTTGAAAATAATTACATTATGAACTCCTCAAGCAGTTAAAGCTTGGAAGGGATATTAGATGATCTAAAGGTCACAGCACTTCAGCACTAACTGGTATCTACCTTACTTCAATATAGGTTTAAGCCTTTCCATCATCTTCTCCATCATCTTTGTTATTAAAGTAGACACCCCAACTTGCAGCATCCTACTTTTGTTCTTAACAATGCCTTGTAAAAACTCTTTTTGCTTTGCCATGCTCTTTCTGCATTAAGCAGCACTTGTTATTGTAACACACTATTAATTCATGTTGCATTTTTTGTTTAATGGGACTCCTAAATACATTGTCATGTTGCTGCTTGCGGGAGGTATGTCTCCTGTGGATAAAAGTTTCAATCTCTGTTTATAGTGAAGTTTTTCATTTGGATGTGTTAATTTTGGCTCAGATGTTCCTCAGATATAGTGTGGCCTTCCCTGTGTAGAGAAATAATGAGAGCAGATGCTACAGACTTTGAGCTTTTCTGAGTGGTAACTGGCATCAGTGAGCTGGAAGTGAACACAGAACGCTGAGTAACATGAGGCCTAGCTCAGTTCCTCTGGAAGCTCAGTGGAAATTCCTCTATTTCATGCTGCTTTGTCATGCATAATTCTATCTTGAGCTATCACTGGTCAGTTTTTAACCTAGTTGTAGTATATTGTGGCATGAAGTCAGATGTCTTACAGAAGTCTGTGTGTTTATGTATGCATATAGCTGCTGTAAAACTACTGTAATTTTATACAATGACCTTAAATTTTATCACCAAATTTTAAAATAACATCCTATTTCAGCTTTATGTTTATAAGAACTACTGTAGTCTCCTTAGCTGAGCCAGGCTCAGGAATATGCGATCTGTTTTTGGCAGATATTTTGAGCCTGTCCTTAAAACTTCCATTATTGGAGATTCTGGAGCCTCCTTTGATGTAGCCAAGCTGTGATTTTCTTTTTACTATTATTTATTATTAAACTGTGCTTTTATAGCTAGAACTTTCCAGTTTTGGTTGTTTCTACAGCTGGTCATGTCTATTTGCTTATTGGCTCTAAAAGCAACCCCTTACTGACAGAGGGCTCAGTTTTCCTGTGGCATTTAATGGTTTATCACGTCAACAGAAGCCTTCTTCCAAGACTAAAATCTCTGTGAATGTGTGGAAGGAGGAAAGAAGCCGTTTGAATCATTTTATAAGTGAGTATGTAGAGAAGGGAATGCCAATTTATATGAAAAGGAGAGCATGACTACTACTTTCCCTTGAGGTTGGCATTATTACATCAGGTTCTGTTTGTGCCATAGTGCCAGAAGTCCAAATGGATTAGGGAGTGAGTATAGAAGTAGGGTAATGAGTAGGAAACTCAACCTATTGGTTACCCTTGGTTTTGTAGGCATGGGGACTATACCTAATAAGTTTTTAAGTGACATCCATTTGAGCAGTGAGTGACTTCTTCCAGCTAAGTGTGGTGTGTGGTTCCACTTCTAAATTTATTCTTTCCTTCTCTTACTGTCGAATAGAGACATTGCAGTGTTCCTTCCTCCCAGGGTGATTTGATGCTGTGATTGACAGTGGATCTTGTCCCCATACATGCATTATGGTCTTCTTTTTTTTTCAAAGGAAATTAAGTGTAAAATCTTCCCCTTTTGACAGCCACTTTCACCTCATTGAAGGTGACATAAGCAAAAAAAAAAAAAAAAAAAAAAAAAGGGGGGGCGGGGGGGCTTAATGCCCCTTATGTGAAACTATAGTGTTTAAAAACCATCATTAGTTGTTAGCTTGGAATAGTCACTCTGTATTACGTGAACTGGCCGAGATGGCTAGAGTAACTTGAAAAAAAGTCCAGGCCATGGAGTTATATCAGCTAAGTGGCTCTAATCAGTCTCTTTTTACTCTGATATTTGTCAGGAATAGGAAGAAGCACCATTCTGGAACAGAGATGAGGCATAAATACTAAGCAGGATTACTTGTTTCATGCTGTGTGTATCAGCCTTTTGGAAACCTTTTAGCAACTGCCAAGATGCCTTGTATGGCAACCCCTCAGACAATCAGTTGCCTTTTCTTCCTAGTGACTTTTTGATTATTTAGGTGCCAAGATGCTGTCATCCTAGTCCTCCTCACTCAATTAGGCAGTGCTTTTAGCACATAGGCCTTATGCTGATGGATCATTAATATATGACTTAAAAACCTCTTCAGTGTAATTATTCCCTCAGGATTATAAAATACTCATGAGCTTTCATCCCCACTCAGATGGGAGTATCATTAAATTCAGAACTACCTGCCATGCTTGCAAGTCACTTATGTTCTCATATCTTTTGGAACTGAAATTGCTTTGAAAGACAGAGTAGAATGGAAAACTAATTTGTATTTGACTTATCTGACATAAGTCCTGCTTTGATTTATGTTGTGGCTAGATGTGTATGTAATAACCACCATATAGCATCAGTTGAGGAAACCCTGGGACTGACTTAAAAGCTGTCACCAGGTAGTAGCTCTTCTGCAAACTTTGCCTGTTGTAGTGGTGTTGAAAAACTTAAAGAAAAAAAATACAGAAATACAATTTCTAGATTTTATTGTTGCCTACAGTCTTGCTTGACATCACTGTAAGATCAATCTAAAATTCACAAACAAGCTGAAAAGAGTTTTGCATGCTCTGCATTTCACTTTACCTGGTTTGGTCAGGTAGCTTCTCTACTGAAGAGAAAAATCACTGAAAAATATTGCAGAACTGTTGTTACACTCTGGAAGTAAAAGATTTGTTCCTTTAGTAGGAAGCCAGAACAGGTATGAGCTGAATAAACGTGATGCTGAAATACTGCAAGAGTACTCCATCAGAAAAAAAAGATAATGTAAAATTTTCCATTTCAAAATGTACTTATCAGTTGTTTAGAAACTTGGCCTCTTCTAACTGTCATTGGGCAGCTGGTCTGTTAAAGGCTGAGGTAAGCAGTCCTCAATTAGTGAGGATGCTTGCAAATGCTGTCAGCAGTAAGAAAAGCACTCTGATGCTGTGACAAGTGGGACCTTGAAATAACAGGTAACCTCTGGCTGGATTTCGTGTGCAGTACAGTGACTTCTGTTGTTCTGAGTCCTTTGGGCCCTTTCTTCTCTTCTGGAAGAGAAATTGTGCCTATCTGAGTATCATTATGCACTTTCCCAGGGGCAAAGCAGGTGGCAAGATTCCCTTGGCACAGAAATGTCTGTGGTTTTTCTGTCTCATTTTCCATAATAATTTCTCAAGCGCAGTTAAAAGGTCTGCTTAGTTTTCTGTTCTGGATAGAGATGTGCAGGCTTGGCAGCTCCAGGATTTTCTGTTTTGCCAGCTGGCAAACATGCACATTTGTGTAAGCTCATTCATTGCTGATACTGAGCGACAGGTGCTGATTTACTGTTCTTCAAATAACGGTATTGGCATGTATCCAGCATGAACATGGCTGAGCCTAGAGAACAGAATACATCCCTTAAGATCTTTGTGGCACACCTCTCTGAATACTTATTTCCTAGCATTGGGTGGAGTGGAGTTAAATGTACTTCAGTGATGATTGTCACTGCTTTTGTCAGAGGTTGTGATGGTAGTGCACGTGTGTGTGCCACTGAGTAATTTGAAATTTAAAGATGAGAAATGCAAATTATTATATTCATAGCAATAACAGGACAGGTATATTGTTCACAGCCTCAGATCATTGGGGAATGCTTCTCTACAGCTCCTTAATAGCCATTGGAGTTAAAGAAAGGAAGTCCAAGACCTGTGTGGTATGGTTAGTCTGCTGCTCCAGTTGTTCTGACTTCTGTGTGAGGAGCATCCAAAATGTCTTGCTTCCAGTGGGTGCTGAGGCCATGTCCAAATTGGAGACACTACCTTCTCCTGTCCTTCTGAGCTTCCTCTATTTGGGCTGTAGTGGCACTGCAGTGCTTTGGCACCTTCTGGGTGCTGGTATTACTGAAAGAGATTAAGGGTTGAGGAGAGGACAGGGCTGTGAAACTTTCCTTTGAGAAATCAATGTGGAGAAGTTGCTTTGTTAACTGACCCATAGCAGACCGTGTGTATAACACAGTAACTTCCACGTAGACAAAATGCAGCAGCTCCTCCATACTGCTAGTGCTGTGACTGTAATTACGGTAGGAATAGCTTTTGTGCCAGTGGGCTCTGCACAAAGGGGAGATTGATTTTCTCCCGCATGTGTGAGTAACGTTTATTTGATGGATTTATGAAGGAAACTTAAGGAAATTATTTCTGACCAAAACAAATCTCTCAAGGCTCCCATACAGATTTTAAAAACAAAACCATCATGTCTGTATGGTGAATAGTTATAATGACATCATTGAGACGGTGTGGGGTTGCATGCTTAGTACCAAACTGTGTTAGCACACTGGTAGAAGACTGAAGATGGTAGGAAAAGGCAACCTGAAGTATTTTGGCTTAAAGCATGTGCAGATGATGTAAATGTCAGAACCTTTCACACAGGACAAAAACATGGTAATGCTGGAAATATTTAACTATAACTATTAAAAAAAAAGTAGGGACACAGGTACAGTACTGCATTGTGTATCTCTGGGTGTTACAGAAGTCATTTGCAGATGTCAAATTTCCATGGCTGATAAATAGTGTTATCACCTCCATTTTGTAGACTTAGAGAGAGCAGATGCTTGGAATTGAAGGAGTGTGCTCAGGGCTACTCAGAGAACTAATGAGACAGCTCAGAGTAAAAATGAAGAGTAACTGCTCAGTTTTGTCATTCTAGCTCAATATTTATTTTTCTAACTGTGACTTTGTACTTGGGTATAAAGTACATACCTGAGCTATACCCTCAGGTTGTGACATAACAAAAAATACAAGGCTCTTCTGCATTTTGTTACCCAGCCCTTAAGTGGTGGGTCCACCTTTGAGCCTTCTGTATTGCAAAGGGAATTTTATATGGTTATGTTCTTCTGAACTGGCAACAAAAGAAGTCAACTTCCCCACCCTGGCTGTGCCTGTTTATATCTGATCTCAAGCGGTGGAACAATAGTCCTCTGATTCATTTGTGCTTTCTCTCAAAATAAGACTATAGTCTCTCTTTGCCTTTGATTTAATTGAGATCAAGTTGGTGGCAGAGCTCTGCGCAGATTCCTATCGGAAAATGGCTCGTTTAAAATAAATGGGTGCTGTATTCTGGGCCCTGGTTCTACGTTACAGTGGGCAGTGAAGAAAAACAAAATGCAAAAGAAAAATGAGGTTTTTTTGGCACACGCAAATGGGTTTATAAAGTAACAACTGTACTGCTTACTAATTACAGGGTTTTTTTCCCCCAAAATGGGGACTGGCTGTAGGTGTGGAATATGCTGTAGTAACTGAATGTGTTACTTTGCTGAATTGGTGATGTTAGAAGTTACTAAAGTTGGATCTTTGTTTAATGAGCAATACCACACCTTTGCACTAAAGAGGGAATGGTAAAAGCTGCAACATTTTCTGTGTATTTCTCATTGTGGTGTTTTTTTTTTTCTTTTTTCTTTTTCAATGCAACAGAAATTAGTGTAGCACAATTACTGTGAAGCTTTTAAAATGTATTGATTTTTGGGGGGGCGTGAAAAATTTCCCATGTATCTTCTGAACCTGTATGTAAGCTCTTGTAGCACATGTTGACGAGTTTTGTTTGGCAAGGCTTTGTTACACTTGGCATGTTTCTCTCTTGCTACAAGTTAATGTAGTGACATTATATACACTACTGCTCGGAAAACAACCCCAACTCAGTCTCACTCCTTAGCATCAACATAGCAGCTTAATGTTATCTGCATTGATGTATTCCTTTAAGCTTCCATTTGTCACTACCAATTTTCCTAATGACGTGGCACTTTTGATGTGATATCAGCATCGCCACTAAGGATATGTGCATCTGACTATGGGGCACTCTTTAGTGGTTAGAAAAACATTTGAGATGCACGGTTTGTAGAACTGGATTTACAACCTAAGAAGCAAGTTTGTCTCCTTAATTAAAGGGAGCTTTCTTTAATCAGAGTTTAGGCATTCTTTTAAGATATTCATCCCCAGGGTGCAAATATATGTCCATGTGAGCATAGTGACTTCATGCCTTGACTGTGAGACTTGAAGGAAGTATAGCTGACCCTAACCCAATGCAGTTTTAGAAGATAACCACAACAAAGTACTTCCAACTCAATGTTACATGCCTGGTAAACAATGAAAAACTAAGGGCAAAGCTGAAAGCTATATTGGCAGATGTGTAACATCGGTGTCCTTTGGATGCTCATTTTAAGGACACCTGGAAAGGTACAGTTAATAGGAAAGGTCAGAAAGGCTGTGTGAAAGATGAAATCACATCAGTCTTTCCCCTCACCTTCGGTACAGGCAAACAGTAGAATTGATGTTTGGATATTTAGAAAGCTATGGCATACCTATGACCTAATAAACAATAAATGATATTTAGCCTTTCAATGATAAACAAACAAATAAAAAACTTCATAGCAAGCAGTAAGTTAAGAATTAAAAAGAACAAATTTCCTGGCTATTTCTTGTATGAGCTGGATACAATGTTTACATATTGGCTAGTTATTTTGAACATGAGCTCCCCTCAATTGCTGTTAGAAGTTTTCTTTCAAATATGTTACTGTTTCTGTACCTGGTTCCATCCCTTCACTGCATACCTCTTTTTTTTCAGGACGTAAGAAGGTCTGGGACCAGAGCATGGTCTGAAGACCCTGTCCAGGCAGGCCATGCAGCTAGCCATAGCCAGGTCAAAGTACTTATAAAGTACTTTGATCCTAGAAGAATCAGAGTGCAAAGGGACACTTGAACTGCCTGCCAGCAATAAAACAGGGAGGCAGTATCTGGTTACTGTGACCTCTGAGTTAGAGACACATAGGTAAGCAGACTGAGAGTCAGAAGAGTGTGCAAAGCAGCATGGGAAGGCAGCTGTAGGATTGTCAAAATATTTCCAAGCACAGACATGATCATCCAGACATCACTGAAAGGTTACTTGATCTCATATGCAAGGAACTCTAATTAATAATAACGTCAACAGCTTTGATAGTTTTACAGGCATCTGCTAGGGATCCTTGTTTATATGTTGAGCATATGGGGATGTGCTGAGGTAAAATGTCCTATAAGCAAATACTACTTTTGATCAATAATATTTCTAAAATCTACTAGGTTAGCTTCTGGAGCTGTTGTCTTATGTGCACATTAGTAGCCTGAAAGCAGATAAAGGTTTAGAAATGGTTTGGCAGAGTTTTGACAAGGAATACCAGCACAGACCCCAATTCAGTTTAGGCTATGAATAACAGATAAGTAGGTGCACAAGGTAGTGTAACTGATAGCTGCGGCTGTAAGGAAGAGCTGACAGCTCAAATGATCTGGAGCTTGACTGAGACCTGAAAAGCAGGACCTGACTGTTCCCTCTTGGCAGTCCATTCTTGCTGTGGAAATACTGTTTGTCAACAATGCTTCAGAGGAGAGACCACAATTAGCTTTATGTATACTCTAAGTGATTGGTATTGTGTTTCATAATATATAAGCAAGTATCTGATTTTTATTCTCAGTATTGCCTGCTTACCTCTTGAGAAGATGACTTTCAGGTTTCAGGTCTGCTTGTCCATCCTAACTCAGAGAGTACCTACTGTGAGACAAAGTCCCTGTTCTCCCACCTCTCCTTTGGTTTGATTTGGTACTTTGCTATTCTGTCAGATTCAGGGGGAAATATGTCCTCCAACATCAGGACAGTAAACAGGAGTTCAAATAAAATGACTCGTATTAGCTTACAGTGTCCCCTTAATTGAAACAGAAAGCAACACAGTGCCAGGTGCCTTTTAGAGACCTGTTAACATGCCCAGAAGTTGAGCTATTTCTAAGTATGATCACATAGATTTTACACAACAAAAAGCCCTGAGAGCTCACCACAGAACCCACTGCAGCCTATCAAGACCAAAGAGACTCCAGGAATATTCTAAAATGGAGGATGAGAAATATTCTTTGCAAAAACTGCTCATTTTTCTCTGTTGATGGAGTTAGTACTGTGGGCAGCCCAACCTGTGAGAAGTAGCAAACCTCTTCCTTTTGCCTGTCAGACCTGAAAATCCAGGAAGCACACAGGACAATTGCTTCAAAAACATCTTCAGAAGTTTACATAGCTCAAGAATAGAATCCAGAACAAGGAAAAGGCAAAGAACAAGGAAAAAGGTCTTATGGTAGGCTCTAATTTTACCTAAAAGCTGAGCGAAAGAACTTGAAATTTTGGCATGGAACTAAGTGAATTAGATAAAGGGCCAAGAGGTAGCTAGCAGAGTTAATGAGAGGCAAATACTGCTCAAGACTGTATTTCATCCAAGTTTCTGCTCACCTTCTATCTCTGTTCATTCCCTGTTGGCAGACCTTGGAGCTTCTGTGTTAGTGAAAAGCTGATTTCTGAGGAAGTTCTGTTGAGAGTAGATCTTTGCCTGTATGACTTAATTCAAATTCTTTGCCATTCCTTATAAACCCCAAATTACTCCACCACAATACCCAGGATTCCTAACCCTTGTCCCAGAGGAAGCATTTCTTGTGCTGTTATGTATAGATGGAAAGTTCTTAAATTGTCCTTATTCTTAATTTGCGTTGGTAGAACAAATCTCCCTTAAATCTATGAACGCCTTCCTTAATTTTGGCTCCCCAGCCAGAGAGTTTATGCAAATAAAACTGAAATCTAAATAAAATTGATATTTAAAAATATATGCATATGGAAATCGACTTGTCCATCTCAGCTTGTTCATTCAAATTGACTAGGTATGCAAAAGCTGCCGAAAATTCGGAGTTAATGAAAGCAGACAATAGACACAGGAAACCTGGCAAGTAACAGTAAGCCTCATCAACTTAACATGCAATCATCCCACTTAAAACTAATAAGCATGCCAAACAGGCAAAACAGGTTAAACATGGAGCAACTCTGGATTATCTTGTTATAACACTAACGCTGTAGTTTGACTAGTTTTGTTTGTTTGTTTTTTAAAGCCAATATTACCGCTGAAAAGAGAAACCTCAACTCATCAACTTATTGCTAGTTTCTGCTATCGATGGTGGTTTCTACACCCTTCTCCATCTCCTTTCTCTGATCCTTTTTACACTGGGATTACTGTGTGACTGTGGGTTAGCCAATTGAGAAGCTCATGCATGGGCAGGGGAGGAGCAGGAGAAAATGCCTGAGAGCTATTTTTCAACTTGCTCGGTCTGATGATGCTGTTTGCCACTCTTAGCTGCCCTATACTTCACACTAGGATGAGAAGTAGGCAGGTTTCTCAAGCATTAAGGTAGACACACATCTAAAACATGACACCCTTTCCTTCCAGTACTTCCCTGTGCTGAATTCATGGTGCTGCTTGTTTAGGTGAAATGCTCCTCTTGCTCTTGCAGATAGTGGGCAAATCAAACCTGAAAATAGGTATCACCTGATGCCTTAAGCATACTGGTGAGCATCATTGCCAGAAGACATACCCAGCTTCTTTCTTCTTACTTCCACTTATCTGGAGTTCAGCTGTTCTTGTTGTAATTCTCTGTTCTGCAGTGTGGGTTTGGACAAATGTTTTCTCTCTGCTGAGTGTATAATCAGGTTTGTGCCTCTAGTCAAAAAGTAAACCTTGGCTGCCTGTGAAATTTGCCCTGTAGCTGCATAGGGCAGGGCCTCTCATAACACATTCTGTGCATCCTTAAAACCAACCACTACCCTGGGAAAAGAAGGGAGATGAATGGAAAGCAGCTGAGTTTCATAGGACTTAGAATAGGGAGCTTTCTATCCCTGAACAAATAAGTGACTACTTTCACTCGTACTGAGAAGCTGATAGTTTTTTCAGCTTCTCAGACTTGGTCATCAGTTGCATGGGAAGTGTAAAATGCATTTGGATATTGTACCTATTGAAAGTAGTTGTGTGATAAAGATGTGAGAAATCGCAGTATACATCAAGCCAATTGTCATGAAGTATATTTAAGTTGTTCTACAACTTCACTGTTTTTTCAGCTTTGTGTTTCATGTTGCTAGGATATGTCCTTACTGCTTTTTACTTGTATCCTGTAGGTAAGACACAGAACTTCAGACCAGGTAATGGCTTTGAAGATGAACACGCTGAACAGCAACAGAGCAAACATGCTGAAAGAGGTTCAACTTATGAATAGACTCTCACATCCAAACATCTTAAGGTATACTGTTTTTCCTCTGAATTGCTTGGAGATGCACTTCCTAGTGTATCTGGTATCCAATGGATAATAATGACCCTTGGCTAATTAAAAAATAAATAAAATAAAAATCTTCTTTGCCAGTGCTCCAGAATGTATCGCACCTTTTTACAAGCTATCCATTCCAACATGCCTACAGTTAATTTCGAGATGTTAGTGCAAAGGTTCTTGTCTTTTTACCATTAATTGCACTTACGTGAACAATTACTATCATTGATTATTTGAGAATCCTCTTGTTTCTCTCCTGTCCGTATCAACTCATTTTCACACTTACAAAAGCCTTTTAAGATTTTCATTCCAACCTACAACCACCAGTCTGGAGTCTGGCTTAGTCTTTCTTCCATCCCTTAACACTGTAGAGATTACTTACAGATAGGTTTGTGTTTTACCTTGGTGACCTTAGACACTTCTGTGCGCAGAGTTGTGTCAAGGTGTTCCAGTTTCTCTGTTTCTAATAAGTTGTGAGGTAGCAGTTTGGTTTTTGAGGCCTTAAAAATAATTTGTGTTTTTTGGCATGGAGTTGTAAGGCTAAATTAAATACTCCCAGTCTCATTTCAATGTTTCTGTGCTCAAATTCTGCATTTGGCCAGCCATGTAGATATCTATCTTGATCGGAAGACACTGAAGAGTTTAGTTTTCATTTGTCAGGTTTCCAGTAAGTATGTAATCTCTGTGGTAGCATTGCAAATATTCCAGTGGTAAAATATATACATATAAAAAAAACCTATTAAAAAAAATCTTGATGGAAAATTCATTAGGAAAAGTGAGAAACTAGCCTCCACTAGAGGGTTTATTTTGGCAAAAATTGAATCTCTTTGTTAAGAATGTTTTGGAATAGAAATTCTTGCAGCTGCATTGAATGGTGAAAATGGGATTGTGATCTTTTGTATCCCTCTCTCTTGGTTCCTATTTCTATTAGCAAATGTGATTCCAGAGGCAGAGCAGATGTTAACTGTAGTGTAGTATTTTATTCAGTTGCTGTCTTGGTGATCATAAGAAAGAGCTGCTTTTCTTGTTCTTTGTTTACCCCAAGGATCAGATTAGGGATGTTTCAGGAGTGAAAACAGGCTAGTGGTGTTCATTAGTGCTCAGCACTGTTTCTACTGTCAACTGCGTCATCTCCTATCTCCATCTCATTCTTGCGTGCAAACTGGAGGACTAAAATGCTTTTCTGCCTTGTCTTGATACTTCTGCTTCCTGTGAGCGTGAGATGCTGCTGCCTTCTGGCAGCCTGGCTTATCACATCTTACCTCAAAGCAGATGGTAAGAGCAGGAGTGGAAAGGTGAGCTGGGGTTCTCGTTTGCACCACATAGTGTTTACAGCAGTTGTGTTAATATGGGGTGGCTGATACATGGTAAGACAGATAGCTGGGACTTGGAGAGCCAGAGGTTTGGAACATTTCTTCACTCCCATATTAGCTAGTGTCACATTTAAGTACAGGGCTGTTCAGGGTTTGGGTTAGATCTGCTGCCAGGTCCATTGTATGCTTCTAAGTGTTTTTCAGCACTTTGATGCTTCTCTGAATGCTGATGTTGCACTGCAGTCATGAGTTCTTGCCTAAGTCAAAAGAAGGAAATGGAGCTGGAAAGAGCTCAAGGAAGCTGTTGTCTCAGAGTCTGGAGCCCTACAGCTCCCAGCCTAGGAGACCTGATACCTTCTCGTTCTGGTTCTGATACCTTTACGTTCTGGAAATGCCTTACAGGTGTGTTTTCCTTATTTTGAGAAATGAAGTGGTGTGCTAACACAGATTATCCATCCTCTGTGCTGTCTCTTAAGTTAGCATATCTGAGATAGTAGTGATATTAAAAACTGAAATTCTGTTTTCATGAAAAATACTTCTTTATTTAATCTGTACCTCAGGGACTTCATTTAAAACATCCTGTACACAAAAAGCCTTAAATTATGTCTTAAGTGCTCTCATGGGAGCTCTTGGTGACATTGCTGTGTTTGGCAGTGAGCATGTAGGCAGCTTGACTCGTTGATTAAATCTGCTTTTCTGTGCATACATACACAGAACATAATGTGCACACTACTTTCTTATTCTGTGAACTTTAAGGAGAATTTTCTTTCAGCTCCTTTTGGACAAATCCAGCACCCTGGAAAGACAGTTCAATTTTTTAAATGCATTTTTTCTTGTCAAACTTTCCTTTTTGTGAAACTGTGATTGACTTTGAGTCAGTAGGTAGACGGATGGCTTTTGTCTTTTAACATCATTTCTCTTGTATTGAGTGATCATTTAAAAGAAAGGGAAACTTTTTTTTTTTTTTTACTTTTCTTTGTGTAATGCATCTACCTGAAAGGAGTATTTTATAAATGCTGCATGCAAAACAGCAGGAGAGAGGATGTGTTGTGCGTAATATGTTACAGAAGGGACAGACGAAATGCTTTGCCTCTGTCTTGAATCAAAAAGCATGTGTTGAAAACTAAATACATTTTTAGAACGGTGCCTAAAACATCAGCTTGGGATGCAGTCTTCGTGTTCTTTCTTATACTCTTCCCTCTCCAACAATAGCCAGTGCAATGAAATAAGCATCTACCTGTCTTTTGAACTCATTTCTCTATGTATTAGTGAGCTCGTATGAGAGATTTTTGTATTGGTGAATTTGGTTTGCTGCTTATTTTTAAAGTTATCCTCAATCTCCTGAATTCTTTTATACAAGCAAGCAGTGGACTTCAGAGGGTGTGTCAGACTATAGCTGCCCTGGGTTTATCTGTAGACGTTCTAGTGAAGTTCTTTCAATGGAAAGCATGTCTGCAATATCTAGATATCCACAACAGCTGTTTAATCTGGATATTAGTTTTGTTTAATCTAACAAAGATGCAAAGATTGGGCACTACGGTTCTTAGTCCCCAGTCCTGTCTAGAACTTTCTCCCCTGCAGTCTGACTGAACTGAATGAAAGCACGTTGGGTAACTGCCCTGACAGACTCAAGAACGTTCAGAATACTTCTTCCTCCTCTTCTTTAGGAGGACAGGTGATACAGACTGTGGAGATGTTCTGCACTGTACTTAGCAGTGTAGACTCAAATAGCATCTCTTATATTTGCAGCCTCTGGGGAAAATTTTCCAGCTGCTGGTTTTGACTTTGGAATTGATCCAGCTTTGCTGATAAGGCTGGATGTACTGTCTTGAAAAATAAACTTCCTTATATCTGCAAGTAGTCGCCTCTGCTGTGGATGACTTACTGAAGCTTCTTCCAACTAGAAATGCTTATAGGAAGTGTAACCCTTGGCTGATGAGGCATTCTGAAGTTCACCTACGAGCACATTTTGGCTCTGCAGACGGTGCGTCTTGCCAGCAGGAACAATCTCAGCTGTACTGGGCCAGCATGTCAGCTTCCTATCCACAGAGTTTGGAATCTCCTGTGGGTCGATCTCAGAAATTGGAATCTTATGTTAAACTTGATAATTGTATTTCCTGGTAGCTGCTGCATATGTTATCTTTTAGTGAGAAAGCTTTTCTATAGTATTTTGTAGCAGTACTTGGCTTAACCAGGGGGCTTAGTATTGCTTGATACAGCAGTTAAGACAACATTTTCCAGGAATTTGAATCACTAGAGGTCTATTCTATCAATCTATTTTCCAGAGCCTGAAAAATGAGATTCATGACACAATCTTTTAATGGTTTCACTGTGTTGCCTGTAAGCTCATTAAGTCTGTTTTATCACTGTATCTGGTTTCTCTTTTCCTGGCTAATATCTTCCAAAGATGTGGGTTTTATAAATATATTTTTGTCCTGCATTTTTCATGCAATCACGATATTGGGCTTTGTTTTAATTTCGGATTTGAGGTTAGAAATGTTAGTCTGTTTCCTACTAGAAATCCAAGATGCTGAAGAATTGCTCAGCTCTTACTCTCGGTAACCTGAGCCGGTGTGTCTTTCCTACCTGAAGTGTAGGTTCACTGAGGCTATGAATATGTTTCCATTGAGACATCCTTTGACCAACAGGTTATCAGGAAAGGGTCTACCAGTGTTTTGGTGAAATATATATCTCCTGTTTGGTAAAGATGAGACGACACATTTAACAGAATTCTTAATTGTTTTTATATTTTAGAATTAAGTCAAATACAATGAAAGCCTAATTTGAAGTAAAGTAATATGCCTTTACAAAGAGAAGAGTTGATATTCAGATGAAAACAATATTATTTTTATTTGTATAACGTCAGTTTTCGTTGAATGAAAGTACTGCAGCATACAGGATTAACCTCATTAGTGTGTTTCAGAAAAGAGAAAATGCCAGTTCCAAATTTTAAGTGTTATCTTGAATTAAGTGAAACTATTAACACCATAGTTTATAAGCCTTGCAGCATGCATGGAAGTAGAAATGGATTCCTGCTTTGGAGAGGTCTACATCTCTTAGTTGCAGGAAGCTTAAGTTGTGAACACATTTACAAAAGAGTTCATATGCAGTTGCTGTATGAAGTGAAACTCAGAACAAACTTTGTGTAGATAATATACCTAAAACAACTCTTCTCCCCCCTTCCCCTGAACACTTGTTGGGCATTATTGCTCTTCATTAAGCAAAAGGAGTTGTTTTCACTGTCAAATAAAAAAAAAATAAATGCATATTTCATTTGGAGAAAGTATTATTTGAGGTAAGAGCAGACAATAGACTTTAAAGTAAGAGTCCTGCTACTTTTTTTGGTTATAAAAACAGATTTCCACAGCTCAGCTTATGCAAAGAACCTTACCTATGTTATTTCTCTTTGGCTGTTTGTAATTTACCAGTCAGCTGTTAGACAAGAGAACAGTAAGGATCATTCATTTGTTCAGAAGCAGATTAGCTGAACTAGTACTGCGTGTGTCTTGCATCATTTTGGTTTTAAATTCAGAACGTTTTGAGGCTATAAAAGGGCCTTTTCCTTCAAATTGATCTCCGCAGAATTCCCATCACATTTAATGGAATTGTGCCTTTCTACCTCTTGTGAAGTGGAGGTTTCTGAACACTGTCAAATGACAGGCAATGTGTTTTTGCCCATAGAGACCAAAATCTAAATGATAAATTTGACAATTGGCTACTCTAAAAATAACCAAAATCTTGACTGTGCAGGGAGGGCTCCAAGGTGCATACAGGTTAAGTTGTACTGAGCTTTCTCACTGGAAATGTTTACTGTTACTGTTAATTTGCATTTTGTTACTTAGAAGCTCAGCTTGTATTGTAGAATAATAGCTCTTAATTATTCCTCTTAGGTTTAAATATGACATTTTCTCTGTCATTATGCAGAAAAGTCAAGGGATTGATGGTCATTTCTTTTAGCAGGAGTTCGAACCTTGCACAGTGGGATGTGTATGTTCTAGATACCATCAAAACTTGCTTTAATACAAGTGTTGAAAACAAAAGGGAGGCACGGAGGAAAAGAGAAGTGTACACTGCATGCACATGCCCTCGCAGTCCTCTGTGGTTAGGAATGGGGTAGAAAGGAACATCTTCATGCTTATTCAGCACAACGAGAAGGGAAGTAATTTGCACTTTATGCAGACCAACAGTGGATTACTTGGCTTCATTGAAGCAGGGAGCTCTGAAACTGTTGCTTTCTGCAAAAACATTATATGCTGGCCTTTACTTGTAGTTAAGTTAGTAACTTTCCATCTTGTTTGAGCAGTTTCCTGTGTTCTCTTGGAACATATATTGCAGTGTAGGCATATAATGTTGTTTTGTGCTGAGACTTTTAAATAATTGACCTTGAGAGGTATGCATTGTCTGAGGCTGATTGTTTTTTTCCTCCCTTTTTCCTTCTTTCTTGTGATAGCCACTACTTTCTATTATCCTTGTTTCTTTCTAAAAACCAAAGAAAAAAAAAGTGGGGGGGAAGAAAGTCCAAACCACTTCTCTCTTTTTTGTTTCTTGTAGGTTTATGGGTGTCTGTGTGCATCAAGGACAGCTGCACGCACTTACTGAGGTAAGGCTATTTCATGATATACGCACTCATTATGAAATTACTCACAGGCCAGATTCTGCAATTGGTCTTCACCCACAGTCACAGATTCTTTTATGGGGCCTTAATAGATAACCACGTGCTGCTTGCTATGCAGAGGTAAGATTGCAGTGTCAGGCCTTAGAACTGTATTCACTGATAACCCTTGGATGTCTTTTATCGTTAGAAGGCCTCATTAAGATGAAAAAATCATAGTAGGAACATAAAGTTCCAATGATAATATTCTGAATTAGAGATTTGGGTTGCCATTGAGATGCTCCTAAGTAATACTTGTTTTGGAGACATTGCATTTAAGTCTCATTTATTATTCTCTGATTTCATATGCATTTCACAGATGAATCAGGGATATTTCAGCTGGGTGATATCAGTATATGCAGTCCCTGCTATTTTCTTATTTAGAATAACATGAAGATTGCAGCTTACTCTGAGTTCTGTAAAGAGGAACTATTCCATTGCCTGTATTTCCTGGCCAAGGTCAAATTATCAAATAAGAAACAGAAATTTTAGTTCACATGGACCTTCCCACCAAGTTTCACTGGGTTGTGTTTAATCCACCTCAGGAAAAACAAACAAAAAGCCCCAAACCAAAAAGAAGGGAGGGTTCTCTTGCTGTGAATAGTGTTACCTGTTTTGTGTCAAAAAGCAATACAGTGTTTATTCTGCTGGTTCCGTTTGAGTACAGATTGAGGAGATGCTCCTGTTTTGTAAAGTTCGTGTTTCTTATTTGCATTTATTTTGTAGGAACTGCTTAATTAAAAAATTAACCCTTTTGTCTCCTACCTAAAAGTAAGACAAGTGATAGCATGTATGTTATTACTTCTCAATTAAAATGGATTCCTGGTGCATTTACTTGAAGAATTACTTAAAAGTTTTATGTTAAAGAAGATCCCTGCAAAGTTTGGAAAATAGATTAGCTCTCATAGCATGGTATAAAAATATGTATAGTGATTACTTGCGTGTAGCTTGTCTTGTGTGGACCAGAGTGGACATATATAATCCCTCTGATAGGAAAAACTGCAACCTAAGGGCAAGTTGATGTGTAGGGAATCCACATGTTGTTTTTTCCCATCTAGTAGTAGTTCTTCAGTTCTGTAGAATGTATGGAATTAGTTGTGTTTTCTGCTGGTAGAGGTGTCCTTCGTCCTGAAGTGTGTGTACAGTAGTGATTCAGTTCTGATGACTTGTGATGGTTTGGGAAGGGGGCTGAAATGGCCAGCTGAAGGAGAAACTAGCAAGATGTACATGGTGAGTCACCAGTTCAAATATAGCCCAGGAGGATAAACAAATTATCCACCATCTTGTGGCTTCTTTCAGCTTGTGGTTCAAAAAGGTGGTCTCCTACCTTCCACGGCTTAACATAATTGATTCGAGCCTGACACTGCTAGCACATAGAACTTCTCCCGGGGTTTTACTTCTTTGGAGATGAGCTATTGATTCAGCAGCCCATTCCTCAGTAGATAGCTCAGTTGCAGGGAGAATCCTTTTGTCTCACTAGCCTACCCTGGATCTGTTCTGAAAGGAGCTTAATTATCACTTGTCATGGATTATGCATAGTAAGAGAAGTTGTGTTTTGATAGTGTGGTTTATGATATTTCTAAGTAGAAGAGATACAGCATCACTTAGAGCTTATGTCTGAGGGGCTGGTAGGAAATCATATTTGTTTGCATGTGTATGTTTTCATGGTATAAGAAGGTGAGCTCTTGTGATAAATAGCTGGTGAATGGATTTAGATGTCTTGTGCTTAGTAGCCCCCATGCTATTAGCAGGCAAGGCAGCAAGCCCAAATATTAGAGGAGCACTGAGCATTTTATGAGCTAGTTAAGGGGCAGTATTAGTAGCGTTCAGTACTTCACTATTGGAAGACAGTCTGCAGCATTACAGATTTCTTTTCTTGTGTCTTTAAACACATGGAGAGCTAAACATAGGGATCATGCAGAGCACGTTTTTTGCCCGAGGAAGACCTCAGTATGTAGGCCTTGGGTTTTTTCCCTATTGGCAGCATTTTGCATTGCTTTAATTGTCCTTTGTCTTGCGTGGTTTTAAAAGTGTTACTTAAGCAGTTTTTTTTTTTTTTTCCCAACAACAACAATGAAAAATTGTTTAATTATGGGTTGTCCTAGGACTTTGACCTTGTTCTAAATCTACAGTCATATCAGTTTTGAAAATGCAGTGTTATTTTTGAAGTTCTACTCAAATCAGAAACTATGGCATATTCTGCTTTTGAAGTAGTTCAATATCTATCCCTAGAGACAGGATGATTTAGGGTGGTGGGGATCTTTGTTCGTGAAAGCATACTCTTAAATATTTAAGGGAAGTAGAGCTCAGATGAGTTGGCAGGTTTTAGACTGTCTCACGAACATCAAGCTGATGGGCATAGATTTACTTTGCTCACTTTCTGTAAAACTAGGAATTGAACATTTCTTAATATTCACCTCTAATCTGTGGCTAATGGTTTGGTTCTGAGGCTATGAGTCTGCAGTGCTTCCTGCATGCACTCGCATGCCTCTCCAACCTAATTCCAGTCTCTCTTTCAAACTTCTTGGTGTTTTCTGGCCACTTCCCTAATCTAACACAACTATTAGCTACTGTTTCTTCATCTCCTGGCACACAGCATCCTCAGATGTTGAGAATTTTGCAGAGAAGTGCAGGCAGTGGCGTCAGTTGGCATGAGACATTGCTGAGCTTTCAGAGACCAGTTAGGAGCCACTACCAGGAGATTAGCAAACATATTTCTTTGTGTTGCATGTTGTATAGGCCCATGCTATTATATAACAGCAGGTAACATAGTTTATGGTCTAGCATATAGCAGCCGCTCAGTACCTTTTTGCTGAGCTTAAATTCTTTTTGATCTCTGTTAAGAACATTTATCTGAATTGCTGAGAGAGATCATGCTTAAATATAGTTATAGCTGGATTTATATGTGCACAGAGTCATACAGCTTGGTAATTCCTTCATCAAGAAAATGCAAGTCCTGACAGCTGTGTGTGTAGAAAACGAGCAAAGGAGAAATGATGTGTTGATTGAGTTATCTTGAAATTGCAGTGCTTTACAAACAATAGCTAATTGTTACTAGAAAAAAAAAAATGTATGGCTATTACTCATTTTGGATGGTAGGAAAATAAGGCACAAATGTTCTGCTGCCACAAACTGAAGCTATAGCTGCGTTTGCTCAGTGCAGGATCTGACATGCACTGGAGCTTTCTCAGACCTGGTGCAGTGCTGTGGCAGTGTGATAGGAACACAAGGGCAGCAGCTGAGGGGTGGGCAGTGTTATTTCAGCCAGTAGCTGGATGTGCTGTCTACCTAACATGCCACTCCAGCAGTCTTTCAGTCTTCCTCCTTGACATCCTACTGAGTCAGTCCTCCCGATTCTATCCCACGCATCTGGTGCAATATTAAATATTTCACAAGTCCAACACTGTACTGAGCAGCCCTTGTTTTAAGAAGCTATGTATGTGGCCTTTGAATAATAATGGAATGATAATAAGGGACAAGTGAGCCATTCTGGGCATGTGGCTCATTCAGTGGCTTCCATACCCCATTTGGTGACTCCTTACCAACAGCCTTGTGTAGTGCATCTTTCAGATGCTGCGTGCATGAAGGTATCTTGAACTCTAAAATGCTTCCTACATGCTGAGAAAGTTGATGTCTGCAGCAATGCTTGCTGGCAATGCAGTTTTAATGCAGATATACACGCCAAGAACTGCTGTAAGAAAAAGGTCTTGACTGATTTCTTGACTGCTTTTTTTATATTAAAAAAAAAATAAAAAATTGAACTGATGCATGTTTTCAGCCCAATTAATTTTTGTAGCTGTGTCAGAAACCCTGGGAAATATTTACTGCAGAAATCCTTCCAGACGTGTTTATTTTCATCTTGGGCAAGATAATTGCTATTGGACAATTTTGATGTGTGCTGTAATGGCTTGCTGAATCTGACACTGCTGTTTTTACCATCAACCACAATTCATAGCTCATTTGTTTCTCTTTTTTTCCCTCCTTGCACAGTGCATCCCTTTTGTACTCCTAGAGCTCATCAGAATTAAACAGATGATGGCTTTGGGGGAGAAGGTTTTGTTGTTGTTGTTGCTTTTTTTTAGTAAGTTCTTCTGTGATAACTGAGAACTCTCTGCTTAGATGAAAGCTGAAGTGATAGTTTAGGCAAACAGTAAATGCAGTAAGTGGGGTTTCAGGCGTTTGGAGACCTTCCTGTTTGTAGTATTCTTTTGCTCTTGGGGACAATATTAACTGGTAAGAAAGATATTAATAGCTTAAAATTCTCATAATTGTTACAATTGTGCTGAATTATTCTTCTACAAGGAAGGGAAAATAAATTCTTTAAGACTAAGGGTCCTTCTGAATTAAAACTTCCACAAGCAGCATCTAGCATTCATAATGTTTTATTGAAACATCGTCCTATCCCTTCCTTATTTTTTCCTTCTCTTTTTCTGGAGATCCTTTGTCTCTGAAATGGTGAAACCATGGCAGACAGCCCTTGGGTATCTTCCTCTAAACCAAAAATGATGGGTGTACGGTTCCTTCTAAATAGAAGTTGCACACTTAAGAGTTTTAAAAGGCCCGGGTACACCATTCCTTCCCTGCTTCCTCCTTTCACCATCTCCTACAACACGTGCTAAATTGCCTTACTACAAGAATGTGACTCATACTGTTTGAGTAACTTCAGTTTTATGCCTGTAGTGGTGTAAATATTTAACTCTGCTTTGCTGTTCACAGTAGGCTTAGCCCATCAGCCCTAGGGAACTTAGTGTCTCAGTGTCCCTCAGACAAGGGAGTCAATGCAGGGAGCGGTTGGTGAGCGTGAACTTTGGTATGACTGAAAAGAAGATGAAAATGTGTTACAGGTTGCACCAAGTAGAAAATGGAAGTAATGAGACTCAAAATTTCATACTGTTAGAAAATATAATAATGGCATTGCGATATTAAAATAATTTAATATAGAGTAAATAGGTCCCTAAATATACTCTTGCACGTAGTCTATAGTTATTTTTAGTAACTGCCCCAACTATTAGAGAGAGAGAGAGAGGAGTCCGCTGCTGGAAGAAGAATTCTGTTACTTCATACATGTTGTTCAGTATTGTCACTGCTGAGGATATGTACAGATGAGCCATACTGATGAAAGGCTTCCAGATCACCTTGTATTCCTTAGTGCCCTGTGCTTTCTATTAGCTACCTTTGCTTACTGTAATTTACCATAGTATCTAGGCACCTACTATAAAGCATTTTATTTCAGCACAGTGGGAGCTTCAGGCAGTATGTTGTGTTACTGACTTCATGGCCTTGTGGAACTGACAACTGCTGCAACTTTCTGAAACGAGCAACTGTGCAAATTTTTTCTTGGATGTTTTTACTGACGTCATGGAGAATATACGTGTCAATTCAGGGAGCCTTTGTTTTAGAGGAATTAGCATAAAAAGATGGGATTTTAAACAAATAAATAAGGAAAAAAGATGAATGTGCTATGATGACAAAGGGCATCTTTCAGCTGACTTTCAGTAGCCAACAGCTGACATTTTTAAATGCCTCCCAGCCCTAGGATGCTGCAGAAGGTCTGTTGTTTAAACTTAGTAAGAACTCAAAGTATGTGTATAATTCTGCAGATTAAATTGATCCTTATGATCTCTAAACCAATGAATAGCATGGTCTGTGGATTAATACTGTAATAAATCTCTACTTGCATGCCTCTTTGTTTTTGTCCTTAGTTCAGATACTTTCTGTAGCATTCATTTATAGCTCCAGTTTTATTTTATGTACTTTTCCTTATGAACAGAAAGAATGGTCATTACAGTGGTGCTGTGCTGAGGCCAGTGCTGGAAAGTGCAATGCATAGAAGCAATGTGGGCATTTAGAGTTATATAACCCAAGTACCAAAAATGTAAGTGAAGCCTTAACAAAAGTACTTCAGAAGCCTCAGGTCCTCTGTTAAACTGCGATTACTTTGCAACCTCCCTGGAGTGGATTTTGTTATCAGGATTTGAGTATATTTAATTTCAGGAAGATATGTTTTAAAGACAAGAATGGTTGTGTGGTATAAAACTGGAGTACCTATTGATGATATTTCCTTGTTTCTTTTCCTCCTTTCAGTGTAGGACTTGAAGTCCAGGCAGCACACATCTGTGTTATTTCCTCAGTTAATTTGGTTGTTTGGGTTCATTAGCTTTTTCCTTACAGGAGTCATTAAGCAAATACTTGCTTTGGGGTCAGGAGAAAACCATTCATCTGGCCCCTAGGGACTTGACCTGCAGAGAAAAGTAGTGGTAACCTTGTCTGATGCAGTAGTAGTTTCATTCCCCCTTAATGACTGGGGACTGGATGAGAAGTTCAGTAGGACCCGGGGAGAAGAAAAAGGACCATGGCAGCACAAGTAGGGGTTAAAATGGAGCAGGAAACGACTCAGGTGTTAAGAAGACTATGCTAGTCTGTAATGTGTAAGGTGAGAAATCATTCCATTTCACTGCAACTGTTTTTTCCAGCACTAAAATAGAATGAGTGCATCACAGAGAATGTCTGTTAGGACTGTTCACTGTCTGCATAGCACTTTATGTTTCTGTTCTTGGGGAAAAAAACCTCATTATCTCAGTACAGAAAAATTGTTGTGGAGTAACAGATACCTTGAAATATTTTGTTACTTCTGCTATCAACCCATTGCAAAATGCACAGAACTGTGGAGTATTTTACATTTCACTTGGAGGAATAGGTTTAAAGTGAACATACAAGATGTAAAAACTGTTTGTGTGTGCCTGTGAATATGGGCTTAGTCTTTTGAGGCTAGAAAGGTCCCCCAAAAACAGATTGTTTATAGAAAGGCAAGTTTGTTGACTGCGCTCTCTGCTTCACTGTGCATGGACACCAGAGCTTGGTTATGAAGAAATGGAAGTATTGCCTTTGTCATTCAGGAGCTGTCTTGCTGAGAGGAAACAGACATAGGTAATGGGGAGTATTCTTAGAGCCAAAAAGTTAGGAAGTTTCTGTTTATATTCTGAGATGAATGTGTTTATAACATGGCAAACCAAGTCTCTAGCAATGTCTTTCTGAAAATTTAAAGACCCTGAATCTTTAAATCCTAAGCCTTGGGATGTGCTTCACTTTTCTTGTATTAAATTAATCTGAATGTTTTTTTTTTAAGGAGCAATTAAAAAAAAAAAACTCAATAAATTTGACTATTAGGTACTTGTATTTCATCTACATATGTACATATGTTATTTTACTAGCTTTTTTCAGGGCCGCAGGTAGACCTGGTACTTTTACCTGTCTTTGTGTAGCTTGCAAAATCATTTCTAGTATATCTTTGATACTTTTGAAATGCAGTTATTTTATAAACTTGCTTTAGTGCAGGTACCTCCCTTCATCTATTTTGATTGTTCGCAACAGAATTGTAAAAATACTTGTCAACACGTGAGCTATATTTGGTCTTAATGTATCAGTTTTCACAGCATATGGACTGTCAATTTCAGTTCTGCTGTAACAGTTCACTTAAGCTCTCAGTTTAATTTATACAATGTTGCTGAAATTGCTTTCAGCCAATGTAGATTGATGCTTGTTGGCCAGCTCCACCTTTCTCTATGCTCTACAGGATATCATTCTGTTTCACCTTCAAACTGGGTCCCTCTTCCTGTGGATCAGTAGCATTAACAGGAGTAGCAGCACCTCTCCTTCAGTTTGAGAGATTTGCATATGAAAGGCTGAATAAATTTTGCAGTTCACAGCTTGCAGAATTGCTGAGATCTATTCCTTGCAAGATCTTTGTAAAGAAGTATAGGTGTCTCTTTAAAAAACCATATCCTTTTGTAGTATTAACTGGAGAGTGCTAAATTGGCCAGCTGTTTTGGTTGGGGGGGAGAGGTGTCTGCCCAAACTATGTTTTTTTGAGAAGATGCATGAAAAAGAGGGTAAAAAACCCAACCTTTTCCATTATTGATTCTCTCCAGGTGATCAGCACTAAGAGAACTGAGTGAGGGTCAGAAGAATGTGAGTACAGTCATGCTGCTTGATTAGCTAAAGATGTCTCATTTTGTTGACTGAAATAATGCTGTAGACCCTTGTGCCAAGTCCTTATGACTGCTCATTCCAACAGTTTAAGAACTGCAGACACTGGTACCTATCATTGTAGCTTCTACAGGAGGTTGGAATTTGGCTGATTAAAGGCAGAAGTAAACTTGACTCCTTTGTATGCACCACTGGATGCAAAATTAAATCTTAACACGGTATATGTAATAAGTAAATTAATCGTTAGACTTTTCAAAGTAAGAGTTTAAAAGTTTGTAGACTAGAGAGGGTAGTGCTGGTATTTGGAAAATGTCATGCCACTTAAACCTCAAGCTGGAACTCCATGAATTCTTTTGTAACACAAAAAAGCGTCTGAGACTCTGAAGTTATTGCACAAAGTACATATTCTTTACTTTGTTTATGTTATTTTCCTTGGGAACCAAATATTTTTGTGAATTAGTTAGGAAGAAAAAAAGACTTTAGTCCCAAACACAGCTTGATGTGCTGCACATACCAAAAAAGTCCGTTTAAAATCACACAAGGGGGCCTGGCTCTCACTGGCAAGAGGCAGGAAATTTAGTGTTGTGGCTGAAATTCCATCTCCAGTTCATACTCTTGCACCCTGATGTTGTGGCACATGTGGTGTGCTTGACCCTTTCACTCTTTCTCCATCAAAATTGATAGAGGCCTCCACAGGAGTTTCAGCTAAGTCAGGTTCTTGGGAAACACGTAAAGAACCTTATTTAAGTTAGTTGATCTTCTCCTGTTTTCCCGCATCTGTTGGCTGTTTACCTTTTTATGAATGAAAGCTAACCATCTTGTGTGACTGCAGTGATCAAAGACCTAGCATTTCCAGAAAAACACCATCTGACAGAGGAATTTTTACCTTCATTTCTGTGTTGGTTATATATCCCAAAGAATCTCCTGTTGTATAGTTTCGGTTTGATTGGAAGTTCAGTGGTGCCATACTTGGTCACAGCACTCCCTCTGAGAACAGGAGGAAGACTGCTATTGATTTTTTGACTGGAAAAGCTTTAGTTAATGAATCTGTGCATTTTCCTATGGCTGCACGCCTCCTGTGGTTCCCCTGCAGTTCCCCTGAGATGCATATTTTAGGGAGTCATCTCCCATCACGTAGATGAGCAGAACAAGAATAAGTAGCAGAGGTTCAAGTGGGTCCTTGCTTTTTAGAAGGGTGGAATTAATTCTCAGAAAGCTGCAGTAAAAAATTCAGTGTGGGAAACAAAAAGCTGAGAGAAACATTGGCTTCTGGAAGATGCAAGCTGGCCTTCCAAACTGCTTCTGCAGGGAAGTGTTGCTGGGTTGGTTAAGGAAAAGCCTGCTGGAGTTGGTGGTGTCCAGGTAAGCTTAGGTACATTGAGGGCAACTGTGCATAGATTGGCTGTCCTTTTACCAGGAGACAAGCCATGGGACGTATGTAAGCACAGTGCTGTGCTGAAGGCAGAGGAAAACTGCCAGACTCATTCGCAGTCTTTGGCTAAGCAAGGAGGGAAGGGTGGATTCTTGCAGAAGTAAGTTCAGAAGTGCAAGTACTATAATCAGACACTAAAGAAATCCTCATGTAAAGACAAAGGCCAAGACTTTGAAAAGATGAGCCTAAATTTAGGTGCATAGACTGTATTTATGTGTGCAGGTGGCTAGATCAAAAGCGATGAGCAACCAGTTGTTCCAGTGAGAATTTCTGGATGTGCAAGCTTTTAAATTCTAGTCATTTTCTTAAATGTTTGTGTATGAGCTTAAAAGCGACATGGTTAAATGATTTTTTTACTTCTGGCAATGAAGGCTACATAGTGGATTTCATAGTTTTTTTCACCCCTCACATGTGGATGGCTGACTTTTGTTCCTTCTGAGCCAGTGCATGAGGAACCTTTTTTCTTTATTATTTTGAGACAGATGTATCTAAATATTTTGTGTTCTGAGGAAGGCTTGCTAAATATCCTGCTGATGGTAATCTCTTCCTCCTTCTTAGAATGTCTCAAGGGTAGGAGAAAGTAAGATAAAAGACAAATAAATACTAAACTGGAAACAGGAGCCAGCAAGCTTTGTCATCTTACTCCTTTGCTACCTTCCCTGAACATGTACACACATCGCATGCAGGTGTGTCAGTGGGTATGGAGAGTTGTTTGCTTTTGCTTATTTTAGTATCAGTGTTTTGACACTAATTTTAATCCTACTGGACCATTTGCCATTGTCTCCAGGGGAAAAAAAAGAAAAGAAAAGAAAAACATTCTTGAACCGTAACCCCTTCAGTTCTCTTTCTGTTGCATTCTGATATCCTGGAAGTAGGTCTAGATCAATAGGAATGAGAAGATGCAAACTTCAGCTACTGTGGTATGGGGGCAGGGAAGGGAAGAGAACTGAATGTTGTCTTGAGGACTGGATTTTCCTGTTACATGTGCATATACAGATGAAGTTCAGTTAAACATTGTGATGCTGGCCCTTTTTCCTTGTGATTTACTGTAAGTATGTAGAAGTTTCTCTTCCTTTTCCTCTTCTCTCACCCTGGACCCTGGGAAGCACACTCATGAATTAACAAATAGTTTGTAGTTTCACTTTCTTCATTTCACTTCGCTTATCAGCCATTCAAACCACTCAGAAACTGAGCTATTTGAGAAAATGCTGGTAACTTTTGCTTTGCACAGTGCTGATTATAGGGGATCTTGGTGCATTTTATAATTGTCAATACAGCATTTGAGCAACTTCAAATGTAAATGGACACTGTAGCACAGCTGGAGCTTTGAGGCTTGGGAAAGCACTCTGGAGCAGCTCAAAAGCAGTATTCCTTGTGCAGAATTCAAACAATGTTTGCTCTATGTGAAGTTGTGTACTGTAGCTTTTGGACATGGTAGGTCCTTATAGCTGTATTTATAGTCTTACATAAAGCTAACAGGTTATTTACCTGGTATCTTGTGAGCCCATAATCCATGGGCTGCTGCAGCTAGTATCTTTGTGGAGAAGGTGAGGAAAAAGCTTATTTAAGTAAGAGGCTCCATGTCAGAGGCTGCTTCTAGACAGAACTGAGTGAATAGTGTGCTCAGAATGCTGTCAGTATGGAGCGAGCTTTCTGCTCTCTAACAGAAGTGTTACTGTGGAGATGCTGTTTCTCTTGCCTGTCTCACCAACGAGGTACTTTCTCTTCTGTGCCTGTGTGATGATTTATGCTGTTGCTAGCTTGCCAATCACAGATTCTTACTGGCACTGAAACTAGACTTCGCTTAGAATCCAAGTGGTGTGACTTGAGATTATAAATGTAGTTTTGTGCTAGGCCTTGTTAGCTTTCTGTTTTTCCTACTAATAAAATTACAGGAAAAAGTGGTTATCAAGGTCAGTTTGCATAGATATACTGGGAGTGTTTTCCGGTTCCAACAAAATGAACTTCCTGAAATATGTCAAACCTGCCTATGAGTAAGCAATGTCCATAAACCTTATTTCTTACATACAGGTTGCAGTGGTGCATTGTTGCTGTGTGCCTGCAGTTGAAGTCTCAATTACACTAATCTGCGTCAGGCAGCAGGCAAGAAACTGAGCATGCCATTTTAATTGAATGGAGTGACAGGAAAGGGACGAATTGTGCTTGCTGACCACGAGAGCTGTTGGGTATAGAGAATTAAAGGAAGGCAAATCTTGCCATGTTCTTTTCCCTGCCAGCGCTTAAATGTTTGGAATGCGACAAATGGCTTTTGTTAAAGCTCTTTTCTGAGCAGTACATGTTAATTCTTGTTTGTCCTTATGAAATAAGCTGTGCTTGTACATGCCTTCCTAGAAGGAAGAGACGGTGATTTGATTGGTGCAACACCTGACACAGTACAAGAATTGGAGGTAGGTCTGTTGTGCTTCCTGGCAGTTGGTCCTGTGTTCCAATGGTAACTATGCTATGGCAAATGCATTGGAAAGCTTGCCTTCTCTCCTGTGAATAACTGACACTTTTTTAAAAGCAAGATTATTTTTGTCCGGTGACTATTAATGTTTTTTTTTAACAAACAAACATTTTTTAATTAAACAACAAAATTGTATTGGTTGGAAGACAGTGTCTTCAGCAACCAAAGAGCAGGAAAGAAAAGTGGCCTTTAGAGGAAGACTTGTGGCTTTTTTTATTCCTTTAATCAGGCTGTTTTGCCCATCCACTAGGGCCCTTCTGGCCTCATGAAAAAATCAGAGCTTTGTACTGAAATGTGCTTCTTTCACCTTCATGTTCTGATGGTCAATACTGTGGTTTTCTGCTTGGCAACATCAGTTCACCTGCTGACCAAGAATGTATTTGTGCAGCCCAAATTAAACATCCAACTTGTTCTGACTTACTGCTTAATTTATTTGGTTTGGTGCCACCGATGTGTGAGATGTTCAATGTAATTGGAAGGTTACTGTTCAGAGGTACTTGGGTGAGGTGGGTTTGCAGACTTTTAAACTGTGCATTTTTCTTAACAAGCAGAGGTCTCTGAACAGACTTCAAAAACAGTCGCATTTAGTCTGGTAGGCAAACTCAGCATGTCAGCTTGTAGTATCTTATGTAGTAGTTCTGAACATACTAATGCTGTCTTTCATTTTGGTTCAGTTTGGTTGAAGCTAATTAGAACAGATGGGGGAAACTAGGAAATTTCCAGTCCTCCCACTGCAGCTAATTATGCCAGCTGGGGCAGAAGGGTACATCGGCTTGTTGTCTTACAGCCAGGAACCTTCAAAGTAGTCACTTAGACTGCTGGGTGTGACAGATGACTGTTCAAACATGAGAGCTTAGGTTGTGTCCTCCTTGAAATGTGTGGTTTAAAACTTCTGCGTAAAGCTGAGTTATGAGATCTCCACTCTTCTTTATTAGGCACGAAAGTAATCTTTTGCTTCCAGCATTAGAGGTGATTCAAATAGGTTGCTGTTTTGTTTGTGAAGTCTGGCTTTTACTCTGACAGATCTCTCTCTGTCTTCCACACTGAAGGTGTTACAACCATGGCTGTACTTTCTCTATGTTCCTGCTTCTGTTTTTGCTTTCTTCATTGAGTTTCTCCAGGATATTCATCCCTTAGTATCTCAGTGTTTTGTAGTGTTCCAGGGTCCCAGAACTCATGCTTTTTACTTACCACATTTGAGCTGTCATTTTAAATACACTCTCCACACCTACTTTTCTTAACCACCTAATGCATTGCCTTTGGCAACATTTGGGCCACCATACAGAGTTGTCTTGTAGTTATTTGCTTTGTGTCACTTTGAAGTGCTGACATATAAAGTGGAGTAAATAGTAGGCCAACTTTTTACTGGCTTTCCTGTGTTGTAGTATCTGGTGACTTATTTCTCTTAGACCTATGTGTTGAAACAATACTGATTTTCACAATAGTGTTGAAAGCTCTTTTCATTTCCATTCTCTCTTCTCCTTCAGACTTGATGATACTTACAGTCTTTGTTTTTGAGTTCTAGCTGTTGGACTCGTGTAAATCCAATGTGCCTTTTCTTTGAAAGCTTCTAGTTTTCCTATGAATGCATTCAAGACTTCTTGAATTTTAAGGCTAAAACCTGAAAGCTGAAGGTTCAGTATTAGTTTCTTGAAATTAATCATGTGTCGTGTGTAAGTACTATTATATGCTGAATTTCATTCTATTCCTCATTTTAAATGCTTGAGTCTGATAATGTGACTGAAATTGCTTGCAAGGAAACAGTCCTGTTATCCTGTTCTTACATTAAAATGACATTTCCTTATGCCCTGACTGTTGTGTGGGGAAGAGTTGTATAGCTTAGTGCTACAAAAGCAGTGGTCTTACCAGAAGCTTCTCCAAAGCTCTCTGATCTAGAGAGTACCTATATTTGGCTGAGTTTCTAGGCAGCTTGTCCTTCAAAGAAGCTAATGACCTCTTTCTTCAGGTTTGGGAGAGATGCAACATCAGATTTTGCTGACCTTCCATTCTAGCAACAGAAGCTTGAGTAACTCTTATGATGGATAAATTTGTAGTTAGAGGTATTTTTGTGAGCTAAAATGCCAAGGTCTTTTATGCTAGTGTTTAATTTGCTGTGTAGAATTCTAGTGAATGCAAAGGTAAGCAACGTGGGATGGTTACTTTTAGATTCTGGCAACCAGATGAACTGCCTATTGGTCTCCTGTTACGTGACAAAAAGCTAGCAGTAGGAATAATGGGTAGCTGTGTCACTGCAACTTGATGATACAGAGTTTGAAAAGGTCTGAACACTGCTCCATTTAGCTGTGAGGTCTCTATGAAATGGTGTCCTTTGCTTTCATTCTTGTAGCCTGATCAGATCTCTCCTCCAATTGCTTGTACGCTTATGCAATGCCTGTTGCTATAGTGAAATAACGCTTTGAGATGGTGTGTGCTATAGCCTTATTGGTTTTTGTTTGAAAATACCAGCTCTGAAATGTTTCAGGGACAAAAAAAATATATCCAATATTCTCGATGGGAGTGGTGAATTTACCATCCTCTAGGATATTGTTACCACACAGAGCTGGTTTGTGCTATTATAAGATTGAGAACAAGTATTTTTCTTTCAGTTGCACTGGCAAATAGGAAACAATCTTCGTAATTTTGTGTCTGCACCGAAAAGGCATTGTTGAAGGGCTCTGAATAAATCAGGCCATCAGGCTGACTGTTTGCATTATCAGCCTGAATGATCCGAAGAATTGGATTACTTCTGTGACACTGAGAGAACACTGAACTCTGTGTGATACTTGCCTTGGGGACAAGTAAGGACTCTACACGTAAAAGTTATCTGCTGGCCAGCCAAAATCTGACATCAGCTGCAGTCTTACCGATGGATATAGGAAAATCTTAGTTGAGTTGTTCACTTGATTAGCCTGTTATGCTTCAAAGAAGTACAGTAGAAATTAAAGCCAAAACTGGAACTCTCATGTCTAGTAAATGAGATCTGATGTTTACTCAGGTGACAGTTTCTGATAGGAGGCCTTGTGGGGTTTTTTATGTGCCAGAGTCAGGTTTGATTCTTCTGTAGCTCGTGCATGCCGTGTCCTCTGCATATCTGTTGTTTTGGCTCAGTCTGTGCTAGAATGCCCTTGCAGTAAGATGGGTGAGTGAGTTTGCAAGCTAATTTGGCTGGAAAGGTGCTGAGAGAATAGGTACGGTAGATGTACTGAATCATCAAATCAGTAGGCAACTTAACTTTTCATTTCAGGAGGATATAATCATGCACAAAATAGCAGACAGCTACCACTGTCACTTTTCAGTATTTCAGTACTCTTACCAATTGCTTGTTTTATTTATTAGCTTTTCTGGAGCAATTATCACTGTGGTATGGCACAATTTAGTCCTAAACAGAACAGGAAGCCAGGTCAGCAATTCCCTTTCCCTTCCACTCACTTGCCAATGAAATCAAGTGTGGCGGTTCTATATGTGAGATCTGTTATTGTCTAGTCAGAGAGGGCAAACAGTCCAAAGGAGTTCCTAACTGTCAGTCTGTAACTGTGTTTAGTGAGCTAGGTTTTTGGGGCTTTTTATTCCAGGTCGGTTAGTATTGTTCTGATTTGAACATAACTGGATGAGAAGTAGAGCTTGTGCTGGGAATATACATTAAATTACTGGAAAAATATCTAAGTTGCTATTCTTTTCCTTGAGCTTGCTATCATTTTGTGATTTACAAATGAATAAAATTAAAAAACAAATGATATTGAACAATGGGGTTTTTTTGAGTGCTCTGATGTCACTCATCTGGCTCCCATAGGGATTCAAGCAAAAGCAGTAAGAAAGATCAAAGTTGCGAAAGCTGAAAGCAGTATTATTTCCAATGCTAGGTCAGGTTGGCTGAGGCTCTGTCTGGTCGTGTCTTGAAAAAATCCAAGGAAAATGACTGCACAGCCTCTGAGCAGCCTCTTCCAGAGCCGCTGCCCTCCTGATGTGTGACCTTGCAGCATGAGAGCCAGGTTGTTTCAGATCTCTGACTTGAACCAGCCTGCAATTTCCTGTTTTCAGGTACCCATCTGATCAGTGCCCTTCTCTCCCTCTCCCAGGCTGCAGTGCTTGGGCTGTAGCTGTGCTAAACGTTTGATTTTCATCATGACTGTGTCAACTCTTGTGGCTTTGATTTTTGGAGAGGGACCATTATACGTTTTATTTTGCAAAATGATGTGCACTAAGCACAATTATCTGAACAGTTATCTTGATACTAGCTAGAAAGGCAGTAGTTTGATTAAAAGATTGTACTATTTAAAAACAGGACAGTGCATTTTAAACTGCCAGTCCGATTCTTTTGAATTAAAGAGCTTTCCTTGCCTAACTGTAAGATACAAGTACTTTTTGGCTCACTCATATGAGCTAGCATTCTGCTAACTGTGTACACTATTTTGAAATCCTATCTTGTATGTCATCGCCCTTGTTCTCCTGCAAAGGATGTGAAAGTGTGTCTTGAAATGGTTACAAGAACTTGAAAGTGTTGAATATTGGAGTATTTCCTATACTCAGGCCCCTTATTTGAGGTTGCCTCCTTTGATAAGAGGAGGTAGTTGATACCTGCTCTAAAATCTGGCCTGGAGTAGGAGCTGTCAATCAGCTGTCTTTGAAGAGTCTCTGTTTGTAATAAGGTAACTCTTCTGCTCACCTTTTGCTTGAATGGTTGCTCAAGGGCACAGTGCTGTGATCAAGCCAACGGTCTGTATTTAAAGGGGGTAAAATAAATGCTGGGCAAGAGGATTGTTGCCTGCTTGTCTGTATGTGCTGCACATGTGCTTCCCAGCAAGGCAGTGGGACAAGAAGCTGCTCAAACACAGCATAGCTGTTAGTGTGGTATAAGGTGAATAAAGCACAAGTCCACTGTGGCTGTAATGATGATTTGAGAAGCAGTGGAGTTGCTGCGTCTTAGCCCTGGTGTATACTGCATAGCATTTGTTTGGGTGCTGGTTTGTTTTGCGGTCTCCTGTAACATTTATCTTATACTTAGTGCAGGTTCTTTTTCACGGGGGCTTCCATCTGATGGAGTTGATGTACTGAGCACATTGGGAATCAAATTGCTGATTAAGACATGTAGATACAGCAGTGGAAAAGTTGGACTTACAGTAATATATTGTAATATTTTTCTTTGATGTTACTTCAGTTTGGGGAATTGATAATCTGGGAACTTGGTCAGGCTCTGTGACTTACATTTGGATACTTAGCCCTCTCATTGTTTTATTCTGCCTGAGAGCCAGTTCTTCGTCTTCATTTATTTTCCACGCACAGAAATGAGAGGGTAGTGTTATACTGTAGGTGTTTCTTAAGGGTCTATTTAAATACAGTATTTAAATACCATTGAGTTAATGTAGTCGTGGCTGTTGCATGCATCTTTAACATTAATGCATTGCTAGAGGTGGGGAAGGGAGACATCTTCTGCCTCTGTTGATTGGCAAACTTCCTGCCTGCTTGGCAGTTAAGAGAAAATGTTTTTAATGTGTAGCTGAGCTGAAGGAAGTTGTGTAATGATGAATTTTACATTTCTGACAATATCTGAAGTTAGTTAATTACAAATGTTGTTTTGTCTTTTCAGTACATCAACTATGGTAACCTGGAACAGCTATTAGACAGTAACCAGCATCTGTCCTGGACAGTGAGGGTGAAATTGGCATATGACATCGCTATGGGAATCAGTTATCTTCACTACAAAGGCATTTTCCATCGAGACCTTACATCCAAGGTACTGTATATAAAGTGAAGAGGACTTTAAATGAAGATACTATAACTCATTGTGCTGTTCTTTCTTCTTCCTGAAGAGAATTACTGTTATAAACACTGCAAGAAACAAATTCAAATGATGTTTATAGGTTTAAAACCTTCCTCAAAAGCATTGTTTACACTGCTTTCATGACAACTTGTATGGGTTTAGTTGGCTGAGGTAGTTAGTTAGTTCAAGTACTAAGCCCTCTGAACCAATTGCTCCTGTATCCACACTGGACTATTGCAGCCTGTGACTGAGGGCTTTGCTGTCCTATTTAAGCTTACTTAGGACTTGCAATGTGGAAGTATTCCGGAATTGTTCTTGTAAAAACTTTATAATGCCAATTCAACCAAAAACATCCAGAAAAATGCTATCTTAGCTAAGGGGGAACTTTTTTTTTTAAGATTAGAGACACATTTTACAAATAATATCAAGTACAGTGTGTTTGAAAATTGAAATGACTGCTAGTCTTTCATCCAGTTCTTTTAAATCTATCTCAGTGTATTGTTAAACAGATGAAAGACTTGCATTTAGAAAAGAGTTAAAACAAACAAACAAAAAAAAACCCACAAAAAAATGAAACACTTATTTCACGTACCAGTTTAACTGAAACTGTAGAGTATTTCTTTGGATGGTCTTTCAAATGAAGGGTGCTGAATTCAAGAACATCAAATTCATGCAAAATGCCCAGACTTGATGTCATGTCAGTTTGATGTGATAGACTCAGAAAGTTCCATTTAAGTCATCTTGGAGCGTACGGGTAAGAAATGTGTAAAAATAATGAAAAGATGAATTGGTGTTCCTGTTTGTTTTGTTCCCAGTTCAGGATGTACTATAGTGCACTTTGGAGTGGGAAAGCAGAGTTGCTGCAAGGAACCAAAGTACCAAGGGGAACTAAGGAGATTGCCTGCAATATTTATAATAAATGCATACTGTGGTGGCTAGTCATATGAAAATCCATTTCCCAAGACCTCAGTGAATGCCTTTGTTCAGGGCTTTGCATGATTGTATATAGTTCTCTGGAGCTGCCCTAACAATTGCTTCAGTGTTATCTGTTGCTGAGTTGGTGTAAGTCATTGTTTGCTGGGCAGAGTGCACAGTCTCAGTGCACCAGCAAACACATCAGTCAGTGGCCACAGGAAGTAGGAAATCCTAAGAAATTATCAACTTTGGTTTTTGGCTCCTGTTGGAGGAAACATATTTTGTGTTTTACCAGGTTTGTGCAGCTGGTGGGATAAATTATCTTCCATTCTTCTACTAAACAGTGTGTGAGCAAAGTGGAAGAAGATTTGAGAGGCTTCTTCCTTGGGGGAGAGCTTGCAATCTGGATTGGCTAAGGGTCAATTGAATAGTGTCCTGTATTGAGCTTCTTTCTTCACTGAGCTTCAGTAATTGGTGTGATGACTTCCTTGTCTTTGCCCTCATGTGATTAATGATTCAGGCATTTAAAGAAGTTAGAACTAACAGTGAGTTTGCAGTGAAGAGGAAGGTATTTTTCTAAAAATGTAAGGACCTTAACTGAACAATGAACTGGATTTGCTATGTGGGAGTGTCTTTTTGATTTACTCAGTACAATTTTATCCACTGGAAATCTCTCCAATATGAGTTTTGCTTAAGTATTCTGGATTAGTTGACCTGTACTTCTGTCTTTCTTCCTGTTTCTGGCAACACTTAGAATTCCTGCAGCTCCCTGTAAGAGGTGGTGTGAATGCATGAAGTTTGTTCTTTCAGTTATGGCAGCAGAGTTGTCTTGCTCTTACTGTAGCATTATATGTGTACAAGAATTGGATCCACAAAGGCTTGGAAAAGACAGTCCCTGTCCCCTGTCAATCAAGGATTGAAAAAATAATTGTTTTTGACAATGAGTGTATGGCAGGGTGATCTCTGTTCCTAATTGTTCCACGTGGACAGTAGCAGCACAGTGTTAATAGTATTGCAGAAAGCCAGAGGGAAAGAATGGTAGCGAGGAGTAGATGTAGGTCAGTGTAGTCAATGTGGCAGCCCACAGGGGATGTCAAGCCTGCCATCCTATTTGTGCCCTTCGTCTTGCCCTTTTGTCAGAGTGGGAGTTCTTGTTAGGGGAGGGGGAAGTACCAGCTGTCCAGGCAGCGCCATGTTGTGAGCAGCTCTGGGCATGGGCTTCTGTAGCTGATCAGGTTGATCTGCCCTGATCGACAGCAACAGCCTAGTTTGGATCTGTCAGGAGCTGGGCAGTTGGATTGGCTGTTCCCAGCCTGCGGATGGTAGGTGTGTGGGCAGGGTGACTTGTACGTTTTGTAAGCCAATATGGTGTCCTCACTTTTCACTTGTCATAAAAAGATTGATGCACAGATTACGCATGCAGCCGTAGATGGGTTATGACAACCAGCCTCTTTGGCTCATTCCCTGTCCGTATTGTTGCAAGCCCTGTGAATCGTTTCTTATTCTGGGATTGCAGAGGATTTGTGTCCTGGAATCGTGAGGCTTTTCTTCATCCTTCAGTGATTCTGAATACTCTGACAGCCTTAGTCATAGAAGATGCTGTCGTTAAAGCAAAATCATAATGTGAAATGCTGGAAATGTAGTGATAAGAGTCAGCGAATTGTGATAAAGCTTTACTTAATCCGACTTAGTTTCTCAACTTTGTCTGCTGTTACCTGCCGTTAAAATATTGTGTTTGAGAAAGCATGGGGGAGAATATTCAGTCTGCAAAAAGAATGCAGCAAAATCATTGCCCCTTAAGATAAATACCTTATTACTACACAGAGTTCTTGCAGCACCTTGTTTACACTGTATTTCTTTCATATAGAAATCTTGCTCTGCAAGCATTGTTAATTTCTTTGGAAACTTACAGCAGTGATTGCTTGATTGTCAGAGAATTTATATCTGCAGTATCTCTGAGATAAGGGAGATGAACAAACTCAGTTTTACTAAGATGAAAAGCAAGTATATTGGTGAATATTTGGTGTTTTGAGACTGTTCGGGGTATTTGATATTTTAGACTTACTTAAGTTCAAGGCAGCGTGCTCGCCTCAGGGACAGTTGGATGTATGCAATACTTATAAAATAGTCAGGCTTTGCCTCTTGAGGCAAAGGAAGTGATAGATTAGCATCAGTCCCTGAAATATTTTTTGTTAAACTAGATTTCACGTTGCAGAATCTTCCAGTGGTGCTAAGGAGGGATAGAATCCAAATCCTGGAGCAATAACACAGTATTCTTAACTGCGAGACTGAAGACCTTCACTTCTAACCCAGCCTTTCTTTTTCACCTCTTCCCAACCTTTCTCTCACCCTCCTGTTTCTGTTGCAAGAGTGGTTGGATTCCTGAAGACAATGGACCGAAGTGTTCTATGTACAGTCCAAAGTCATCCATTTGAATCTATTGTATGCACTAAAAACCAAGTATGCCAGGTGGAAAGTCGGCTTGTTTGATCCTGTAATTAAAGGCTTTTACCTTAATTCATGTACAGAAGGGGAAGGATGAAAGTTCTCACATCCTGTCTTTTGTATAACATTATTTTTAATGTAGTTTATTTTATGTACAACTGCCTACAATAAAATACACACAAAACATACAACACAGAACCCAAACTGAAAAAAAACCAACAGTGACATTATTAAATTCATTTACAAGGTTAGAAGTCTGAGGTGCATGACAGAGGTGTCTACTTTAGTTAACAATCTTCATGCATTAGTTACTGTTTTTAGAAGTATTTAGTGCTATTGCTAATTAGTATTACTAATACATACAGCATGGTTCTTCTACAGAGCAGGAGTAGGGAGAGGAGCAAGAAGTCTCCCTGGCAGTGAGAAGCTAACATCTAGCTGTTTGCCCTTTCCAAGACATCATATCTACTCTGTAACTATCAGTTATTTTCTGCTAGCATACAATATCAGCCAGTGTTCAGGCTCTTCATCCTTATTCACAGGTTTTTACTTTTTTTCTTTTTTTTTTTCCTCCCAGCCTTATGGTTCAGTCTCCTTGTTCAGCTGCGTGCAGTTGCTCTCCTCTTAATGCTCCTGCTTGAAGCTTTATCTAAGCCATCTCTCTACATTCTGGTCTTCAGTATGTTTAGCTATTTCTAAGTCTCCCACTGTTCTGCTCCAAATGAGCTCTGTTCCCTCTCCTTACTTGTTTGCCATTTCCACAGTTCTCACATCCTAGTAAAAGCCTTTATTTATTATCTCCTACCCCAAGAACCGAACTTAAGACACTCAGTCGGTCCCTGCCAGCCCCTAGCTTAGACTTCTTGTTGGTCTTGCCACCTGATTCCCTTTTTCATATTCCCCATACTGAACGTAACTGTTCCAGTCTACTTTTGGCATACAGAGGTGTCGTTGTACTTGAAGTTGAGAACATGTCAAATCTGGGTATGATACTATCGGCTAATATTTTGTCGAAAACTTTCCAAACAAATGTCTTAGTTAAAAACAAGCTCTTATAATCGACAGTAGGTTGTGAGCAGTTTGGGTAGGCTCCATTGGTGATAAAAGCTGTGAAGGGATTGTAATCTCTAGGCCAGTATATGTGTGTGGTTATTGCTGCCAAGATATACTTTCACTTTCCAGTAAACATGTAATGGTTTACCCTTCTCTTGCTGAGAGATGAGTGATCTCAGTTCCTATAGGAGAGAAATGTGTGTATGCAGTTTCTGTGGACCATCTGGTGTAAGGTAAATTCATTGCCTTTGGCCTTGAAAGTGACATACCTTAACTTCCTGCGTTGTATGCCATTTTCTTGTTCAAAACAAAATCCAAGCAATGAACAGGACCTTTGTCTGATGACTCTTATGCTTGCTGCTGCTGTTGTGAGGTCCCCTTTGTGCTTGAGTAAGCTGTCGCCTGGGTATTTTGCACCGCAAGAGAGGGTTTGCAGTGGAAAAATTAGCTGTTGCAGAGGATTACTTCTACAGTAATACTGAACTTTTACTGGTACTTTGGGGCCAAATGGAGACTGTCTCTGAAACATACTGGTTTCATTAAAAATCGCGTATGGTGTTGTAAACCTCCTTTTGCACATTTAATTGTCAATGATGTTTCTGCTAGGGGACAGCTCTTTAAAAAAGCCAGATGATACATTCAAGCAGTTTAGTTCAGTAACATTCATCAGAGCTTTGGAAATGACACATTGGTAGCATTTCTGTGTTTTCTGGCGTGCAGTAAAATCTCAGAGTTAAGTTTGTATGTCATATCTTAAAATAAAACAATGGGGTTTCTTCAGCTAAACTTATTTTTAACTCCAAAACTTTTCAGTCTATTTTTGGTTTTGTTTGTGTAAAAGGGAGAGTAGAATATTGCATTCATCTTAGCAGGATTATGCTGTGCAAAGCAGATGTTAAGCTCCTGTAACACACAAAGGGGGCTTTATATTCTTTCACATCTGTCTCTACATAAACAGCTCTGTTAACTCTTTAGGACTCATGTACAGAGCTCCAGGAAGGAGCCTGCCTCAGGAAGGACTGATGCTATCACCATTTCAGGGGAAAAAACCTCAAGAACAGAACTGAAGTCAAATGCTACCGTCTCTGACCGTGTGAGCTGCCAAAGGAAAGAATATCCTTCTTTATGCAGAGCTCCAAAGAGAGCTTGAGAAGGTCTTTGTGTTTTATTGCCTTGCAGCTTATACAAACAGCACAATAGTAAGTCAAACAAGTTTTCTTAAAGCCCATGTTGTAAAGCTGCTCAACGTTTTATCTCACAGGCAGTTTCTGAAGCTGTCCTTTACACTAGAGGGAAATTGAACTCTTCTGTCTCTGTGCTCAATTCTAGTAATTAAACGTCTTAGCCAATTGATACATATGTTTTTTTGGTAGAAACTGAGAAGTATCACATAGTAGAAAGGATGCGGTTGTGCTTTCCCTACTCAGATACAAACTAGCTTAAATTTAAAACTTCTCTACAGCCTTTCAGTCTCTAATGAAGCTTTGTTCCATTTTTGATCTTGATTTATGTTGGTAGCAGAATGTGAGTGATGAGAAATGCCTTTCACTGAGTGCACATGAACAACCAGTTACTACTTACCGTGGGCTCTGAGTGACCTTTTCGTGAATTGCATCTTAAATCTGGTAACGAAACTGTCCGTGCTGTGAATTTGGTGCAGTGTTGTGTAATGGCTTTACAAAGGTGAGAAGGCTGGAGAAGGAGTGTGGTGGTGCTGCTTCCTGGAACACACAAAGAATCTCAGTACAGAGCAAAGCATCACTGTCTGCAAAACTTTGTAATGAGCAGTTTGGGCTTTAAAAGTGACATCTGGTCTCGCTGGTATCCTCACAAGGGCTTTACCCACTGATTTCCGTAGAAACAGGCTTCCATCCTTACTGTACTACTAGAGCACGGGTGTTAGTGCTCTAATACAGTCATTACCTTAGAAATGCAGAAAAAAGACAGACTCCCATTACTGATAGAGAGCAGCTTAGCCTTATTTACGTCATTTAACATTGTGCAGCCCCACAGTGGAACATTTGCCAAATGTTTTATATAAGAAATATAACCCTGAGCTCTCCTCTATTCCTCGTGGTGCTGTCCTGTTCTCTCTGGAGCTGATGGGTCAGCAGGTGGAGTGGGATGTCAGTTCTGTTTGACATCTCAAAAAGCTCATGCTGAAAGGGAGCCCGACTTCACCTCAGCTCAGCTGGGAAGGAGCTCAGGGCTGTCAGGTAGCATTATCTGGCAGCTACGTTGCATGCTCTGTTGGTTTAATTTATGATTTATCCAGGAATAATCTACTTGTATAACGGTTCAGTGCTGCACCTGAGAGCTGAGACTGCCTGGGGCTCAGTGTGGGGATAGGATTGTTCCATCTGCAGTGGGTAACGTGTTGCTGTCAAATGGGATGTGATTCTGTAATGGTGAGAACCTGAAGGAAAATTTTCTGTCACGTTTGTGTTGGGTTTAAGCATCCTTTTGTTATCAAAGCAGCCCTGTAGATGATTGCAAATCCAAAGCTCAGTGTAGAACTGTTTCTGCAGGTTTTCAGATACGCTGAGGATAGTTTGTGGTCTGAACTGAAATATTTCTCTGAAATGTTTGCAGTTTGAGGGTTAATGGTGAATAGCCCCAATATACAAAACCAGATTATAGAATGAGCTACTGCGGTTTTGCTACTCAAAATAAGCAACATGTAAACAAAGTTAATGCGAGAAGGGAACGTAGATTTTAAAAATAATTATTTTGAATTGTAAGTAGATTTTTTTTTAAAGTATCAAATTATGAAACATCTTTGATCAGTGAAAAATCTGTCAGAAAACAGCTCAATACTGGTTCATGTAGTAAACTATCAGCATTCATGTGCACTGTCAGGTCTCTGCTGTCCTTTTGGGCTTCTTTCTGTGGCACACAGTGAAACCCCCATGGCTGAATCATTTGAGTAAGATTTTTCAGAAAAGTTTTATCCTGCTCAGTTAAGTCCACTTACAGCAAGCAAATGTTTGAACAGAGCAAGCTGAATGAATGTGCTCTTTGATAAAAGATAACAAAGCCCATAACTGAGAAGCTTTACTGCTCTCTGGACAAGCGTGTTTGGTTTAACTTTGTACATGTTTATGAATCCCCAAAGTAACCGTTCTTATTATACTCGAGTCATACTAAGCAAACAGAACTTTGCACCTCGGAGCTGAGATGTGTTTTACGTGGTTGCGAGTGTCTCGTTTAACGTTGTAATTGGCAGGAAGAAAAGTCACTTCGTGGCCTCAGCCACAGTCAGCTCTGAATATGTAAACAGTAATGACCCGAACTTGATCTTTAGACAAGGAACTCACTTTTTTTGGTAGCTTCATTATACAGACAAGCTAATGCTCTGGGGTCAGCGAGGGGCTTCTGTACGCCCCAGCACAATAAAGCTGGAAAGCGTTTCCTGCCGTTCAGCTAATGAATGCAGGGTACCGCTCCGGCAGTGGCTTTGCTGCCTGTCACTGCTATTGTGCTGCCCGCAGGAGGATGCGGTAAGGCGTACGGTGGGGGAATGAATGCTGTCTTGCCCCACCTACTGTAAGACAGGAAAAAAGGCTTCAGGAAGTCAACTATTAATTTATTTGGTTAGAAGGGAAAAGATGTGGCCCTGGAATGGTCAAAGCATGTTTTGTAAAGTTGTAAATAAATAACAAATATAAATGGGTAATGCCTTGCATGTGATGTGATGCTGCCAGACCAGAGTTACCCGAGGGAGGGGTGTTTGAAAGGAAGAGTTGGACAGCTTTTTGCTACTATAGCCTTTTCCCTTAAATCATGTTTGATCACAGAATCACAGAATTGTAGAGGTTGGAAGGGACCTCTAGAGATCTTCACATCCGGCCCCCCTGCAAAGCATGCTCCCTACAGCAGGCTGCACAGGTAGGCATCCAGGCAGGTCTTGAATATCTCCAGAGAGGGAGAATCCGCAACCTCCCTGGGAAGTCTTTTCCAGTGCTCTGTCACCCTCACTGTGAAAAAGTTCCTTTGCATATTGGTGCAGAACTTCCTATGTTCCAGTTCATGGCTGTTTCCTCTGCTGAAAAGAGGTTGGCCACATCCCTTTGACTCCCACACTCAAGATATTTATAAACATTAATAAGATCACCTCTGAGTCGTCTTTTCTCAAGGCTGAACAGACCCAGGTCACTCAGCCTTTCCTCATAGGGGAGATGCTTCGGGCCCTTTATCATCTTTGTGGCCCTCTGGTGGGCTCTCTCCAGGAGATCCGTGTCTTTTTTCGTACCAGGGATCCCAGAACTGGGTACAGTACTCCAGGTGAGGCCTGACCAGGGCAGAGTAGAGGGGGAGGATCACCTCCCTTGACCTGCTGGCCAGTCTCCTTTTAACACTCCCCAGGATCCTATTGGCCTTCTTGGCCACCAGGGCACACTGATGGCTCATGGCCAACCTGACATCTACCAGGATCCCCAGGTAGTGATGCACTGTAGAATAAAGAATTTTCTTTGAGCTTACAAAGCACATGTAGCTTTGCCACATTTTGTGTTTTCTGATGGAATTCTATCGCAAAGCAGTTGATTCCTTTTAAGTAGTCAGTATAGCAAAATATACAAAGGCATTGTTCTGATCTTGTATTCTGGTCAGGTCCAGGCAAACTGGACTTCAAGGGAAATTTAAGGTGTCATGGTGAGATGCATGGATTGCATACTTGAGTAGTAAGAGAATTAAATAATCTGAAAATCTCACTAGAACCTAGCTGGTACGTGCTGCCAGTGGCTGCTGGCTTTTTCAGCAAGTTTTTAAGTGGATTATTGGCTAAGCATAAGGCTGTTTGCAGCATCTCGAGATTGACAGATATGTGTTTGTACAGAGGGGGGAGTAAGGGAAAAGAGTGGTTGCTTTCAGAGAAAAGCTTTTCATAGATGAATATCCTCCAAATTATCTCTTGTGATCTTGTTCCAGACTTAAACAAAATGAAACAAATAGTATATGAGTTTCATGACCAGATAATAACTGTTTTCTTTTTTTTTCCAGAACTGCTTAATAAAACATGATGAGAATGGATACTCAGCGATAGTGGGAGACTTTGGTTTAGCAGAGAAAATTCCAGATCACAGGTACATGAACTAATCAAAATACAGTGAGAGCTACAGTGTTGTTGCAGATCAGAAGGTCTGTTAAGCTGGATCTCTGAGGCCATGTATGTATATATATGTATTTTTTAAAAATATATTTTTTATAAATTTTTAAATAATTTTTTATAATATAAAAACATTATTTATATATATATATACACACACACACACATATACATATATATATATATATATATATATACATACATATAGATAGATAGATAGAAATAAGTACTGTCCAGCATTTTTTATTGGGGTGATTTTATAATAAATTTCCTCTATTGATTCCAAACAATTAGCTATAATTAGCTCCCTTCCAGCCTTGTAAACAACGGTCAGTGGGATTCCACTATTTTTTTCTTTAACTGCAATGTTAGTTCTTGAGATTTAATTTTATAAAGGAGAGATGCTAATGTAATAGTAGCTCATCACTTCACTCTCTGTGGGATGAAATTGTGATCTTAACTCATTTGAGGAGTGCACAGGTAACTGTCACAAGCTATTGTCACAATTGGAAATAGTCCTTTTGTCATCCGTCTGTTAGGGAGGTCAAGGGTTTAATAGTTCTCTTATCTGTATATTGACCTGTATATTTCAGGCTATTCTGACTGGTAAGCGTGCAGTCAAATTTTCTTCAGTGTGTGCTTCTATGTAAAAATAAATACAAGCCTTCCAGCTCTTTAAGATTGCAAAGAAAACAACAACATGATCCAAGATATGCACTGTCATTAAACTGCACATATCCTAAAACTACAGCCTGGGAGGTCCAAAGGCTTGCACTGATGTTGGTGAAGTATATTTGCAAGCAGGCTGTACTGAATGCTTCAGAACTGCTTATAGATATACATGTAGGGATAATTGCATTTTCTGCTGAACAGAGAGTTTGCCATCCAGCCAGAAACTGATCTGCACAAGCCTTTTTAAATACAGATGAAGGAGCTCATTCCGCCAAGAGTTCAGAAACAAAAGCTTGAAATCTGTGACTTAAAGATAAAAACAATAATTATTTAACAGTAATTATTTTAAAATACATTTCAGACACTTTGGAACTGGAAATACAATATTTTGATTAATAGTCCAAAATCTTGTGTTTCTTTCACCTTCTCCTCCTGTTATTGAATGTTCCAGTAATTCTAGTAGCAAATTAGAATAAAATATAGTGTTATGGAAGCCACTTGTATGGACTTCACAGTGGTTAAAGTTTCTGCAGGTGCTTGCAGTTATGGAAAGTTTAAAGCAATGTCTGAATGAGAGCAATTCATTAATGGTTGTTCTTCTCTCTCTTCCTGCTACCCACTCCGGTTTCTATGTCCACGTGTAGTGAGAAGCTACCAGTGGTGGGGTCACCTTTCTGGATGGCACCAGAAGTTCTCAGAGATGAACCTTACAATGAAAAGGTAAATGGACATGTAAATGGACTTTAGCTGTCAACTGTTTCTCTGCGATATATGGATACAATACTTTAGATTTTCGTAATATTAATTTTTTGTGACATTTCTTTCCTTGGTGGGTCATTCAGAAGGAATGGTGTGAGTTGAACAGCTAGTAATATTAATTCATGGCATGGTTTTCACGCAGAATTAAAGTACCTTTAACATAATTCACTGTTACACTGTTTCTACTCTGAAGTGCCCCATGTGCTGAAATATGATAATAGCTTGTCTGCCTAACACAGCTTGATTTAACCAGATCTTCTGAGAAATGTCTAGTGATGCTTACGTGTTTTTTTGTATACAGAAATGAGGCTATTTCCCTGATAGTGGTCTAGTGAAATTTCGATAGAAGTAAAAGATCTGCATGTATACTTCTACAATTGCTTTAATTAAAAAAAACAGCAACAACAAAAAACAGTTTTCAGAGGTGATACACCTGGATAAAAACTGTTTTCTGAAGTGTTTCTTGCAGGGGAGCATCAGATCACACTAGATTTTTTAGAAAAAGTATTTTTCAACCAAGTTGCTGTTACATAGTTTTTGCTGCTGTGTGCAAAGGCGTGTAGTTCAGTCCTGCAACTGTGACTTCTCATTGTAAAGCCCACATCCTGTACCTTTTTCTTTTAGCTAGAAGTCAGTATCCGTTTAATTGTGATATTTAAAACTTAGAGGAAAGCAGTAATTACCTCAGTAATAAATCTAATCATTACTGTTTCAAAAGCTTTGCTAAGAGTTCCAATTGACCTAAATTAATAATAAAGTACCCAGCTTCTTTGCTAACCCTGCAGTAATGGGTAATTAAGGAGGAATCGAGTCTATCAGTTTGAAAAGTAACACACAAGCCTGCCTGATATCTAGGGGGTAAGGGATGCAAGCTTCTGCTCTGTAAACCTTTATTCTGTGTTTTCCTAAATTTTATTACTTGGTAAATTCAGGTGAGTGGAAATCTAAGGAACTGTGCATCTCCAGGTGTGCTCAGATAAATGATTACTAAGCCTCATGGAAATTTACCGTGAGGATATGTTTCTTTACATGGAAAATGTTAGTTATAATGCAGTGGTTGTAAGGCTGTGGTGTTGGTTTAGTTGTTCTGATAACCATTTGGGGTAAGGAGAAACTCAGTGGCAGATAAGAATGGTGAGCAGTCATAGCTGAACCATATGGCTATTCATTTTTTCCTTTTAGGCAGATGTGTTCTCCTATGGTATAATTCTGTGTGAGATAATAGCAAGAATACAGGCAGATCCAGACTATCTCCCTCGTACAGAGGTAAGTTGTTACCTTCATAAAGTCGCTGGGAGGTGATAAGTATGCCATGATAGTGGCTGGCCTTCAGAATTTATAGCACTGCTGCCAAAGATACAATGCATATGATGTTATATTAAACAGAGCTTGTAAAAGGCTTTTCTTTTGCGCTGTTATTGGAAGAAGTTCCATTGAAGATGTTTTGACATACAGACTTTATAGAGCGACACTCATCACTGGAAATCCTTTCAGAAACTCCAGACCTGGCCCAAACTGGCAGAACATTGAGGGTGTTGGTGTGACCTTCCTTTTGTAGAGTGATAGCTCACATAAACTTCTTGCCAGTTTACAAACAGGGCGCTTTTGGAATGTTGCATCCTTGAAGTAGCCCTGCCTTGTGAAAAGAGTAGAAATGATGTTAGCAGGAGCTAAAATAAGCTCATATTTTCACATGCTGTGCTAAGCATTGTCCGTCTAAACTAAAATGAACTAATCGAAGGAGATGCTTCTATTTTCTTCACTTGCCTTTTGGCTTAGTCCCATCTGCAAGGCAGCTTTTTGCCTTCCATAGAAGTTTTCTGAATTTTCTACCCACCTCCAGTTCTAAAAATGCTTACGTCTCGAACAACTGTATATAAGAGATCCTTTTGTTCATCTGCCCTTTGGATCTTGTCAGATAAGTGCTTTTAAAGAACTGGCTAATTTGGATCACCAGCCTAGTAGTGCCGTCCACTGAAAGATTGTTTTAATTGGTGAATTTTCAATACCGTGAAGTTTCTGGTTTTATAGAAGGCTGTTAATTTGCACTGAAAATCACCATGGTGAGACATCATAATATAGGGTATTGCTTCCAGATCCACATGGGCAACATTTCAGTGAATTGCAGATGAATCCAGGAGGAAGGTTAGGCTTTGAAGTCAGCTCATTCTCTTGCAGGTATCTTATATCAAATAATCCCCATTGGGAATGTTGCAGTTTGGAGTGTGCATGAAGTTTTCTCAAAATTCTCTATGAGGCTGCACAGAGATGGTGTTCACAATAATTCCTGATAACCCAATAAGGGGACCCCCTGAAAAGAGGATGCTTTGGGCCAGATGGCAGACCTGATTTATGTCTCTGCTCTCTGTGCTGTGTTCTTGTTTGTACAGAATTTTGGATTAGATTATGATGCCTTCCAGCACATGGTGGGAGACTGTCCCCCTGACTTCCTCCAGCTGGCTTTCAACTGCTGTAATGTGAGTATCTTGAAGGGGAGAGGGCCAAACTGGAGTTTCCTAAATCCCTCTGACTTACAAAGATTGTGCTTAAAGGGTTTACAAGAGAGACTCGCCTATGAAAGCAGTGTACATATATAACACAATGTCCCTGACAGTTTTTATAGCCTTTTCTTTCCCCTTGCAAGAAGGTCTGACTCGTGCTTTTGCTGTTCTATGTTCTGTCATACCAAACAAACAAGTCTGGCACCCTGAACAGCTTTTTGCAGACTGCTCAGGCTGATCATAACCAGTTGTATGTTATTGACACTGGCTGGCCATCGGGCTGACAAAATCCAGCTGTTACTGTGTACAGACCTACTGAGCTGTGAAGAAAGAATTTTGGGTTGTTCTCATAAACAGAGGGGACAAAATGGGGACAGGCAAACAAAGAACAGGCTCTAAACTACTGTGAAGTTTTTCTGCTGCTTTATAAAAAGAGAGATAACCCCCCCAGACGTCTAGCCTGTGTTCCAAAAAAATCTCCAAGCTTGGATCCAGTAAGACCGTAGGCAATGTCCAGTGTAGAGTAAATTTTCTGCTGGTTATTGGAGTGAAGTTGTGATAGTGCTGGATACCTTCATGACTCCTCAGCATGAAAATTACAGGGAAGTGCATCTGTACATCTCTTCTTGTGGGTTATTTCATAACAGATGTTACTATTCTGTTGAAGAGAACGTGAGCTTCCACTGAATTCAGCTGAAGCTGGGAATGTCCAATTGTCTCACCTGAAGTTGGGACACCTTCTAGAACATTTATTGCACAAAACTCTAGTCAGGACTCCAAAACCAGGCTGTGTTGGAACTAATAACAGCACAGTGTCCTAGTGAGTGTTTGCAGGAAAACTCTCAGAACAGGTTTTTTATTTCTGTTGCTGTTTTTCAGACTTTGTTTTCACATCAGTGCTGCTGCTGAGAGAAGCAGTCCCCACTATCCACGATTTTAACAATTATTTTTGTCCAAAGCTCTCTGTTTACCTTGTATTAATACAAATGTGCGTACTGAAGTGGCAAGTGGAGTAAGGGTGAGAATGTGTGTTGGAGAAGAGCATAAATTAATGTTGAACATGTTTGTGGAACTTGCATGGAACCAACTGCTTCACCCCTCTAATTTCACCTTAGTACAGCGAAGCTTACTTCACCAGGACAGTGGTATGCCTGACTCATGTTTCTAAAGTCTTGTGACTATGTAAGCACTAAAGGGCTTAGGTAGAAGTAGAGTTGAATGGTGGAAATCTCAACTCCCAGTTGTATTCCCCAGAAATCTTAGAGCATCCAACGTACAATCCAAAGCAGTTTTCCATCACAGATGAAATCCAGAGTAAAACTGTACTAATGAAGAACGGGGGAATGACTAGTCTTATGTTCTCATGAGGAAAGGGACTTTCTCCTACTGATTATCATCAAATGCTCTCTCCTTCATAATAAACGTCCTTTGCCTACTGAGACTGGAAATGACTGTCTTGTGATCAAGGCATTAGTATGCTAATTTCAGTGTGGGACATACAACTCACTTTCCACTTGCCTAGAGGAAGGAAAAGGTGGCAAATAAGTAAGGCTTATATCTTATATTTTCTGAAGTATGCTGTGCTCCAGTAACAAGTGATCTGTGTGATAATTTGCTCATAGATAAAGACATTTATATAGATTTTCATTGTTTAATGGGTAAATAATTAGTGTAACCTGATAAGCTGAACTAATATGGAAAGTCTTGGAGTTTTCTACAGCCAGGAAACACGTTTTAGGGCAACCTAGGAAAACCAGTGAAAATAGATGTGTATGCGTAGTTAATTAAGAGTTCTTTAACTTACTGATGAAGAGTATTTTTTTAAAAAAAGAAGAATGCAAGGAAGTCTGAAACTTATAGCTCCTCCAGCAACTGTAAGCCTACTTGCATGAATCATGCATGAACATGCTTACCAGCATGAGCTAAGCTGTGGGGAACTGCAGCCGTGAGGAAGAACCTTCTATTCCATTTGATCAGCAACTGAGTGCTTGGGAGGAAAAAGGCAAATATTGCTTTGAGTCACTTTTCCATTGCTGCTGTTGTCCCGGATCTTCCCTCGCACTCATAAAATAGAAACTTCTTCTTTCTTTCTGCAGCTTGCAGCAACTGTCTAATCTTTCCAAGGATTAGACAAATCTACATTTGTCAGAGTAGAGAATATATGGTTTAATGTTTTCCCTTGCCCTACCTTTTCAGTGAAACTGGGAAAGCAGAAAATGTTTTGTTTTTTTTTATGCCTGGCAATTCCATCTGCTGCATTAGAACAACTTCATTTTTATTTTTGAGTTCCTCAAAGCAAGTGTGATTTTTGTTGTTGCTGTTCTGTTTATCAGTGTATCTATAAATGTTCAGCCCTTTACCCTGTGTTACTAGAAGGTGTCCTGTCATTGCCAGTCATACTGGTTCTTTTCAGAATGATCCATCTCATGGGGACCTGCAAGGTAGTATCAGGGAGGTTTCTGGGGTTTCTTGCTTATAAAACATCACTGTTTCCTTGACTAGCGGTGATGTCTGAGCTTGTCCACTCTGAAGAAGCCTTTAGAAGGCTGGAGGCAAGAATCGGGTCAAGTGGAATCTCTTTAATAGTGTAATGAGGTTAACTCTCAACTGCTGAATTAGATAGTGCTGCCCGCTGTATTTAAACATCTAAATATATATATATATTATTTATAAATTATATATATAAAATACATGTGAAAACTGTTTGTAACAAAACCCCTCATAAGCCCTGAGTCTAACAGATTGCCACCTTTTCTTTTTAAAATGTCTTCATCATAGAATGGTAGAATGTTTTCGTCTTGATAATTAAATAAGAAGTGTAATAGACGTGAACTGGAACAGAGCACTACTTTTTCTCTTGCTTTATTTAGTGGTTTTTTGTGGGGTTTTTTTTGTTTGTTTGTTTTTGCAATGGCAACACACTTCTGAAAACAGTCTTGAATTTCCTCAGTTCCTTCAAGTTATTCTTCTGTCTGTCAACTCCGTAAATAGAATAGCATGGATAAACCCACATGAAACAGTCTGATTTCTGTGCATTCACAGATGGATCCAAAGTTGCGTCCTTCATTTGCTGATATTGTCAAAACACTGGAGGAGACTTTAAACCGCCTGAGAAACGAGGACTCTGAGAGAGACAGAAAGTTTTTGAATCTTGACAACAATGAAAGAAAACCTAAAGGTAAATGTCTGCATTTGCACAAAGATTGCTGCAGGCTAATAGCAAAAGAGTGCCATGTTTTGTGTTTTGAGGACTATGATTTCAGATGTGTAGCATTATGTACAGTTTATTAATTGTTTTACCCAAAGCCTGAAAATGATTCTGGAACAGTGGTGCACACTGTGCACTGTTGAGTGTCCTTTGGGAAAGAACAGCTATTTCTTAAGATTCCTCAAAAGACTGTGCCCACAAGCTCTTGGAGGGAAATTTAGGTGCATTTGGGAACGTAAGCAGCTGAAAGTACATGAAAATTCATAAATTTTGCTTTATTCCTGCCACTCTTAGTGCATATTCACAGTTTTGTTGCTATACACGTAATGCTTAGAAGCTACTTAGGTTTCTACAGGAAGAAGAGCAGAGCAGATGCAAGAGTATTACAAAGTACCTTAGAATATCGAGCTAGGGAATGCATGAATTGCAAATCTTGGGAGTGCTGGCCTTGAAGGGCTTTCTCCGAAGCTGTCTAGTGCCACCTGGTGTGGGGAGCAAACTACAAGCAATTCTTGTGGTAGCATGTTCTGACTTAGATTACTTCTACATTAGCAGATTTTTGGTGTTGGAAACTTAGAGTATAGTAAAAAATATGTGTATGTGTATTTTGTGTGTGTGTGTGTGTATATATATATATGAAACTACATATATATTAAAATAACTTTTGTATGTGAAATCGTATGGAGCGCATAAATGTGATAGTTCTCCCCTATGTGGAAGGCATCTGAAAGATGTAAATTAAAAACGAAGGATGTTCTTTCATTTTCCTGGCATTCTTCCTCTAGAGCACATCTTAGTTTTGCATCTTCCTGGAGAAGTGTTATGTGCAGTTCTTTGACTTGACTTCAAGGCACATGCAGTGTAAACTATGGCAATATTTAAAGGGAAGAGAAGAAATCCAAATGTACTTGTTCTGGAAACTGTCATCAAAAGGAGATTGTTTTGTGATATTCCCTCTTGTTATTGCTCTACCACAGCTTTTCAGAAGCGCCTTGAGAGCTACATGTTCCAAACACTCAAGAAGTTAGCTTTTTTTTCCCCCAAAGAACTACAATTTTCCTATCCTATTCTAGTGATAAAGCTTTTTTTTTTCCATTTATTTGCGTATGTTTGTGCATTCAAATAAATAGGCACACATTAAAAAAAAAAAAACACATAAAATTAAACTCCTACTCAATAGAGTCAAACATCTATATCCTTAGTTTCTGTATAGGATAACATAACCAAAGCTGGAATGGAATTATTTAAGCTCTTCTTGGTATCTGGAGGACATTTATTTTGGTCTTAAGACTTTTCCCATCAGTGTGAAAATGTGATTTACAATTCCTTTCGTACTTGCTCTCTTCTATGGTCAGCATCATCAACAGATCTTGGGCAACCTGTGCTGGAAGCCAGGATGGTAAATGTAGAAGCATGCAAATATTTCTCTAAGATCACTCTATTCTCTCTGCTTTGTCAGTGTAACAGCAATGAGGAGGTTTGAAGGAGCCCTAAAATACATAGAAGAGTGAAAAAATGTCTTCCTTCATATCAGATTTTTTACAATTTCCTTTCTTTTTTATTCTTTTTCTGAATACAATATAGTCTTACCAAATCAACGTTCCCCATAATATGAGTAGCAAATTTGAAGATAAAATAATACAGAAGCAGTACAGTTTAACTGCCTACCTAGGTGAGATGATAATAACTGTATTTGCATTTGCGCAGTTCTTCAAGATGACTTTTAATTAGTCTGAAGTATGAGTAAAGAGAATATTTAAAATACAGTCTTGACTGTCTTTACATGTAAAAGGTCCTGTGGACAGGACTGCCAATCTCCTAGTTTGAAATCAATACTGCACTGGTGAGAAGAGAACCGTGTCCTTGTATACGTGCAGGAACTTGTAAATAACCAGCAAATGTGTTTGTAGACACTTTGGAAAATCAGAAATGCACCTTTTTCTTTACAGTTATCATGAAGGCTCTGTGAGCGATCAAACGTTCAGGCGTACAGCTCCTTTAAGCTAAGGGTATTTCTCTTCTTCCACTCAGGGTCAATTGAAAAAGGACCAGGAGTAAAACGTTTGAGTTCCCTGGACGATAAGATTCCACCCAAGTCACCCCGTCCACGTCGGAATATCTGGTTGTCACGTAGCCAATCGGATATCTTCTCCCGCAAGCCTTCCAGGAAGATAAATGTGCAGGACCCCTACTACACACCAAACAAAGGATTAGGCCGGAAAGTTAATCCCTTCAGTGCCCGGGAGGACCTCAAGGGTGGAAAGATAAAATTCTTTGACATGCCAAGCAAGTCTGTGATCTCTCTTGTGTTTGACTTGCATTCTCCAGAGGCGGGTGGTTGCCTGAAAGCCAGCCAGTCCCAGTTCCGGCAGGCATATAGCACAGACTGGCAGGAATTTTCCCTCCTTCCTGGGAGGAGATGCAGATCACTTCCAGTCTCTCCCGAATTGGCACACAAAGAATATGGCCTGTTTAGTGGACTGTCTTCAACCATCAGTAGATGTGATCCAACCCAGCTAAGTGCAGAGGTTCGGCAAAAGCTCCTGAGTAGCAGTAAATATGGTGTATCAGAGATTCCCCCCTTTCAAGCCAAGCATCACAGGCCAGAATTTCTTTCTGTACCAGGACAAGAGGAGGATATGGACTGTTCGGATGGGCCAGTGTCCCAGGAGGAAAATGGATTTTACTCTGAGAACACATGTGAAGATCCAGCATGTAATCAACCATTAGTGCTGGCCCAGTCTGAGCCATTATCTTACAAAGGGCTCCCAGTTGAGAATTCATTGAACTCTGAGGAACACTCCTCACAGGTGTTTGCTGGTTGTCTCCCTTCTGAAGAGATGGAGGTGGAAGACAACCTGCTGAAAAATACACTGCTGGAGTCTACAAAGCCTCTGTTCAGTGTTTGTCCTTCCACGGAGCTGAGGACAGATGCACGGCCATTCAGGGAGCACGACGGGGACAGCACTGCCCCATTGTCTCAGACATCCTCCAACATCTCAGCAAGTGGCAGCACGCAGCCAACTTGTGACATATGAAGAGAGGTCTCAAACAGAGCATGTCCTTGAGGGAACCGTTGTTCCCAGTCACTTAAACTCTGTTCTTCAGTAGCGCTGGGTTTTGTGCTCAAAGGAGACCCAGCAGATGGTAAAAATGGGCTGTGGTAGCTGTGGGTACAGCTGTGGACAGCATCTGAAGAGACTGATGATTTTAACTGTATTTTCCAAGCTATGCTTATTTCCTTCCTTGATTTGCTTTAGGAGGGGAAACTACTCCAGCCAGAATTTCCATGTGAGCCCCATACCTTATAGAGGTAGTAGCCAGGAGTAGGCACCACACAAACTGTTTGACCTGGATTCCAGCATGGAGCATTTTGAGGCCTTAAGTTCCAGGTTGAGTGGGAAGAGCAACCCGTAGGTTTTCCCTCTTCCTCTGACTGACCAGCTGCTCTGAACTACTGCAGATTTTGCATTAGCATTCTGCAAGCAGTACATGTGAATCAGAGCCTCTGTTCCAGAAATGGGCACAGATCTTTCAGAGCTGCATTAAGCAGATAGCAGTGCTTTCTTGTCCCAGAGCTGCTGTGGATGCTGTTGCAGCATTAAACAAGCTCTTCTTTCAAAAGCAGGAGAAACAAAACCCCTCATGTTGGTTGCAGTCTGCAGGCGGAGTCACATAATAAGTACCTTCCAGTTAACAAGAGGAATCTGTTCCCTGGTGTTTCATTTTGCCCTGGGATTTGTTAGTGAAGTGTAATGCGTTAGTGTGGGGAAGCAGGACGCAGTGAGCACCACTTTCTTTCTTGCACAGCTCTTAATGTATCTTGACCCAGATGTGGAGGAAGATTTGCCCAGGGAGCAAGAAGGGAGCCAGATTCCAGACACTGTCATTTCTGGGCTTTTTGAGAACCTGCCAGTGGAAGTACCAGTTGTACTGAGCTTTTGGGCTCTCCTCTTTTAAAACACCATAATCTATTTCCGCAGAATAGCTAAATACAGTTTCTAGATGGACAGCTATCGCTATGACAGGAGGGTCACATTCAGATCCCTCTCTAGTAGGACATCCATCTCATTGGTGCCACTGCACTAATGATGGTAGCAATGACTTTTTCAAGAGCAGACTGCTTGATGGGGGATAGGAATCCCCTGCTCCAGAGAAGCCACCAGCAGTGTTGCAGCCACATGAGAGCTTTTGCAGGAGGATAGATAGTAGACTCACAGATGGGCTTTTGAGTTGTCCAACTGAAGAAAAGTAACTTGTCCTCTTTTTTTTTTTTTTTTTTTAAATTCTATAGAAAGAAGCTGTTATCTTCTTTGGTTTCTCCTGTCACTGAATAGGATTATCTTTTTTTTTTTTTTAATGTTTTTCTTCACTCTACCAACAGATAGATGTAAAAGAAGCAGCAGCGTCTCCTTTAAAGCTGCTTGCTGGAACCAACATCAGAGATCCCCACTCTGGGATGTGATGTAGAACAAAGATCCCCTGTGGTGATGTTTGTGCAACATCCTGCCCTTTCTGCTATCATTGTACACAGTTATGTGGGTTTTTTGTTTTGGTTTGCTTTTGTATTTTTAACCTATATTATCATTCCTAACTGAGGTATGCATTGTGTGCTCACTGAGCAGGCGATGCAGTAGCTATGGGGGATTTGGAGTCCAGGATTTCATCCAGGTAGTCTATTATTTTTGCTCTTGTGCAAGGATGGAAAATGTAAGCTGGTACTCCCTGATGAAAAAAAGGCTTTTCTTACTTTTCTCCCATCCCAAGGAAAAGATGAAGGAGAAAGCCTAAGTTTTTCTGTTTGTTTGTTTTCTTGGCTGAGTTGCTCAGCTTTTCAGAGGTGTAGGTCACTATTCTGCTTTAACTGTGACTTTATCTTGTGAAACATGTTTCAGCCCAAGCAGCAGTTATCTCTTTGCAATGGCTGCAAATAATTAAATGAGAAACACAGTATCCTTGAGTTACTTAGCACAGTCCATGCTGTGTTACGCAGCTATTAGTTTGAAAAAGAAAAGGCCCATCCTGACCAAGATTGCCCATTTTGGCCCACACCTCTGCCCGTCAAAGGTGCTGATCTGTAGAGTAGCTTGTGTTGTGTGTCCTGTCTGCAGTGATGGTGTCTGCAGAGTGCTGAGCAGCTGGAAGGGCTGGCACTGTATTGTGTCATTTCCTTTGAGGACAGGGAACCAGTCAACAGAACTCAACTGCCTGCCTGTCTGCTGCCTGCTTTTTTTTCCCCCTCATATATATATATATATATTTTCTTTTATCCAACTATAATCTGTCAGGAGGGAAATCATCAGCACCAGCTTCTGTTGTCACAAGACGCATTTAGGTGTGTGACTTCAGACAAACAAGCAATAATAAGGAATAGTTTACTTTGGATCACCAGGCTGCAAGGAAGCTGTCCCACAGCCTACAGCTGCACACAGCCTTAGCAGCATAGGTGTGTGCCTCTGGCTGCTCTGCGTGGCTTTTGTTACCCTGCTTGTCAGCACTGACACCTCATTGCGAAGCCTGTAGCCCTCTCTGACAGACTGCAAAATCTGTGTAGTCAGGCATGGGATATCTCTAAAAACCCATCACAGTGACCTCGAGTGTTCTCTTACACCACTGGCTCTTAAATGTTTCCCTACCCTCAGTGGCTTTTACAAAGCAGCATGGTTAAAATTTTATTTTCTTAAATGTCTACTCTGAGCACAGCCAGCTGACATGCGCAGGGCACATCTATCAACTTTTCTAGCTCTTTGTTCTGAGATGGAGATGTCAGATGGGAAGAGAAGTACCAAGGAATAACAACTCAGGCCTTTCCTGCATTCTTGGTCCACGTGGGGAAAAAAGGTGATGTGCAGATGAACTGGAGTAAAAGACTGTCTTAAAATAGCAAAGTGCTTGCTAAAACCCAGCATTTCCAAGGGTTTGGATGCAGTTGGCACTCACTGTCTTATCCCTTCGGTTGTGCAAAGCTGAATCTAGGTTGCACCTAGCAAATACTCCTAGGTTTTCTGCCCATCTGAGGGTGCTTTTCTACTGGGGGCCATTTTCTGACAGCTACTGATGAACATGAATCTGAATATGCAGTCAGCAAACTCCTTGTTTTATAGTGATGTGACAACGTTTTTTCTTGTGATTGGATTTTATCATGGTTTTTGACTTTCTTAGAGGAGCAATTGCTCTTTTAAAAGACTTTCTACACGTTGCTAGGTTCCCTAAAGAGATCAAAGATGTTTTTAATTCACTTTAAATCTTTCTATGTTGAGTTCATTTAAATGTCTGTTATAAGCTATTTTTGTTGTGGTTGCAGGTTGATAAAATGCAACTTAGAGAATGCATGTGAATTGCTGCCCCTCAAAAGCAGTGCAGACAAGGGGCTTTAGTAAACTTACACTTGCTGGAAAAGCATCAATGTATTGTGTAACAGAACATTGGTATTTTTTGCCAGTGCAACTAAAGACACTTGAATAATTCCTGTTTGCACTTAATGCTATTGTTTATATTGCATGTCACTACATTTCTATGCAAAACAAATAACCTTTTTTCGGGAGGAGGGGCAGCCAGGTATTTGATTAAGTAAGTATAAAGATCTTTGCAAGATGATCTATTTTCATATTTATGAAGGAGTTTTACGTCTTAATATTTTGCAGACTGTAAATAGCTCAACTTGTAATTAAAGGTTTAGGAAGAAGTTTGTAGCCTGTGTATAATAGTAAGTTAACACTGCCAGAAAAGAAAAATCTTTGCAAAACAATTTTTCTAATATTGTGGATATTTATGAATATGTAAAGAAAGCACGTCTCGTTTTTATGTTGATTGACCTTTGGACTTTTTGGAGCTGTAGAAATGGTGTATGTTTTATTGGAACTGCAATAAGAAGTAACCAAAGATGAATCCAGTTAAATATTTTCATAATTTTTTCTTGGTCAGGTTTTGTAAACTTTCCCAACTTGCTTTCAAAATAAAATTAAAATCAAGGGTTGAGTCTTGTGGTTAAGAAGACAACTTTGGGTTAAAAAAAAACCAAACTGATTCAAATGCTTCCTTGAGCTATGGATGATATTAATGCCCGTCTTGAGGTCATTACTATTATTCAGTCCTATTTCTCTCCTGCATCTTATTGAAATGTTAGGCTATTCAATCCATGATTCAATGCTGTTTTTTTTCCTGCTCTGCCTTATAGCATTCAGAAGAGTAGGCAGTAACTTGTGACCAACAAGATGCTTTTGATAACACTCAGCCTGCAGGGAGCTTGCCATTGTGACTGCTGTATTCTAGCTCTGCAAAATAGCTTCAGTAAGCACAGGAAGCAATGCACCAGGATTTAAAAGAACCACACCTGGCTTTAAGTCCTACTGATCTTCCCTTATTTAGAAGTTTAAGGCCTGCTCTAGCTTGGTTCTGCATGCAGTTACCCTTCACTAGAATCCTCTAGCCTAGCATCCCTTTCTCCTTTTTTATAACTATAGGAACAAAGGTCTGACTTAAGTTGTTACCAAAATTAAGGTAAAGTACAAATATAAGGTGGGACAACTCTCTCATGGGGGGATATGCTCAGTGTCTCTTTCAAAAACAAACAAAAACCACTTTTTCCCCCCCCTTCAAGTTCTTTAGAAAGACAGAAAATAATTATTAGTCATAAGGAGTTTCCCTACCAGCAGCGATTGAGAGACTAACACTTGATTGAACGCTAATGATAATGTATGTTGAAGAGCCAGCCTGCTTTCTTTTTTGTGCGACAGAAGCATCACATCCACCTGCAGTGACTGCTTATAGGATTTTCTGTCACTATTTTCTGTTTGGTGTCAACTTTCAGGCATGTTGTTGCAAGGCAGGTTTGACCTTCTTCATTTTGAAAAAGCTCTGTCCCATCTTAAGCCACTAGATTAAGTGGCAGCAGGTAGTAAGGCTCGAGGTATGGTAAGCATAAAGACAAGATTTGGGAAGAGGATGTGACCTCTGTCTCCTCTTACGGTTAATCAAAGAATCACCCTATTCGTCATCTCCAAGAAGTGATACCCGTGCTAAAGCAGCTATTATGTGGTCTTTCTAGAAATACAAACCTGGTCTGTTTTTTGTTTTTTATTTCAAAACACTTTGATTTTAGAGCACTGAACTGAGCTTGCTGCCCTGTGTGCAGTTGGGGAAGTGCATTTTTCCTCCTTCCAACCTTACCTATGCTTTCACAGTCCAGCTAAGGAATGCCAGAAGGAACTCCAATTGAGAGCAATTTAATTGGTCAGAGGTTAAAATGGAGGACAAGAAACTTGCTCCCCTTTAACAACTGTGGGGAAAAACACCCAGTTCAGTGAGGAGTCTCCTAGCTCTATCCAGTGGCCCAAACCAACTTCATCTTCTGGTTGTGAGCTGCGGAAGACTTAGAAAAAGAGCTTTTCACTATCTGAAGTGGCACTGATTTCCCACTGAGGTACAGCTTATTATGACAGTCCGGACACCATGGCTCTGCCTCAGTGTCTGTGCTTTTTCGTTTCTTAAGCATCCAGACATAAGCCATAACATAGCCAGTCATGAAGGCATCAAAGCCAGCTCGGTGGGTTCCCACTTGTGAAGATGGCCCCTGGGATGCATTTTGCTTTCCTGCAGCACATGCTGCTTCAGTCTCAGGGACGTCTGGGTGATTGGTTGAAACTGTTCTGGCAAAGACCTCTGAGTTCCCTTCCACTTGGTCATTGTCATGGGCATTGGCCTTGGCAGAAGGGCTCAGAGCAGCAGTTTCTTCAGCACTCCTCAGATCCTCTCCCTGCCTCCCACCATGTGTACTGGTGTCTGAGCTGCCCTCTGGTTCCATAGCAGTGGAGTTTTCCTCCTCCCGTGGCCTGCCATCAGCGTTGGCAGGTTCATAGCAGCTCTGTTTTCGTGGTGGTTCCTCCTCCCCATTCTGAATTAGCTCCATTTCTTTCCCTGAGCTTTCCTGTTCTAATGCCTTTTCAGGTTCTTCTGCATTTTTCCGACGCTTCCGCCTGTGTTTCCGTTTCTTCGCCTTCTCACAAAGCTTATCGTCCTCATCAATTATGAGGTCAATGTTATGAGACTGTGGACACTTCACTCCATTTGGACACCAGCCATAGGCCTAGGGAGAAAAAGAGAAGTATGTAACCACGAGCCTCCTAGTTAGAGTAGCCTATCACCGTAACTTGGAGCAGAGCTAATTATTCCCCTCAACTGAGGGCTTGTGAAGGCTGTACCTGGAGCACTGTGTCCAGTTATGGCACCAGACCTCAGGAAAGGCATTGATAAACTGCACTGAGTGCAGAAGGGAGCTGACAAAATATAGTGCACACAATGCAAGGCTAAGGAACTCCTTGGGTTTGTTCCCACCTGGAAAAGATGAGCCTAAAGGCACGGGACAGAGCTCATTGCTGGACTTCAGCTACCTACAGCAGAGGTTATGGAAAAAATGGAGCTAAACTCTTTTTGAGAAGAGCGCAGGTGAAATGTTCATGGGAAATTCTGACTAGACATCCAAGAAGGTACTCTTCACAATGAGTGGTCAACCACCGCAATGGGGCCCGAGGGGATTTTGTAATCACTGTCCTTAGCCATACTCAAGATTCACCAACCAAGGCTCTGAGTAACTTTGAGTTGGTGGTTTGATGAGAAAGTTCCTGAGGTTTTCCTAACTGATGTTGTTCTGTCACAATAACGTGCAGCATCATCTAGAAGAACTCCTTTTTCCTCTGAAGCGTGGGAAACCAGCTGGGATCAGGTGAGCTCCTTGATAACCTCTGTAGCAGTGCCAGAACTTGAGATACTGTGGATCGCACCACGTTACGATTCCAGAAGCTGCGGACAGGTAATATTTGCTACATCTAATCGAGCTACAGGGGAGGAAAGAGGAAGCGCTTCTTGCTTGGAAGGCAAGCCAAGCACATTTAGAACTTAAAGCCCTTCCAAGACAGCAATGAGTACTGTAATACATGCTAGTTCTCTATTTAGGGTTATATTATCTATTCTTTGAACCTTGGCCTCAAATGTAAACTGTGAAATGCACTACCTCAGAACAGAACGCGTTGTTGCCTTTTCAGTTTCAAAGTCACCTGAAGCTTGAAATTCTTCCTTGTATTGTGAAGCAAACATATGGAACCTCCCAGGTGCTTTCCTTCTACTTCCTGCTCTGGCCACACGTGGCTTTCTCCATGGGGCCAGGTAGGAAGCAAGGATTCATGTTACTTACCGAGAATTTCTCACATACAGGCACCTTATTTGCCTCTCCCTCGCTGTGGCTTGCTTCTTCCAGAGAGCAGTGGCGATAGTCGATGTAGCGTGACATGTTGGCAGGGTAGCTGCAGAACTCCACAGAGATGTGCTGGCTGCTGGAGTCCTTCAGCTTGCCGTTCTCTCGCTTGCTGGAACGCACAAGAGGATGCAGTTACTGTGGTTAATTTGCCAAAAGCACCCCAGCACAGAGCTGGTACAAACATACTGCTTTGAGCCAACTCTCAGCTCCTCTCATTTCTTGTTCTTGAGCTCTAGCTTCAGTTTAACAGCCTGCTGCAAAGACAGTCCAGGGAATAGAACTTTAATAAGTAGTTGTTTCTATGCTGATTTAAACGTTGGTTTCTTGTATGCCTAAATACAGGCAGAGACATCAGTGTCTTTTGTGATGTTGTGGAAGAAAGAGACAGATGGTGCCCTGCATACTTAACACCAAGCTAAGATGTGTGTTAGTTCTGATAATACTACTGGACAAAGAGGAAATGCCTGAAGTGAGGTGTCACAGTGTACCTCGCAACCACCACCCAGACAGAGCAAACCTGGGCAATGCAGGCAACAAAGAAATGCTTTCTATCTCAAGCAAAAGTAAGAACTGTTCTGTCCCCACCGCTGTCTAAAAGGCTTGAGAAGACAACGTAACTAGAACTGTGGGTTCCAACATTAGGAGGTCAGTTTTAAAAGTATCCTCATCCTGTCAGAATAAAATATTCTCGTGCCTGAGAACAGCCATCTTGAACGTTTTCAGTCATGTCAAAATGGAATTTCTTGATACAAAACAGTCACTAAAAATGCCATTTCTGCACACAGTGTGACTTTGGCTTAATAGATTCAAGTGGCTGTATCACTTCCAGGGTCTCGTTTAGATTGTGCAGCAAGAGCAGAACCAGAAGCCAGACTGACACAGCTGCTGAAAGACACCCTGGAGGCGCTGAGGACAGGAAGCAAGACAGAAGGCTGAGGAACAAGAGCACAACCTTCAGCTGGGAGTTGTAGGTGGGCAAGCAAGGGTTGTGTGTGCAGAGCTGGTCAGCACCTGGACATGCAGAGAGCACCACCCACTCTTCAACTGCATCATCCCTTACAAAGCTGTCACAGCTGGCAGACTCTGCAGGTACAGCCCTGCTCTCTAGCCACATTTTAAGGGTGAACCTGCTCAGTTCAGCACATATTCCCTCTTATATCCCTGTGGCAATGCTGGACCATAGCCATGCAGTGAATCAATTTTCAGTTAAATGAAGTTAAACTACTGCCAGCAGACGACTGAAATCCTTCTGCTGCCACCCTCTGTACAGAGCAAATTACAAGATGCACCCTTACCTACCCAGCACCCAGCCTGGAAATGGGAAGCAGTAAAGAGCACCTTCCTTCAGCCACTGGGACAATACAAAGACCTACATCCTGCGTCTGGAAAAAGAAACCAAACTGACTCCCTTGTCTTTTTGTCCCAGAGCCTTAAATAGCAGCGTGCCACTCACCACTTCTTGTAAGCGTATTCCAAGTAGGATGCGACAAAGCGGGTCTCAAACTCTGAAGCATATTTAGTGTCGTATATTCCTGCTGGAAACATTTCTGAGAGATCAGAGGTGAAGGTGCCAAGACTGTCTGGGAGATGAGCATAGAAGCACTGGTACAAGAAGACGAGATCAATCAGGCCATTATGGAGGATGAGGGGCTTCTTTGCTCGTATGAGTTCCAGGAAAAAAGTCCGAACGCTCTGGCTCTGGCTCTCATTGCCCTAAAAGGAGAAGAATTAGTCAACAAGTCTTAACACGCGGAGGACTTCTGGTGCAATGACAAGTCAGAGCTTGTTACAGCAGAACACCACACAGAGCCACGCTGTGCTCTGACCGAGGAGATGCCCACGTAGCTGGACAAGAAGCTGCAACAAGTAATGGAAAACAAGAGGGAGGAGAAAGGGCTGCGCTGCACTCTGGATCCCACACAGCAACTGAGTGCCGGAGGCTGTAGGGAAGCACAGCTGATAGCACAGCAAGCTGAGATGAACGAGGGCATTGGCCCTGGAGCGTGGATTCACAGGAAGGACGAGGCAGTGATTCCGTACCTTATCGTTGCCTTTGTGGTAGGGGATCCCCTGGGAGTACTGCTTATTGAAGTCAAAGCCGTGCTGCACCAGGAACTGCACCGACTGCGGCTCGACGATGTAATCCTCTGTGCAGAGCAGCGTCAGGTTGTAGATCTGGCAGAGGAACGTGTTCTCGGACTGCGGAACAAGATCAGAACCGGGCCCTCAGAGCTGGGGGTGACGGTGGCCGGGCCGAGCCCAGTCTTCCACCCGCGCCCCCGGGGAGCTGCCCTTACCTTCTCCGGGAGTTGTTTGAAGCAAGCGATGCCGAGAGACAGGACTGAGCGCGTCCGGGCGGCGTTGCAGACGGCTTTGTAGCGCTCGTCAATGCACCTACCGGGGACACGACCACTGAGGCGTCCCGAGGCCGCGGAACCGACCCCTCCGCGCTCTCCGCAACGACAGCCGGAGGGCGGGGACCCGGCACCCCTCCCGCCCCATAACCCTGCGGGCACTCACGGGCTCAGCAGCGCCTTCCTGGCCCCCAGGCCGCTCAGCTCCTGCGGGAAAACGACGCTCAGCGGTACGGCACGGCCCGGCCGCGCTGCCGCTTACTGCAACCCCCACCGCCCCCACCTCACCGTGTCCACAGCGATGAAGGTAGCGGTGCGCAGCGCCAGCACCATGGAGGGCCACAGCTCCGTGAAGTTGTCGCTCTGCACGTCCACCACCGGCACCTGTCCCCGCGCCATGGCCGCCGCTCCCCCACGCGCCGCCCCGGGCCTTCCTCGCCGAGGCTGCCCCGCGCCTGCCCGCTTCCGCCGCTCACCCCGCTCGGCCCCGAGCCCCGCACTGACGGCCTGCGGAGGCGGCCTCGGAATCTAGTAGCTTAATACGTTGTTTTTTTTTTGCTGCTCGAAGCCCGGATTCTGATGAAATTTCCATTTTTAAGACAACGGGCGTTTAGCGCGGCAGCCCCTCCGGGCCTTCTGCTGCCGCCGCTGTGACTGGCGGGAGAAGAGGAGGGGAAAACTGATTGGCTCCGATGCGTCTCCAGGACCCTCCCCCTCCCGGGCGCGCCTGAAGGGAGGGGCGAACCCGCGCCCCTCACACCGCTCTGCGATTGGCTCAGGCGTGGAAGGCGGGTCCGTCCCGCCCGCTCTGATTTGTCCCCGAGAAGGGGCGGGGCGCGGCGCGGCGCAGGAAGGGAAACATTTCCCCGGGAAAAGCGCACGTGTGCCCCGCGGCTCCCAGCCATGAGCCGGCTGCGGGCGGCGGCCGCCCGGGGGCTGCGGCGGCAGCGGCGGGGAAGCGGCAGCGCGGCCCCAAATGGGAGGAGCAGCAGTAAGGGCGCGTCGCTCCGTGAAGGTGCGTGCGGGCGGGGAGCATGTAGGACCGGGCCTGGGTAGCCCCGCGATCGCGCTCCGCACCCACAGCCGCTGCTGTGACCCGACCCCCGTGCCTGTCTCCCGGCAGGGGCTCCCGCTCGACCACATGCACTGCATCTCTTCCGTGACCCCGTCGAGATCGATGCCCTACGTGGCCGCCTGCTCGCCTGGTATGACAAAAGCCGGCGGGACCTTCCCTGGAGGACGCTGGTAAGGGCAGGCGGGTGTACCACGACGTGACCCATTTTATGTTGTGTGCAGGTCTCCTTGCAGCGAATGCTGTGTTCCCCTGTCTCTCATGCTCCACTTTATTCCCTTTCAGGCTGCAGCTGAGCTGGATGCTGACAGGCGGGCATATGCAGGTGAGGAAAAGGGGTGGCTGTATCCCATGTATTGCTGCCTGACATAGGGTACAACATAACCTTGTGAAGGCTGTGGCTTTAGTGCTGTTCCTATAAACAGCTGCTTGGACTTCTGGTGGCATCTGAGAGGCAAGTCTGGGCCCGAGAGAGATCCTGTGGGGATGAGGATGGGGAGGAGGGCTGCTGGGTTGGGTTCTGCTGCAGTTCTTGGAATCAGCACCACGGTGACAGGGGCACATGCTGTGAGAAGTGGCATTGGCACCTCTGCACTGATCCCTTTGTGCTCCTGGCAGTGTGGGTGTCTGAGATCATGCTTCAGCAGACACAAGTGGCTACGGTGATTGACTACTACAACCGCTGGATGCAGGTGACTGTTCCTCATGCAGTGCCCCCAGACCTCCTGCTTTGGAGGCTTTACTCTCTGCCCATGGCAGACTCTCTTCTGCAGCGCTTAGCTGTCCTCATCCCGAACTTGTCACTTCCCTCTTGTAGAAGTGGCCAACACTGCAGGCTCTGGCAGCGGCATCGCTGGAGGTGAGCAGTGTGGTGCTGAGTGCAGCCCTCACTGCTCTCCCTGTGTCTCACTAATGCTGTGTATCGTGGGGCAGGAGGTGAATGAGCTGTGGGCAGGACTCGGCTACTACTCACGAGGAAAGCGCCTGCAGGAGGCAGCAAGGAAGGTGCTGAAGGCGTTTCCTAAGTTCTCTGTGCCTTGTGGGTGGCTGCTGGTTCACACCTGCTCTGCCTTGCTGGAGCTGAGCTGGTTGCACAGGGCCGTGGAGGCTGGACACCCTTTTTATCACATGTACAGACTGTGTCTGCTTGGCTGACGTTGGCTGCCCTGTCTGCAGGTGGTGTCAGAGCTGGCCGGCCGCATGCCCAGAACAGCTGAGGACCTGCAGAGGCTGCTGCCAGGAGTGGGTCGATACACAGCAGGAGCCATCGCTTCCATCTCATTTGGGCAGGTGAGAGCTGTCCGGAGGGAATGTAACTCCTGTCGCTGCCACCTCCCTGTCCCTTTCCAGTTTGCTGATCCCTGCTCCCACTTCAGGCTACTGGTGTTGTGGATGGGAATGTGATCCGCGTGCTGTGCCGCCTGCGGTGCATCGGTGCTGACACCAGCAGCCTGGCTGTCATTGACTGCCTCTGGTGAGGGGAGCTGCGCTGGTGACGGCTGTGGTTGTGTGTTGGTTGCTGAGGGCAGAATCCTTTAGGAGCTGTGGGGAGCTGAGCTGAAGGGGGGAGGCTGGAGGAGCAGGAGCTTTAGGGCTCATGGGGGTTGTGGGCTCAGGGGGCAAGCAGAGGTTGTAGTGTCTCTGCATGCGGAGCCCCATGTCACTCACAGCAATCTCTCCCAGGGATATGGCCAACACCCTGGTGGATAGGAGCCGCCCAGGGGACTTCAACCAAGCTCTGATGGAGCTGGGGGCAACTGTATGCACACCCAAATCCCCACTGTGCAGGGAGTGCCCAGTGAAGGAGCACTGCCATGCCTGGCGTAGGGTAAGAATGGCCCCCAAACCCCATCCCTTGACAGTCTGCGGGTGGCAGAGGCCTCTAGCTGTCCCTGTAGGGGTGACAGAAGGTTCCTCAAGCCTCCTCTGAAGCATCAAGCAGGACTTGGCTCAGTACTAAGTCCTGCATTCTCACCTGGTGCCAGCCCTGGGGGTCAGTGTATGTGGAGATGGGGTTGGACATGCTGTTGCCCCACACAGGTGGAGAAGGAGCTGGCCTCTGCCTCTCAGAAGCTGTTTGGAAAGACCACCCTGGTGCCTGATGTTGAGGACTGTGGTGAGCACCTGGGTTGGTCCCTGTTGCAGCTCTGCATCTGGGCCCTGCCATGAGCATTGCATTGGTGTTTGCAGGGCCTGGGGGCTGTCCGTTGTGCCTTCCTGCTGCCGAGCCATGGGACAGCAGCCTGGGGGTCACCAACTTCCCCCGCAAAGCAGCAAAGAAGCAGCCACGAGTGGAGTGGACGGCCACATGTGTGCTGGAGCGGAGGGGCCGCCTTGGGGCCCCTGAGTACCTCATCGTGCAGAGACCCAGCTCAGGTACAGGGCAAGATGGGAGCAGGGCACAGGCACCAAAGGGTGCTGAGATGGGGTAGCGAGATGGTACTTGCTCCTGGGGTGCAGAAAGGAGCCTCCTGGGCTGCGATGGGGCTCAGCACCCCCAGCTCATAGCCCCGCTTTGCCTTCTCGCAGGGCTCCTGGCTGGGCTCTGGGAGTTCCCCAGCCTCCCACTGGCTCCGGGCCTGCAGGAAGAGCAGCAGAAGGAGGTGCTGGCTGACCACCTGAGGGCATGGACAAGGCAGCCTGTGCAGACACAGCGTTTGTGCTTCATCGGAGAGGTGAGTGTGGGGCCAAACACTGTGCGCCATGGGAGATGCAACATGAAGGATGGGTCCCCGTTCCCTGATGTCACCCTTCTCAATCCCTGCCTACATGCTGCCTATCTCGGTGTATTCTTGTCCCCTCACAGGTTGTCCACATCTTCTCTCACATTCACCAGACGTATGTGGTCTACTCACTGTGCCTGGATGGGGATGTGGCCCTGGATGCTGCCTCGTCCTCATCCCGCTGGGTGACAGAGGAGGAATTCCGTGCCTCGGCTGTGTCCACTGCCATGAAGAAGGTACCAGGGGGACCCGGGATGTTCTCTTCATGGGGTGCTGGGAGTGCCCCTGGCATCCCCCCAGCTGCTGTGGGACAATCCCAGCTTGGGGACAAGAGCGCTGTCCATTTCTGGGCACTCTCATGCTTCCTTTAGGTGCTGAAGGCACGGGAGACTCAGCGTGGGGCGCAGAGCGGCCGTGCAAAGGTGGGCAGCACAGCAGTGTGTGCAGGGTTGCCCTGTGCAGTGCTGGAGCTGGACTTGGGGCTGCACTGCGAGCTCCCCAGCCTGGAGCAGGGAGATGTGCCTGGCCGGCTCTGTCCAGGGTTCCCCCAGTTTTAGGGCCCCTCCCACCGTTGATGCCCCAGAGGTGTCCCTGGACACCATTGGGGCTTGGCTCAGCCCCAGCATCTCTCCTGCAGGGCTCCAAGCGGAAGCGGGAGTCCAAGCTGGGGGCAGCAGGCAGCACCCCCACAGGGATGCAGCTCTCCTTGCGTGCCTTCCTCCGGGCACAGCCCCCTCCGTGATGGAACCTTTGGCAGCTGACACCAGCAGATCCTGTGCTGCGGTGAGTCCTGCACAGGGCAGCTGCAGGTCCCCCCGTGGCCCTATAGCGATCACTGTGCCTTCTTCCAGCCCCACAGCCATCAGCACATCACCCCCTTCCCCAGTGCACCTGTGGACGCATGCTGTACAAAGGGCTGGTGCAGTGCTGAATGCGACCCAGAGCTGAGCTCACTCCCCTGCCCTGGGCATGGGGTTACTCAGCCTGGCCATGGGGTTTCTCTGGCAGCAAGAGGGATGTGGCCACGTTCCTATTATTCACACGTGCCTGAGCATCGGCCAGTAGTCAGTGACTCTGGTGCTGTTGTACCCTCACGTCCATATTCCCATAGCCCTTTTAATGTTTCTTTTTGCTGAACGTGAGCCATGGCTTTTTTAATAAATCTCCTAAGGGTCTCTCTCTCTTTTTTTTCTTTATCATTATTATCTTTTTTCTTGAAGTGACTTTCTGCCTCCCTTGCAGCACAGCACTAAGCTAGAGCTGCCAGTGGTTGAACACGAAGGTGGCCAGCAGGATGCTCGTGCCTGGGCTGGGAAAGCAACGCAGTGGTCTCTGTGTTACTGCACCCATGCCTATGGCTCAGTGCTAACAGCAGGTGCCAGCCCTGCTGTCTGGGATGCCCTATGGCCTTGGGGTGCTCTGAAGGGTAGGTGGCCCCAGCCTAAGGGATGACCCACCCTGGGCAGTGGAAAGGGTCCTTTTGTCCTCGCCATGGCAAATCTTAAGCAGGAGAAAAAAATCCCACAGCAGTTCTTTCAGGTAAATTCTTTAATTTAGGTGATGAGGAGGCAGTCATTTGCCCTGCGGTGCCATGGGTGGTGACTGCTGGTGAGCAGCCATGTCCATAATGCCCTCCTTGTGCCCCATAATGGGGTTGTGGCAGTGCCAGCAGTGTCCTCTGCTGTGCTGCAGGCACAACTTCCATTAGATTCAGGTGAAATCAAGGCAGAAAGTCCTTCACATCAGGCTAAGGGCGAGAAACCCCTCTCCATGCTGGGGGCTGCTCAGAGCCCCCAGGCCCTATCTCTGAGCACTGTGCTGCAGCACTGGAGTGTGTCTGAGTTGAGCACCTTTGACCGTGCCGCTCAGGGCTGTGCCACGGCTATCTGTTAGTATTTCTGCAGTGCACTGCCCCGGGTTTGGGACAGAGAGAAGGAACGCTGCCGCTCTCTATTGCCTCTGGTCCATATAGACCTGCACAGCTTTCCACAGTGCCCGTATGTTGCCTTCCCCAAAGCCGGGAGCTCCGCGTCGCTCTATGAGCTCCAGGAAAAAGGTCTCCTCGGAGAAGAGGGGATGGGTGAAGATCTGCATCAAGTAACTCTGCGCAGGGCTCACCCCATCACTGCTGCCCAACTGCCCGCTGTCCCCGTGCACGGCGGTGTCCAGCAGGATGCCCAGCTCTGCCAGCGTGCAGGGATCCTGCCCGGCACCCCGCACCTCCTCCTCCTTGCCTCCCTGACTGTAATAGGCAGCAGGGGGGGTGAAGAACCGCACGCCCGCCCTCCGCAGGGCTCTGGTGGCTGACACGATGTCAGGCGTGCACAGCCCCACGTGCTGGATGCCGGCCCCGCCGTGCTGCTCCAGGAAGGTGTCCACTTGGTTCGGGACGGATTCAGAAAGCGACTCGGCGAGGACGAGCTTGCAGCCGCAACCCTGGGCGCTCTGCAGGGCGCGGAGGAGCATGCCGGCCCCGTGCCCACCCAGCACAAAGCCCTGCGCCGGCTGCTGCCGGGGGCTCAGCGAGAAGTGCCGAAAGCCGAAGCAGCGCCGGTACCACTCCAGAGCCGCCTGCGTGCCGCCCCGCGGGCACACGTAGGTGATGTGGTCGAAGTGGGAGACCTCCGCACCGTCCCCCGGGGGCGCTCCCCGTATAGGCTGGAAGCCGGGCAGGAAGGGCCCCCGGTAGCGGGAGCGGTCCAGCAGCGTGTGGCTGACGTTGCCCACGGCGGAGCTCACCACGCCGTAGGTGACGGAGCCGCGCTCATCTCTCACCTCAACGGGGGGCACGGGCAGGGTGCAGCCCCGGCTCTGCAGCTGCGCGCACAGCCCCGGCACGTCATCCACCTCCAGGCAGACGTTGGAGGCTGTGCCCAGGGTGGGACGGGGGTCCACGTCGTAGAGGAAATCGTGGTTGGAGATGCCGGCCGGCGCCAGGCGCTGGTTGAGGAGGAAGACGGCGGCGCCCCGGCGCAGCGCCAGCTGCCTCACACGCGGCGTCTCCCGCACGGCCACGGGCTGGAAGCGGAAAGCCGCAGCCAGGTCCTGTGCGCAGCCCTGCCCGTAGGGCACGTGGAGGGACAGGAAGAACGGGCGGCTCAGCGAGGCGGCCATGGCCGGGCATCCTGTAGGGGAGACAGTGAGGTCTCGCCGCCTGCGGGAAGGAGCCGCGTCCCCATTCTGCGCAGACCCCGGTGCGTGCACACGAATAAATGTGTGTGTTTTAAATCAGTGTCTCCGAGACGCTTTCCAACTGCAAGGGGCTCTGAGACGCTTTCCAACTGCAAGGGGCTGCCCAAGGACGCCGCCATCCCCGGAGCCCTTCTGGGGCTCACTTCGCTCCCCCGCCCCTTAACGCAACCCCTCGGTCTTGGGTGCAGCCCAGCGTGCCCCCGTACGTCCCTCGAGGTGACGTTTGCAACAGGGATGGGCGTTCGGCTTGGGGGCGATCCGGTATGCAACGGGCAGACCGGGCAGCACGGGGTGGCTCTGCGTCCGAAAGGGTCCCACGCTGCCCCGGCGTCCGCCAGCGGGGCACCGCAGTAACCCATTCCGAAGCCAGCGCAGAGCTCCCGCAGCGGCACGTGGCCGTGGTGACCTTGCCCTAAAGCCACGCGGGGTGAAGGCCACGGAGCGCTGCGGGGGCGGCAACCCCCAGCCCCGGGCTGAGCCCCCCGCCCCGCTCCCCGCTCCCACCGCCTCTCCCCGCACGCCGCCTCACCGGGCTCCGGGCACGCCGAGCGAAGGGCACGCCGGGCCGGGCCCGCCCCGGGCAGCGCTGGGGGCGGTGCGGAGCGGCGCGGCGCGGCGGGTGGGACCGCTCGGCCGTACCTCCTCCCAGCCCCGCGGTGCCCCGGCGGCCCGTTGCCCCCTGTCCTTGTTTGGGGCCCCGTTCCGGCCCTGTTGTCGATGTCCTCCTGTTCCCACGCTGCCGTCCCCGCTCTGTTTATGGCTGCTGCCCTTCCCCGGCTTATCGTGTTTTTGTACAGATCCCCGAGGCGATAAACTGCTCAAATATTTGCGGAGATGTCCGTGCGGGGCCAACGCGGGGTTTTTTGGGGGGAGGTCCCCCAGCTCTTTAGGCCATCGCAGCCCATCGGTGCGGGGCTGGGCGGGAGGACGGGGGGACCCTGGCGGCGCTGGGTGCAAAACGTGGCACCGCGGAGCGGGGTGGCACCTCGGGATGCAGGGCATGGATTTTGGGGATGCCGTGGTCCCAGATGGGAGAGCCGTGCCCTTGGCACTGCCACCCACCCCTGCCTGGCGTGACGCGGCTGCAGGGCTGCGTGCCCAGCTCTTCCCCCAGCACCAGGCGCCGCTTTGTCCCAGCGCAGCTCAGGGCCTCAATGGGGACAGAGGCGGCCTTGTTGCTGTCCCCAGGCGGGCGGTGGTGAATGGGGAGCGCTTCTCCTCCTCCTCCTCCTCCTGGGCGGAGAGAGTGGTCGGCAGATAAAGGGAAGGCAGAGGCCAGCTGGGCACTGCCCGGAGCAGAGCGAGGTCCGGCCGGAGGACAGCAGCGAGGAGCGCGGTATTGAGGGCTCTTTCTCATGGGGGACAGGGCTGGCTTTGGGGTCTTCCTCCTTACCAGCTCCCTGCTCCCTGACGGGTCGTCCCCCTGCCCTGTGTCCCTCCTGCCCATCGAACTTGCAGGGAGGGAGCGCTCCGTGGGCTGGGAAGGGCTGCGGGGGGGGTGGGATGGACGGGGCATTGGGTGGATCCTGGGGGTATCAGGGCTAAGGGTCTGTGCACCCCAAAGCTCTTGGTAGGGCAAGAAGACCTTCAAGGTGGCCTCAAGGTTAAACCACTCCTGCCCCTGTGGCCACGGTGACAGGGCTCCCAAAACCAGCCCTGGTTTTGGGTTTTGGCAGCAGCAATGTAGCGTGGGTTCCCGAGAGAGACGGGGCATGGGGGCGCTGACCCTCCATCCCCCACAGCTCACCCCCGGTGCCGGGATGGGGCCGCTGCTGCTGGCGCTGGCCTCCTGCCTGGGGCTGGCCGTGGCCTCCGAGGGGGCCACCAACGGCAGCCGGCTGTGCCACGAGGCCCCGGCGTGGCGGATCAACGGCTCCAGCCCCATGGAGGGCGCGGCGGGGCAGGTGACGGTGGTGGCCCTGCTGAAGGCCAGCTGACACTTCTGCCTGCTGCAGGCCCGCAGGTGAGGCCTCCCCCCTCCGCCCCGCCGCCATCTTGGGCCACGGCACGGCGGCCACGCTCAGTGCGCCCTTCCCCACAGCCTCGGGGCCCTGCGGGAGCGGCTGGGACAGCAGGGGGTGAGCGATGTCCGCTATGTGATCGTCAACGAGCAGGCCCCGCTGTCCCGCGCCATGTTTGGGGAGCTGCAGCGCCATGCCCCGCCGGGCGTCCCCGTCCTCCAGCAGCAGCCACACGAGCCCGACGTGTGGCAGCTGCTGGGGGGTGACAAAGACGACTTCCTCGTCTACGACCGGTGAGCTCCTGTCCCTGGGGTGGGTGCTGGGAGCGCTCCCCACTGGGAGGGTGACATGGCGCTGGGAGGGCTCCCCGTCGGGAGGGTGAGGTGGGGCTGTGCTCAGTGCTGGGGTTGAGGCGCCCGGCCGCCCCCACAGCCCGTCCTTGCTCTGCCCTAGCTGCGGCCGCCTGGCCTTCCACATCCAGCTGCCCTACAGCTTCCTGCACCTGCCCTACGTCGAGTCCGCCATCCGCTTCACCCACCGCAAGGACTTCTGCGGGAACTGCTCCCTCTACCCCAACAGCACCCAGGAGGTACGGGGCTGCAGGGGCCGTGGGTTGGGCTCTGCGTCACCTGGCTTCGTGCTGGGACCGTGACGTCCCTGCTGAGTGGATAGCCATAACACGCCAGCCCTCGTGTTGTTCTCCCCAGGCCAACAGTACCATGGAGGTCCCTGCGACCCTGACCCCGCTTCCCAAACAGGAGGAGAAGGAATCCGAGACCCCCGCCCACCACCAACCCAACCATCTCCATCCTCACCACCGCGCAGTTGGCAACGGGACAGCCCCAGAGCCCAGCGGGGACCACAGACCTGCCCACGCTCACCACCACCATGGAGCCCATGGCAAACTCCATCCCAAGGGCCAGACGCCAGAGGGACGCGATCCCTAATCTGGGCAGAACCCACAGCGTGCACACCACGCTGGCTCACTTCCCAGAGGCATCGAAAGACTTGCTTTGCGCTGCTGGCCACAAGCAGCGTTGGTATACAGCCCCCTCCACGTGGGTCGCGCTTCCACCCAGTGCCCAGGGATGAAAATCCCCCTCTGGCACCCAAAGGTGCTGACCTTTTGGCCCCAAGACTCAGTTCTACCCCTTTTTCCTCTGTTGCCTTCTCTCCGTGCTCAATGATGCCTGTGGTGCAAACCGGGACCTCCCCGGTCACCGCAGGCTGACACCGCACGGAGCAGCGGGGCAGGGATTGAAGGAGCAGAACTGGGACCCGTGGGTGCACTCGGAGCGCCGGGGTGAGCCCGGAGGAGGGGAGTGCTGACGGGGATCACCGCTCCCTGCGTCCCAACCTTCCCACCCTGTGCACGGGTATGTGCAGTGGTGGTGGGTGGCCGCAAGATGGTGGCCGTGTCCCCTCTCAGAAAACAGGGGCTGCCTCCACAGCCCGCAGCCCTGGGAGGAGGATGTGGGTGGGGGTCCTGGGGTGAAGTGGACATCCAGATGATGAATAAAGCCTCTGTGAAGTGAACCCTACATGGCCTGGCCTTTGGGGTGCCCTATCCCCAGGAGGGTGGGGGTCCCTGGGGCTCCCTACCAGCACAGGACTCATAGAATCATTGAATCCACGATGCTGGAAAAGCCCTCCAAGATGATCCGGTCCACCTGCCCACCTACCACCCACATTTCCACAATAAACCATATCCCTTAGGACAACACCTGATTTGGGACTTAGGAAGGGGCTTTGGGTTCTACTTGGGCCCCATAAAGCAGCGTCCAGTGGAGATTTGCATTCCCCCAGCCCTGCACCTTGCCCCCTGCCTGCCTCAGCCCCACAGCCCATCCCATCCCATCCCATCCCATCCCATCCCATCCCATCCCATTCCATGCAGCTCTGCCCAGCAACCCCCCCTCCATCCCCCTCTCCCCCTTCCTGAGCCGGGAGCAAGGGGATGGCTTCTCCACTGACGTGGCTCCATGTGGGGGTCAGAAGTTGCTCCCCACAGGGATGAGTTGGGTCGGGTTGGTTGGGATCAGTGTGTGAGGTCCCACAGGACCCTGCTCCCTGGCTCCATCTCTCTCTTCCTCCTCCTCCTCCTCCTCCTCACCCTTCCTGTTCTACCTGCTCCCAGCACCCACAAGGGCACCTCTGCCTGCTGCTCCGCCATCAGTATCAAGGTTATTTTCTTCTTCTGGCGGCTGCTGTAATTGAAACAAAGCAGGCCGAGCCTCACGGGCTCCACTTCTCTTGCTCATTTTGCTGATGCTGCTGAGACAACCAATTCATCTCCTTGATGCTGCTCGGCCTCTTTTCCACTAGAGCCAGGCAGAGCCTTCTCCCCACCGCAGACATCCCAGGCAGCAGCAAAGCTCTCCTCCTGCTGAGCTTTGGGCTGGGGACAGGGTGTTTTGGAGGGGTTCAACGAGCTCTTTATATTGGTGACATCTTGGGGGAGGATGCTGCGGTCCCCTGGTGCCCACGGCTGTGCCACCACCCCAGAGGAGGACGCACCACGGTACCCTGCCGTCCACGGCTGGTCACCAGGTCAACCCACTGCCTCGGCCCCGTGTGCTCATCGAGGCAGATCCTCTCAGGAAGAGTGGGAACAGCCAGTCCTAATGTCAACAGAGGCCTCTTGTGCAGCGATGCTGTGTCAAGAAGAGGAATGGGTCCCTCCTCCTCCGCCCATTCATCTGGCAGCCGGGGGCTGGCGTGCCGCCAAGCCAGGCTGCTTTGGAAACATTTCATTGAGGAGGCAGCTGAGCCGAGGAAAACAGAATGAAAATACACAGAGAGATCACTGTTGTTAGGCAAAATAAATGCAGGCGGCTGCGTTTCTGCCCCCCGAGTCCAGCCCAGCCGGGCCTCCATCGCTTCTGGTGGGCTGCACAGGGCAGGGCAGCCACGCGCGTCCCCGTGGGCTGGGGGCTGGGGTGGTGATGTCCCCAGAGGGGGGGGGGGGCTGGGCTCATCTCAGTGCGGTGCTGCACCAGGAGTCAGGACGGGTGCAGAGCAACGCAGGGCACGTTCATGAGTGCAGGTGGTGTGAGAGCCACCAGCCCACAGCCGGCCTGGGACCTCAGCACACCTGCGGGCAGAGGAGAGGGGCCCTTCTGTGCCAGCGTTTCTCTTTGGTGCGCACGGACAGCTGCAGTTGCATCCGAAGGAGGTCCCCGAGGTCGTGGGTGCCGGGAGGTTTTGTGAAACAGCTGGGTGGTGAAAGCTGACTGTGTTGGAGTCCTGCTGGAAGAGGAGTGCAGCAGTAACTCAGCGCTAATGAGTCAGCAGAGAATCCACGTGGGATTCCAAGTTTGATGGCAAAAGGTTCCGGCACCATCCGATACTTTGCTGGAGGCCTCACCGGGCAACGGAGAACCCAAATATAGGGCTCAGCCCCACGGGCAACCACCCCGAGGCATCGCTCCCCTTGCTTACAAAGCCAATTATTTTGTAAAGGAAGGCCTCTGCTCCTCCCTGGACATCAGATACACAGGGATGCTGAGGGACGAATATCCCGGGCAACAGCCCCTGGGCACCCGGCTGTGAAAGCGACGTCAGAGAGGCACGGGAGCACCCTGGGGAGGGAAAAACGCACAGGGAAAGGCGGCACTTGGTCAGGAATCCTCTTAACCGGCACCACCTGGGACGAGGTGGGTGAGAACAGCCCGGGCTGTGCTCGCAGCCCCGTCCCTGCGAGCCTCAGCCTTCAGGGAACGCCTCCTCCTGACCTCCGCCGGTCGCGGCGTGGCTCCTTCTCCGAAATGGAGCTGCGGGCGCTGCTGCGGTCCCTGCCGAGAGCCGGCTCCTTCCTCCCTAGCACTGGGAAGAGGACCTCGGGCACTGAAGAACGACAGAGGGAGGAAACGGGGGTTTCCGAGATCCACTGTTCCCGAAGGGGCCGTCGCTTGAAATTAGACGGGACAAAGGATTTGTGGGGAGAGAATTTCTGGGGGATTCAAAGGACGGCGTCCCAGCGGACACGGGAACGACCCGCGCCCCTCTCCGGGAACGTCAGCGCGCAAAGATGCTGCGGGGGCGTGCGGGCCCCGCATCTTTCCCACGAGCAGACCCAGACGCCCAGGAAGGGCAAAGCACCGCGCCGTCCTCGCCGCTGGCAGCGGCCCTTCCCCGGGCGGCACGGGGGCCGGTGGGGCTGCGGGGGGCTGCGGCGGGGCCCGCCCCGTCGGAGGGCGGCTCGGGGCCGGCGGGACCACCCCCTCCAGTCTCCACCCCCGGTCCCCCCTCTCCTCCTCCCCGTCTCTCCTCCCCTCGCCCGGCTCAGTCGGTCGCAGCCATGGCGGAGGGAGGAGAGGGAGAGGAGCTGCTCCGCCCGCCGCTGCCCGCCGGCGCCCCGGGCCCCAAGCGCCTGTGCTCCCGGACGTGCCCGGCGGGGGGCACCGGGGCCGCGCACCCCCGGCCCGGAGCGGCGGGGGCCGGCTCGGGGCCGGGCGCGGGGGGCAGCGGAGCCCCGGCGGCGTCGGCCGGCTGCTGCCCCGCGGCGGGGGCTGCGGCGGGGCCGGCGGGAGCGGCGGCGTCGGGGGCGGCGGCGGCGGCTGCGGCGTCGGGGGGCGGCGGCGGCGGGGCGGGGGGCTGCCTGCTGCAGCCGGAGTCGCTGCTGGACGCGGCGGCCAAGCGGGTGGCGGGGAGCTGGGCCTTCGAGAGGGTGGAGGGCCGCTTCCAGCGCATCCCGGAGCCCGTCCAACGCCGCATCGTGTATTGGAGCTTCCCCCGCAGCGAGCGCCAGATCTGCATGTACTCCAGCTTCCAGCCCGGCCGCGCCGCCGCCGGCACCGCCTCTCCCTCCGCCGCCTCCGGCTCCGGCGCGGCCGTCACCGGGGGGGGACCCGCGGGCACCGCCGCCCCCGCTGCGGGCGCTACGGCCGGAGAGGAGAGCCCCGCCGCCGGGCCCCCGCCGCCTCCGCCCGGCGCCCCCGCCGCCCCCTCCGCCCCGCACGGCGAAGGGCTGCCCTTCCGCCGCGGCATCCGCCTGCTGGAGAGCGGCGCGGTGGACAACGTGCTGCAAGTGGGTGAGTGCCCCCCCCTCTCCCCCCCTTTCCCATCACAACCCCCGCTCCTCCTCCCGCATCGCCCCGCGAGCGGCTCAGCCTTTTGTCTGCTTGTTGTTGGACGGGGAAGTCCTCCCCCCGCTCCCCGTGGGGGAACGACGCGCTTTGCCCCACCCCCCGCGTGTGTCCCACGACCCCGTGTCCCCCCCACGCGCGGTGCCCCGGGGGTGGGAACGCGATGCGGGGACGGTGGCATTGTGCTCTGCGTCCTCGTATTTAGCGGCCGGGGTGGGGGGGGGGGGGGAGGCGTCTTTTGTGTCCGCTTGCGGAGGGGGTGCCGCTCCGTTGTCCCCCATCCTTCCTCCAGTCGCCGTCCCCGCCGTGTCCCTGCGCCAAGGGGACCGAAACGCGGCGTTTGGCACAAAACAATCCGTTCCCGGCTGTTGGCGATGCGCGTTCCCATTCCGGTGACATGACGCTGGGATTTGTTTGGCAAATGTGGGATGTAAATCCATCCCGGATGGTGCGGGAGGGGAGGAGAGGGGGGGGGTTGTGGTGGGGCCGCGCTGCTTTGAAGAGCCCCTCTCTTCCTTTTGGGGGGGGAAAAAAGAAAAGAATAAAAATCCCATTGGGCGCAGTTTACGTTCAAAAGAGCATTATCCAAACATTTTCCAGTTGAGGCACGAAAATAGAAAGCAGCGGAAGAATTCTGCTCCACCTCTGAGGAGACGTGGGGAGAATTCACGGAGCACAAAAGGGTTTTCTCCGAGGATGTCATTATCCCCTTTTGTTGGGTTTTGGTGTGGGTTATTATTATTATTATTATTATTTTTTGGTGAATTAATATTTTCCGAGGGCTGCGTTAAGATGATTAATTATCCCAAGTCTGCTTGGAACGCTCGGAAACGGCAAAAACAAAAGGGTTTTCGCTAGAAGGAGAGGAGCAGCTCCGGGAACTTAACAATTGCGAAGGGCAGGAAAAAAAAGGATCGGGCAGAGGATGGGCAGCGCCGCGGCGGAGCGCTGCCCGGGATGGGATGGCACAGCCGGGGAGGTCGCCGCCAACCGGGGCACAAAGGAATGTCTTTATTTTGGCTGCCACCGGGATTTTTTTTGTGCGCCTTTCTGGGAGCGCTGGCGCTGTGCGTGACCCCGGTGGGCGTTGGGGTCAGGAGGGGCGGCCGCGTCCTCGTGGGGCGTCTCCGGGGGTTTCTATAGGGGTTTTATGGGGGCTGCGGGGGTCGCGCCGTCGCCCCCCGGGGAGGTCCCTGCGCGCAGCCCGGGATGCGGCCGGAGGGGATGTGCGGGAGCCGCGGTCGCCTGGCGGCTGCGTGCGTTTGGGATGAAGACGGGGACTCTGTCGGCGGACGTGGGAACCATTACGCGCTGGGAAGGCGGCCCGGTGCTCTCAGCGCTCCGTCGCGGCTGCCGTTCCCCCGACGCTCCCGGAACGGACGGCCCCGAGAGAGCGCGGCGTCACCGCCGGAGGTTTGCCGGCCCGCAGTAGGGCTCGGATGTTTGCGCCGGCTCTGCTCCGTGACTCAGAGCCGTGAAAAACCCAGAATTGCGCGGACGTGAAATTCCTCCGCTGTGTGGTCGGAAAGTCTCCGGGACGCATCTCCGAGCGGGGGGGGGAACGGAGGGGGGGAGGGGGGGGGGTTGGGATCGGCCTTCCCGGGGGCGACGGCGGTGCTCCCACGGCGGCCCCTCTGTGCGGCTCTGGGAAGGGCGCGTGTGCCGCGTTGGCCACCGATAATTCCTTTATGCTGAGTAAAACTTAAGCCCTCATCTCACTGGAGTCATTGCTGCGAGAGGGAGAGAGAGAGAGAGAGATATATATATTTTCCCCTGCTCAAAGAGAGATCTTGGATGTCGAACACAGGCATCTTTGTCTTCCTCAAAACTGCTTTATTATGATGTGTACAGATCCCGGCTTTGTGTGTGTGTGGTGTGTGGGGTGGCTCCCCCCCCTCCCCCCCCCCCCCCTTTAATTTTTAGACAAATGACAAAAGCATGCAGGAAAGGAATGCAGAAATGCCAGGCTTAATATAAAGCATGCGGCTGCGCTGCATGCCGGGAATCCTAAAGGATACAAAACCTTTAACGGTGGCGGTTAATTTTTAACAAGTTCCCTCGCATAAATATTTATGAACAAAAGTTTTACGCCATTATCTCCGGGGTTCTTGGAGAGAGAAAAGACCTTTGGTGGATTTGGACGGCGGGCCATTATCCAGCGTAACAAATCCACGCTCCCAGGCCGGCGCTTCCTAATATAGTAGAATGTGGCGTGCCCTTCAGCCGCCGTGGCTGCATATGGGTGGGCGAGGGGCTGGGGGGGCCCTGGAGGGGGGCTGGGGGGGCCCTGGGGGTGCTGCTCTCCGCGTGGCTGTGATGGTGGCGATGGGAGCATCGGTGCTGGGCGAGGTGGGCGCGATGCCCCCGCGATGCGCTGGGGGTGAGGAGTTGGGGTTTTTTGGAGCCGTCCCTTCCCTTCTGTCGGGTTTTTGGGAGGGGTGCCTGCTGGATGAGGCGCTTGCTAATGAATTCATTGCTTTTTAGGTGTTTATTTTATCCTACCACGTGGCTTAAAAATACTCCAGACCGCATAAAAGGGGTTGGCAGGGCTTCACCCGTCCCATTGCGACGGGCGCTTTGCATATATATTGTGCTCTATACATTCCTAATTATTTTTTGTTAACTGGCCTAATTACAGCGGCGGGTTGCTGGGCATTAAATCTTATGGTGTGTTTATAGCTGCTCCCTCATAGGTGAGGTATTTCTTGAGTGCAGTCTGGGCTGTATTACAGAAGGGGGAATGGGAGAGGATGGAAAACAGCAGAGGTTCCTGCAGGGAGGGCTGGGGATGCTCCCGCAGCTGGAATTGTAACTGGCTGTTGGGTTCTGTTGGAGCGGGTTTATTTGTTTGCCTTTGAAGTGTATAAAACAGAGCCTCTGAAGCCGGGATGTCCTTTTCCCTTCAGGCAAAAGGATGCCAGGCTGAGGGAAGGGTAACAATGTAGAAGGTGAGAAGGGAAATATTTAGTCGTGGCTTTGAAGAGTAAACAGCTCTGAGGTGTTCTCTGGGGGGAAGGCACAGGTGTGGGATGTGGGACGGGAGCTTACTGTGCCAGGGGGGGCTCTCTGCTGGAATGGCAGACCTGGGTTTTGGCCACGCAGAGGAAGTGTCTCATAGGTGATATTTAGCTGTGCCGAACACGTGTGTCCGTGTGCTGCGTTCCTGAAGCTTAGCATGAGGGAGAGTGCCTTGCTGTGGTTGGGTGCCCGCTGTGGTGTGGGTGCTCTGTGGCTGTTCCTTCTGACCCGGCATCCAACTTTGGGCAGACTTTGGTGGGCTGCCTCATCCCACGGCCCCGCTCAGCTGAGCACAACAGTGGTGCTGGGAAAGGCCTGGAAGTGCCTTGCAGGGATTGCAGCGCTGCATGCAAGGGTGCCCAGGGGGAGAGCATCTCCCTGTGTGTGTGTGTGTGTGGTTCAGTGCTGAGGGTTCACCTGTGCACAGCACAGCAGCGTTTCCCTCCTAGCGGATTTCCCAGCGCCGCACTGTAAGAGCTTTGGCTTTTTGTCTCAAGCTCTTACGGCTTAGGATTTTGTGCAGGATTGGGGTTAGCCCTGCTAAAACGCTGCGGTTCCAGTAATGCACCAATTAATGAAATGTTGTGTTCTGGGCACACGCTGCCAGCTGGGTGTTTTTTTTTTTTCTTCCTCCACTTTATTTATTTATTTTTTTGCTGGCTTTGTTCAAAACAAAGCCCCAGATGTGCTCAGGAGGTGATGCGCTGGGATGCCAGCTCGTGGGCTGCACGGCCATGCATCAGCCCGGCTGTTGACGCCTGGAGATGGGCAGCACTGCCGTCCCGTCCCTATGCCCTGCTTGGGGACCTCTGCAAGGACAGAATGGCCGCTTCCCCTGCGAGCCCGGGCCTTCCTCCTGCTGGGACACCAATGACAGCCACCGCTGCTGTGCTCCCCATTGAATCCCCGCTGCTCAGCTCCCTTGATGAAGATGAGAGCCCTGTCAGGGGAGTGGCGGAGCAACAAATGGGTCTCCGAGATAAACACTGTTTGCATGAATGAGTGACGGGGGCTTTGGATGTCGAGTTGAAAGGAGCAGATCCCGAGAATGAAAAATTAATATATTTTTTTGCCTTCTGCTTGCTGGTTCTCATCGCTTCCCATTTCCTTTCTGATGATAAGGAATGCTTTAATTTTTTCTTAAAGCCGGCCGTGTTTATTTTGGTAACAGCTCACCCACTGCTCTGTGTGCAGAAGCCTTCTCTTGAAAGCACTGAAACTATATTAAAAGTGCTTTTGGCTGTCATCTTTTATTTCTCTTCTCCTTCATTCTGTTCCCCAAGCCGGGCCGTTGCCGTATCCAATACCCCAGCGCTGTCTGGCAGCGTTTTCCCTGCGGTGCTCTGTCTAAACTGGAAAGAAAAACGGGCAGCAATGGCACGGTTGGGATTTCTGGGGCTTTTTGTGCTCGCGTCCCATTGAAGCCCGAGCAGCTGCCCCGACCCGCGCTGCTTTATCCTATGGAGGCGGCGTCCCGTCCCCTTTGCACAGAGCTGCCCTGGGCTCCGCCGGCGACCCGCAGAGCCGTGGGGTTTCCATGCTGAAATGTCCCAACACTGGGCTGCACGTTGGGAAAACACAGGGCGAGCGCCGAGCATCTGCCTGCAAAGGGGGAGGAAATCCACCCCCTGCCTTCCCCCCCTCCTTATTTTCTCCCGATTGTCCTTGCGTGGCGTGGCGTTGGCTGCGATGGGTTTGTAAAATGGAACTATATGTGACCTTTTTATCTTACAAGAAATAGGTTAAGCCATTTTTAAAGGAAGTGGCGGAGTCAGCAGTGCTGCTGGAGGAGCCGCTTTCGCATGGTTGATGGGCTGTGAAGCCGCTCAATGGACTTTGGTTTCAGAGACAATATCTGTTTAAATTAATCTTTGTCAGATACATGCCACTGCAGACAATTCCAATTCCATTTGCTTTCTGATCTCATAACAAAAAAGCACCTTACACTGGTTCTTTTATCGTAAAATTAACTTTTGTCTGTGTGTCCTGGAAACAGGGGTGGCATAAAATCTAGTTAAAAGGCTCTGCTATAGGAGGATTCTGCTGCTTTGTACGAGGAGGACTTCTTTCTCTTTCTTTCTTTCTTCCTTTCTTTTTCTTTTTTCTTTTTTTTTCCCTGTGTGCATTTAAAAAGAAGAAGAGTGTTTGAGATGGATTAGAGAGAATGCCAGCAGATGGACTGATTCTGTTGTTGCTGCTGGCAACCATCTAAGCAGCCATTTTGAACAATGCTGATACCGGGGTACTGATAACACAAAGATGAGGATGGGATAAATATCCAGCGAGTCCCTCGCTGCCCGCCTGCTCCTCCTCCTCCCTTTCACACGCAGACTGCAGCCCTGTTATTAGAGCCTGATTGTTTCCAGAGGAATACTTCATCCTCGAGCTGCTGCTGCTGCTCCTCGTGCCTTGCTTTGCCTCCTGCTCGGGGGAGGCTTGGGGCAGAGCAGCCCCTCCCAGCAGGGTGGTGTGTCTTGGCGGTGCTCCTCGTGCCGGGGTGCTGGCAGTCATGGTGCTCCTTTCCGTGCCCCCGTGGGTTGCTCACCCCTTCCCGTAGGAGTGGCCACAGTTTCCTTCCTTCCTCATTCCTGTTTTCAGTGCAGAAATGTGAGGTGTGATGGCATTCAGTGGGGTTTTTGGGAGGTGCGCCGCGAGCTGAATGGTAGCCCTCATAGCCCTGTGCTCACTGTTTTGGCGTGCGGCTGCAGGCGGAGGGCATCTCTTTGCACATCTCCTGGTCTTCCCTTCTGCTCCCACTATCTGCTGGCTTTTGGGTTCCTGGGCCTGTTTAGGACCCAGGTGTGCTCCTCCTGGAGGACCTCAGGGTCTGTAGTGACCCATGGCACAGCTGCCCAGGGAAGTGGTGGAGTCACCGTCCATGGAGGCGTTCAGGATGAGGGTGGATGTGGCACTGAGGGATGTGGTTAGTGGGCATGGCGGGGATGGGCCGATGGTTGCTCTGGATGATCTTAGAGATCTTTTCCAACCTTCATGATTCTGTGTTTGCGTTGCTGGATTTTTAGCGCTGGAGTTGGTGGCCTTATTTCTTTCTGTTTTGTTTCCCATCTCCAGGTAGATAACACTCTCACGGATCAAGAAACCCCCAGCAACCCTCATCTTTTTTTGTTTTGCTAGGAGAAGACTGCTTTGTGTTTTACAGGAGGAGTCAGGCCAGGATGGAGGGCTTGTCCCCAAGCCTCCAAGGCAGCACTGCTGCTTGGTCTGCAGCTACCCCTCTGCAGCAGCTTTGCCATCTGGGAGCATGGTGTGATCCAGGTGGCTGCAAAGCAGGCATGGTGACAGGGTATGGCATTTGTACTGCTGCCACTGAGTCCTGGTGAACGCCTTTGGGTCGGAGAGGTGCACCCAATTGCCAAACCATGGGTCTTCGTCCCATTTCTGGAGTTGGTTTGCAGAGCAGGGGCTGAAACTTCTGCCTGCTCACACTGCAGCATCCCTCAGACCTTGGTGCGATTGCTGCTCCTTCCTTCCACAGCAGCTCTTACTGCAGGGCTTTTTCTTCCCCAGTGAGCACAGTTAAGGATTTCTTTGGGGTTAAAAACCTTCCGCACATCTCAGGGAAGTCTGTATGTACATACACACAGCTATCTAATTATACACAGTAGATGAAACTTTACTGTAAAGTAACAGATGTAAGAATTAAAAAAGGAGTCGGGCAAGCGTTTTACAGTTTCCTTTTTTAATTTGTCCCCTCGGTCTGCTGCATTTCTGTTGCATTTTGAGGCAAATCTCACGTTTCATTTCTTTTTTTCCTGCTGCAAAGTCTCCTCTCCCTCTCGAGTCTCTCCTCTATAAGCTTTTCTTATTTGATCCGTGGATTGTGGACGAGACATACTTGACACAGTTACTAAAATAAGGGGCATCTGGCCTGAAAGTTGAAAAATCAGGCTGTAGGCTCTGCTTCTGAAGTGCTCTTCTGTATTTTTGGGAAGTTGCTGAGTTGGGCTGAGCTCTCTGAAGAGTTGCACTGAGAGAGAGCGATGGTCTCAGCAGGCTGGCTGTGTCTGAGGTCAGCCAGCATCGTTAGCGGATGCTTTTAGCAGTTTAAGGCACCGTGGGGTTGCCAAGTGCTGATTGCAAGGAGCTGATTTGGTTGAAGCTGTGCTGGAAGGGCTCTACTGGCTTGCCTAGTCCGTGCATCCGCCTGTGCTGCATGGAGAGCCAGCCTGGGGGCTGCGGTGCTGAGGGGAGCTCTGAGTGCTGGAACTCAGTGGAAGGCATGGCAACGTGCACTGCCTGCCGTCCTCAGGCTGTCTCCATCTTTTGAGTTTCACTCGGTGCACGTTACCTACGTGTGCTCTGTCCCACTGGATAAGTCATGTTTGTCAGCTCAGCCCTCATCAGGCGTCCTTGCTGGCAGCTGGTGCTTTGAGATCTAGGAGGCACTCAGGTGCTGGCATATGAAGCTGCGCTTTCCTACCACTCTCTTCAGTTTTTTTTGCTGTCGAAACCTCAAAGCAACAGAAGGACAAGGCATTCTGAAGGGCTTCCCCCACAGTTCATGTGGGGAGGAGCTGAGGGAACTGGGATGGTTCAGTCTGGAGAAGAGGAGGCTCGGAGTGAACCTTATCGCTCTCTTCAATGCCCTGAAAGGAGGTTGTGGTGAGGTGGGAGTCGGCCTCTTCTCCTGGGTAACAGCAATAGGATGAGAGGTGATGGCCTTAAGTTGCCCTAGGAGAGGTTCAGGTTGGAATTTAGGAGCAATTTCTTCTCCAAAGGAGTGGTGATGCAGCGGCACAGCTGCCCAGGGAGGTGGTGGGGTCACCATCCCTGGAGGTGTTCCAGAACCGTGGGGATGTGGCACTGAGGGCTGTGGTCAGTGGGCACGGTGGGTCTGGGTGACCTTAGAGATCTTTTCCAGCCTTAATGGTTCTGTGTGCAAGCAGCCCTTATCTCTCAGGTTCAATGGGGTGACCTGGTGTGAAAGGTTTGCTTGCCCTGTGCCTTTCTGGAGCCAGAGGTGGCTCACAGCGTGCTGCTGCCCAGTGGGGTACCTTAGGGGTAGAATGGGAGCTTGTCCTCTTGTTGGAAGCATGTTAGAAAAGATGCCGTGCTTGCTGGGAGAGAGCGAGCAGAGGAAATTTGCTCTGTTGCCTTTGTGATAAAAATCTCTGCATCATGATAAGAATCTGCTGCTATTTCGACCCTATAGAATCTTAAAAACTCACAGAAGCCGGGCGGGATAAAGATGAATTATCAGATGTTCTGAGCTGTGGCTCATATCCTCAACTTTCTGTACAGGAAAAGAGGGTGGGTGATGTGGGAGAATGAGTTGATGGGAACTGCCCAAGTTTGAGGGAGCTGCTTGAAAGCACTGTGTTTTTTTTTCAACAAGGTGAGCTTCTGCATATGGGGACTCTTCCTGAAACAAGCAGTGCTTCACGATTCTTTTTCACTTGAATAATGCACGTGCAGTAAGGTTTGGGGAAAAGATACCAAGCCAAATGAAGGCAGTGCAGGGGATCGCTGTGGTGTTGCACGGGCGAATGTGTTCCTGGACTGACGGAGGGGTGCAGTGCTGTGTGCTCCCCGTGCTGCCGTGGCTGCTGGTGCACTGTGGCACCCGTGAGGTTTTACAGAAGGGCTTAGCGAGCACGGCTGCTTCTCACGTGGAAATGCTGTCTTCTGGAGAGCATCCTGAAAATGAGACCGATGGTTCGCTGTCTGCCCTCACCATATTTGGAGCCGGCGCGAAGCATCAGTGAGGCTTCCCCTTTCGGCGCTGCCTGTCTGCCTGCTTCGTGGCTCCTGGCTTCGCGCTCAGCCTGTGGTTCAAGCCCTGTGGGAAGTGCTGATGTCTGAGGCTTGTTGTTTTTCCCCCCACCCGTCCCCACACCCATGCGTTGGTCGGCCACTCTTAAGGTTTCCTGGACTGTGAGGTTTGATGAACCGTTAACCTAAAAATGCCCCGAGCGGGAAGAAATATTTCCAAGGTCTGAAAGCCTCTGAAGTGGGATTGGGAGCTGTGGTTTGCCTGGGTGGCTTTCCTTGCTTCTGGCTCCGCTGAGAGCTTCGTGGCCGTGAGGGCGTGCCTGGGCTCCTGCAGGGATGGGAAGGCAGCCCTCCTGGCCTCGTCAGCCCTCTGAGCAGATGTCCTCTTGGCGTGAGGCTCGGCAGGTTTGAGACAGGATGTCCCTATGCTCCAGAGAGCTGAAAGCGCTGGAATCAGTCACAGGCTGCGAACGTCTGCATCCAACTCTGAATTCCTGGGGAAGAGGATTTGGCAGTCGCGGGCTTTATCAGTGGGTAGGCTCGGCATTGCTGGGGGAGGACAGCACCTTTGTGTGCTCGCTGTCCCGTTTGCTCCGCTGGGAGCGTGTTGAGCCTGGCTTTAATGGGGCGGTGTTGTTGTGCAGCCCAGGCTGAGGGTTACCGCTGCCCTCCTTGCCCGGTACTTCTGGGAAGGGGTTGTTGCCCTGGGGGGAAAGCAGCTATATTTAAAAGGTGGTGACTGTGTGTTGACTCAACCAGCGGCGGTTTTGCCACAGCTGTGATGCGGTGATGGAGCAGAGCTGTGGTGCTGTGGGGATGGGAGTCCCAGCAGTCCCCTTCCGCAGGGTGTTCTCATGGAGATTTTGGGGGGGGGAGGAAATGGTACTTCTGCACTCTGTTGGTGCCCGAGGCTCCAGGCTGGCACCAACAACCGTGTAATAAAGAAAAAAATGCACGATGGCATCAGATTTTCTTTTCAAATTTTTTTCCCCTCCCCATCGTGATGCTCTCAGCAGTTTGACTTGGCTAAATATTTTAACACTTTTCCAATTGCAGCCTCGGTTAAATTCCCCCTGCTAATATTTGAGCAGGGTCAGTGTTCTGGAGGAGGAGGCATCTCTCCAAAGGGCTCTCGCTGGTGTTTCATCCCTCCTTGTTTGTGGTGCCTGAGGTCATCAGCTGAGTAACAGCCCCATGAAGGCCAGCAGCCCTACGGGGGATGCTTGCTATAAAACCAAAGGGCTTAGTCTTCCTGGAGGTCCTCCTGTGCCATTTTTTACTGCAGAGCTTGGCTGTGATGGAGGGGTTCGCAGCTTATGGAGGCTGTCCCATGGGCCCTGCTGGATGAAGCTTCTGGTAGCCCTGGTCTGTGAGATGCCTTCTGCCCAACCCCAGCTCGGATAGGGTTTTTGAGTTCGGGGGGATGGGGGCACGCTGCTGTTGTCAGAACGTTGGGTGAAAGGTTCTCCTTGGAGCTCAGGAGAATGAATTTATTGTTTAAAAGGGTAACTTGGGGTGAGAGAGAAAGAGAAGCAGGCTAATCTTGCAATTTAAATACATTTAAAGATTCCTTCTGTTCGAGTTTGCTTCCTATCCTTGATCAGAAGGAAATGCTGTTAGCTACAGAATGGAATAAATCGAGGGCACCCTTATCTGTGCAAGATAAATTACTATTGTTTAGGGAAGACACTCCAGGGATAGAAGAATTTAATTAAATACACAGGGATTATGAATATGCATGTAAATTAGACAATCTAGATATGACATGGCTACAACTGCAGGGAATTGTTCGAACTTAAAAGTGTAATCATTCTTTTTATCAGGATGTGGGGATGGGTAACAAATGAGAAGATTCCCATTGCCATTTGCCACCGACTCGGCTGGTCTCAGGTCATTAAGCACTGGGAATTACCTGCTGCGGATGGGCCCTGACGAGCCCGCAGGGATGCTGCCTTTTGCTACCTGGGCCCTAATGAAGCGCTGCAGCAGCTGGTAGAAGAATGGGGCTGGGGGAGGGGCTGCTGGTCTGGGGGCCCGGATAAGGGTTTGGGGTGCAGTGTGCGTTCAGGTGGTGCCTGCTGTGTTATGGTACTGTGTGTGGGGAGGGAGCATCCTCTCCGAAGGGCTCGGGAAGGTGCTCGGTGCTGTAGTTTTAGAGCATCTCCCTAAAAAATGGGGTGGGGGAGATGGTTAGGGAGTGGGAATACTGATCGGTCAGGTTTGGGGTGTGTTCCTATTCTTCTGCATCGTTGCGTTCCGTGGGTTTGGTTTGCGACTTTCGGAGGCATCATTTTATGACAATGCAGAGAAATGCTTTCCCGTTTTCCCTGTGATTCCTTTGTTTGGCTTCACCTCCATCCGTTCGGTTTCGTCGTTCTGTTAGAATCGGTTTTCCCTGTGGTTTGAGTCCAGGATGAAGGGAGAAACTGTTACAAACCATCCGCCCTATGAATGCAGGGAGACTTGGCCATGATCCCGCGTCAGACTTGACCCATCGAGAGCCACGGAAGACCTTGCTTTTTGTCAGGGAGGGGTATCATGTTGGAAATGTGTCTGTGCGGGCGTGCAAGTGAACAGAGATGGGTCTGAACATCTGTAATAAAGTATTTCCAATAAAAATTTAATGTCCTCAAGACAGTGTTATGGTAGCTCATTACTATTAAAGGTCATTTGAAGAGTATTGATCCTAAATGTTACGGCTGAGTGTAAACTTTGAGTGTTACAGTTATTAATGTATATTTATGATCTATGGGATGCGCGGAGAAGGAAAATGGGGGTATAAAGGCTGTGGTGAGCTCATTCGTTCCAGGATTGCCAATGCTGAGTTCACGCAGTTCACCTCAACTTTCAGTGCATCTTTCTTTGTGAGGTGCTTAACTCTTCTGGGTGGCTGTGATGTCCATACATCAGGGTTTGATATTGGGAGCACCGAGGGCTGGGCTCAGTGTGCGCCCGCACTGCCGGCGTAACCAGGAGCTGCGAGGAGCCCATGTCTGCTCCGAGCCTAATGGGGAGGTTATGCCTCTGAAAAGCAATTATGGGTGGGTTTTTTTTTGATTAAATTAATTAAAGATGTGAAGGTTGGGTACTGAGAGGGCAGGTGGTGCCGTATTTGTATTTTTAGTACACAGTAATGCACCCATGTTTGCACATCTGAGGCAGAAGGGCTGTATTCACCGTGAATTTTAAGGCACTCTTTGTGCTTAAAAAGAAATAAAGGACAAAAACCCGTGGTGGCAGGAGGAAGATAAACGGTGCTCGTGATATTTCAAAGTCACATTCATCTTTTCTTTTTCTTTTTTTTTTCCCCTTTTCCTTTTAATGTATGACTTTCTCCAGGGAAATTGTCTCCTCATTGACTGCGGCGGATTAATGTGCACAGATCAGCTCCCGCATTATTTCCCTGTTTTGACACAGCGCTGATTTCTGTCTGCGCCGTCCCTTCCTGCCAAGATTGCAGCCCGTGCTCTCAGAGTTTGGAAGAGCTCCATGCCGAGAAGTGGCAAGGAGTGGGAAGCTGTGCTCGTGATGCGCAGCGCTGTGAGCGCCGAGGTCATCCCGTATGGTGGCAGTGATGGTGACGTGGATGGTGACGTGGCTGCTTGCCTCCCGGTGAGGATCTGGTGTTTGGGTATCCAGTAGCAGGAAGGAGCTGCCTTTGGGTAGGCTTGCTGCTTTTGGACAAACCCTTCTGAAGATCCCGCTGTGCTCCAGGCCTGTTGATGTCAGCCTATATAGTTTTTACACTGAGGTTAAATGCGTGCTTTTCTGGTGAGCTTCGGTGAAGTCCTCTTGAACAAAAGGAGCGAGAGCAGAGCCAGCTCTGGCCAAGCCATGTGAACGGGCTGTGTAATGACAGATTTGGCCTTCTTCTTTTTTCCCCCCGTGGGGAGCATCTCTGGGCACGAGCTTGATGTTGCATTTCTGATGATCGTTGCATCCTGTTTTTAATGGTTTGTCTAGACAGTGCTGACACAACTATGAAAATAGTTTGGTGACCTAGTCTAGAATTAGTGAGCATAAAGAAATCAAACATAGCTTCTGATGTTTGCAATCAGTTTGAATGACTACATTGTAGCAAACCTTAAGAGGGAGGCAGATTTGGAGTTTCTCCAAAGAGCAAGTCATGAGCAGAACACATCCAAACAAATCCATGCAGTAAATACACAACGGGAAGAGAAAATGCCTGAAGGAAGGTTGGCCACTGCTTCGTTTGGGAACTGCACGTAAGCCTGGAGTTCCCCCTCCTTTGGGCCAGAGTTGTTCTGGGAAGTTCATAACCTGGGCTCTAAACTCAGTGGGATGTCGTGCCCTGTGTTTGGAGAGGCGTTGTCAACGTAGAGATCTTACGTTCCTTGCTAACATCAGCAGTGTTATTGATGGTGATTGGTGAGCTGTGGGAACCATGGAGCGTCCTGTCAGCTGGCTTAGCAATGCCTGGCACGTCAACGCTGGGGACTCCTGACATTGTCATCGTGCTGGACTTCCACTCAGGTCATCTGAGACCGGTTCCTACAGCACTTGAAGCCCTCCTGGTTAGCATGTGCCATGCCTACTCAGGGGACTGCTCCTGGGTACTTCAAAATAACGCAAGTCTCCTGAGCTCAGAGGCAAGGACGTAAACACAGCTGAAAGGGAGTTGTCTGATATGCTGCCATTAAATGGTTTTGTTCTGTGTGGCACATAACGGCCCTTCCAGGTGTGTGACAGCAGATCTGTGCCCTGCAGACCTCCCAGTCAGTGCAGGGAAGGGAAGAGGCTTTCAGGAGCTTGAGCAAAGGAGGAAGAGATGGGTTAAGAAGGGAGTTTTACTTGCTGTGGGGCAAATGGGTGTTTCTTCATGAGAATGCTATAAAATTTACTGGTGCAAATGCTTTATAATGCTCCTCTTTTTCCCCCGAGAACCCTCAAAGCATGCGAGAGCAAGGTGGTTGTGACCATCAAGAGAGCTGGAAAGATGTCCCAGGCTATTATTGACAGCAAATAGCCAATGATTAGAATCGTAGAATTGTTTATACTGGTAAAGACATTCAACGTCAGCCTGACCTTGAATCACATCACTAAGCCAGGCATGGCACTGGCTGGGGGGCTGTTAGGGATTTGAGCAGCCTTCTGAAAGCACCAGGCATTTCTGCTGCAGGTGGCAGGCGTTGCTTGGGGTCAGTGCTGGTCCTACATCACACTGAGGAGGGGGAGCCTGCGTCCAGCACCTGCTGCCTGGATATCTGGTGGTGGCATGGCGGCTGTCAGCGCATTCCACACTTGGCAAAGACATCACCGCCATAACCAAAGGGAACTGGTTGTGATGTTCCCAGCCTGGCAGGGAGCCTGGCCGGCCAGCATGCTGCTGGTGGAGGAGGTGTTTCATGACTGTCATTAGTTATGTGCTTGAAGAAGGAAGAAACAAATCTCTGCTGAATTGGAAACCTTGTGAAAAGGTCACGCTTTGGAAAAGCTGTGCATTTTAAGACTGCTCAGCTCTGCAAAGCTGCCTTTGAACTGGAAGTGTAGGAGTTTAACACCCTTGCTACAGCTCTGAGTGTATTAAGCCCCTGAGACTGGAGCTGGATCCGGCACGAGGTTAACTCTTGCAGGGCACATGGCCTTGGCATGGGACTTGTGGGCTGCCGGCTACCTGCCCATGCAGGCAGTAGGGTTGGGGTCGGCGTGTTTCTGGTGGGTCCGTGCTTTGTGCTGGGGCATAACAGTCTGCCTTTGTTAGTCTTTTAGCTTACTGTAAGTCTTTCCTGGCCCCTCTTCTTGTTTCTTTCACTTGGGCTGTTCTAACACCTGCTCCTTCGCTGTCCCTCAGATCACCTGTGTCCCAGTGTGCCAGCGCAGTCTTTGCCTTGTCATCTCTGCCGTGACAAGATTAAGATCCACTCACCCCAATGAACATTGATAGTGAAATTGCTGTTTATCATCTGGCCTGCTATTAACATAGGTAAAATCCCATCATTACAGGCTATTAGTTTGAGATTGTAGGTGCTAATGGCCTCGTTCAGCAGCATGCTAGGCGTCTGCAAAATCCGCTGATGTGCAAGAATTGATTGCTATCGATCAGTCCCCGAGGACGGGCTGAATGTTTTGAAGAGGCTTTAATATTGCTTACAGGGCAGCCAGCCCCCTGCTGTCCTTTGCAGCTCACAGGTAGGGAGCCCAGACCCTGCCCACTCCCCACGTCGGGAGCTGGGGGCAGCAGACATACACCGAGGGGATGGGGCTGCCCCAAATCCCTTGGGTTGCCATTCCTTATAGTCAGAGTGCAACTTGAGCTGGACGGGTTCGGGGAGAGATGAAGGCAGTCTGTGTCTCCTCTTGTTTGAGGGTCTTGGATCCCTTCACTGAGGTCAGATTAGGATGGAGTTGATAAAGGGGGGTAAGGAAAGCAGGAGGGAAGAATGGACGAAGCAGTGCTGAGACCATCCAACTCTGGTGGTGCTTTGGCCATCCATTTGGTGGGTTGTGTTGTGTCCCCTGGGTCTCTGAAGCTGCTGCACTTTGCACCTTGTCTGTAGCACCGAACTCACACATGGCAACCACATTGACATTCCTGCAGGTTAGAAGCACTTCTGTTGCACCTGCAGCTGAGGTGTATGTGAGGTCCTGGTGAAATGGGACAGGAGAAGATGCTGGCTACGACCTGCTGCTCCCTGTGTAGCCTGATGGCTTATGGTGTTAGCAGGAGCTCAGGGCATTGGGAAGAGCGCATGCAAGGATGTCTGAAGTCAACACCTACTTAAAAGCAGGAGGAGAGAAAAGCAGGATGGAGTCCGAGGAAGTTTGACCTTTCCTCATCTCTGCTCACATCTGAGCACTGGGCACCGCGTCCAGAGGGGCCTCCGACTCCTGTGCTGGGCTGACGTGTTTTAATTAGATTGTGTCTACCTGGCTGGGTTCTTGCTGGCGTCAGGGATTATTCTGAAGAGTCAGCTGGGCCAGCTAGGCACCAATCTCGCTACTTCTTCTATCTAGCATAGATTTTCCCATTATACATTTTCACTCCTCCATTATTGGCAGTAGCCCCTATCTTTTCCTGCATCCTCGTGGGTGAGGTGGGAAGCAGATCTGGGGAAAGGCAAGGTGAAATGAATGCTGAAAACCACGAGATGCACCCAGGCTCTCTGTAGGAGACTGGGAGCACGAGGTGCAACCAGCAGTGAGCGAGGACGTCCATTGGCTGGCTCTCCATCTCCGTGGCAGAGCTGGGCAAGGCTTCCTCGTGCCCAGGAGTCACCTGTTGGTGGCCTGCTGGCAGCCAAGGCGCAGTGCTCCGCTGTTCAGACATCGGCTGGGGAAAGTGCTGATGCAGGCTGCCGCGTCTGCAACGCGCCGCTGCCATCTGCCTCCCTGACGGAGCTGAAGCCGCTGCTTTTTTTAACCTGAGTTTGCTGAGTCTTGGCTAATTAGCTGCCTTTGGAATTTGTGACGTAGGAAAAAAATGCCTGCTAAGTTTGGGATGGAGCGGGGGTGCTGGGGCACTGTACAGGCACAGGTTTTATTTGCTTTTTAAGTCTAACTTGAGCTAAAACACAGATAGGCTGTAGTCTGATTTGCTTGATTTCTAAATTTAAACTCTGATGGCATTGCTGTTTCCAAATGCAGTGAAAGTAGAAGTTTCTCTTGCTTGCGACCTTACCCCGTGCGGCCCTTCAGTGCCTTTCTGTAGGGGAAAGCAGCTGTGTGCTGTGCCTGTGGCTGGTCTGCAGGGTGGCAGTGGGCTGGAGGAGCCCTGGAATGTGCTGGTCTGGAGGAGCTTGGCAGCGGGATGGGGGTGGGTGGCTGTGCATGGGGATGCTCGTTTCCATGGTGGGGCCCATGAGCAGGCTGGAGACCTGCCCGTCTTCTTTGTTGGGCACGTTGGGGTCTTGTGAGTGGGGAGGGAGAGTGGGTGAGTAGCTATAGAACACAGATATGTGGTGTTTTAGTCCAGAGAGGGACAAGATGAGTCCCAACAGAGATGGCTTCAGGTGTTCGGGCACAGAAGACTGTTTTCATGTGGATGACCTATGGGGGCTCAAGGACCCATTTCAGCTGTGTTTAGGGATCACACTCCGTGATCTTCAATTGGAACCGGTGGTCTGGAGTGCAGTGAGGATGTTTCTAGGTAGGCTAAGGAATATCCTTTCTCTATAACGTGTTCACCAGTCACTTTTGTATTTGCCCCAGGCTAAGCCAAACAGTGTGCTCAAGTAGCCTTCACTGCTTTGGGAAGAGATCAGCATGTGAGGTCTGTCTGGCACTTTAAACAAGTACATTGATTTCAAAGTGAGCAGGCTTTTGATCTTTGGGGCTGGGTTATCTGCTTGGACCCATAACACTCCTTGCTGTGCTATCCCTTTCTAGACGTACTGCTGCTGGTGGGCAGGAGGGCCCTTCAGGCAGGGAAGGTGAATTGAATGAGTTTTCTTTAGGTCTGGGCATTCCATCTGCTCTAAACACACTGCCAAAAATTCATCCACTGTTATCTTAACACAAATCTTCTGCTCGTAAACTGGAGTGACAATTAGATGGTGCCTGGGCAGCTAACTATCAGGAGGCCAAGCAGAGTTGATGTGTCACCCTTGCTAACTGAGTAGCAGACTCGCTAGCTGGGATGCATCCTTACTCCAAACAACTTTAGCATCCAGACATCCCACAGTAGCTAAAATAAACGAGCTGTTCTCCATTTTGTCTATCAGGAGAGGCCCTTGCTGTGCTCCGGGAGGTAACCTGGAGCTGACTTCCACGGGAGAGCTGGCTGAATGCTGCCTGTTTGTAGCTGGATCCTTGCTCCTTTTCTTGCAGTTGCAGCACTCAGGCAGAGGACAAGGTGCTCTGCCCCACTTAAAGCTTGAAAAGGGGAGAGGAGGGGAACGCTTTCTTTAGAGAGCTGTCTTTAGAGAACTGTCCTCTGTTTTTCCTAATTGCATTTCCTAAGGGTTCTCTTTCTCTCTCTTTTTTTTTCTTTCCTCCTTCTTTTAAACCTCCTTCTGCCTATCTCTGAACAACCTGATCCGTTTGGGAATGCTCTGTAAATGTTTGTCCTTCTGACTCCCTGCCCTTTGGCATCAGTCTTTGGGTTCCCCGCTGTGCCTCTCTAGCTGTCATGACCCTGCATTGCAATGAGATCTGTTTTGATGATGTCCCTGCTTGCCTGGCATCCCAGGAGCTCAGGGAATGGCAGAACCTGGCCGTTCATTTTCCTTAGCACTTGCTTCTTTGCTCAAGTGAATCTCCTGCTAGCAGAGTGGTGCAGGATGAATTGCTGGGCATGGCGGAGCTCAGTGCCCTACTGCTCTGGGAGGGCACCTTGCTGAAATTAATGGGGGTTATCAGGGCTTGGAGTGCAGTAGAAAATGGGCTCCTTTCTGATTTAATGCTCATTTGACGTTCAAATGTGTATTATTAATTGCAGCAACCAAAGAGAGTGTGTGTGTGGGGGGGGGGTAGGTTAGTCTGCTCCCTGGTATTTGGATGTTTATGCTGTTGGGATTAATTTCTTTGCACAGGCAGAGCATTGCCTCCTTGTGTGTGTCCAAGCTGCTTTCTTCCCTGTCTGGTGAGTAGATGGGATGAGGAGGCAGCCTGTTCCCCACAATCTGTAATCAATGGGTTTCAGTCTGGAATTACGCCCCGTGCCATTCAATAAAGAAAGAGCTGACACAATTGCTAAATGAAGTATTAGTCTCTTGCTGTTCTTGAGATCTTGCCTATAATTGTGCAACCTTGCTGTGACACATTAATTTGAGGAAAAGCTGCACCGAGCAGGAATATTTCAAGGCAAGGAGTTGCAAATGCCTCCAACACCAGTCCTCTGCAGTACCCATTAGCTTGGCCTGTCAACCATTGAGGAAGGGAATATCAGGGGAATGCAAGCAGATCTTGCTGATGTTCATTTGCATTTCTGTAAAATCACAGAATGGCTTCAGTTGGAGGAGACCTTAAAGATCATCCAGTCCCAACCTGCTGCCATGGGCTGGGTGCCCCCACCAGCTCAGGATGTCCAGGCCCCATCCAGCCTGGCCTTAGGCACGTCCAGGGATGGGGCACCCACAGCTCTCTGGGCAGCTGTGCCAGGGCCTCACTGCCCTCTGATTAAAACATTTGTCCCAAGGGTCTTCTTGTCCCATTGGGTTTCAGGCTCTGGTCCAAGGGCCTAGGGTTTAGTGGATTACCCAAAAGCATCTCAAAACTAGTCGTGGTAAGAAAATTCAGCCTGTAGTCAGGAAGCTTATGTTGTGGGGTTGCATTCCTACTGGGGAACTGTGTAGAGGTTTGCAAACAGTAACAGGTTGAAGATGCGTTCTCATCTCTTGAGCTTACCATGGTGTCAGATCAAGCTTGGTCGTGCAGGGCATAGCTCCGTTGTGTTCCTTAATGGCCTGATGTCACTGAAGGGGATTGTTGCCATTGAGATATGCAGAGATGTGGGGCTTCGAGGATCTGAGTTCTCTGGGGTGGCTAGTGGGGAACCTCAAGAGGTTGGGTTGGGCCCATGGTGGCCACTTGCTTCAGGAGGGTGGCAAAGCCTTTATGGGAATGAAGTAGAAGATACTGGCTCCTTGTTTCCAGGCATCGGGTTGTTCCCTTTCTCAGGATGCCAAAAGCCTGGCTTTCTGCTTGTAATGGTTAATTCTGCTGTGAAAATCATGTTCTCGGTCACTTGGGAATTGTGCTGCAGAAACGTCTCCAAAATAATAAATGGCTTTCAAACTCCAAAAGAACAAGTGTTGTAGATTACACTTCTCCCCCACTTTTTTCTTTGTCTAAACCAAATTCACATTGGAGAACTTTAAAAATACAAAGTCTAATCTCCCTGAAACATAAAACCATTGATCTTTCCTGTGGGGCCTCATGAATGTGTTTCATTTTTGCAGTGTGGCTGTCATCTTGAAGATCTGTGATTAAAGTAAGGTCTTTTTTCCCCCCTCAAAACCCATTTTCATCTGATAGTGAAGCTGTGGTGAAGCACTGAATTGGTGCAACATTTGCAGCAACTTCTTATTAGGAGGCAGAGATTACTAGTGCTCGTTTGCCACCGAGCTGCTACCTACCTCGCCATCAGCGCTCTCTGTAATGTCTGGATTACGTGACCATGATGTCCTGGGGGTGGGAGGAAAGAAGCACTTTTTGGGATGAAATATGCCAGGCTCGGTTGCATATAAATAATTTTCTTCTAAAGCCCATCCATACAAAATCAATTTCTGAGCTATTTCAGGCCATGAGAAAGCATGCTGTTCTGCAGAGATGTAGATCATGTGTCCTAACGCTCAGCTAATGTCTTCTTTCCTGGTGATTTGGTTCCTGTGAGGACACATCCTCAAGCCAATTTAGGTGCTGGAATGAAGAATCAGTGGAGGGAGAGGCTCTGCCTGTGTGTGATGCTGAATTTTCTGAAGAGTAAGCGGAGGTTTACAGGCAAGCAGGGCAGACAGGACTCGGTTAAATTGATTGTAGTGATCCGTAAACGTCACCTTGCCTGCCAGGTATTTACATAAGTAGAAATCAGAGTAAATATTTGACTAAGGATAGACCCTACCATTATGCCAGGTGGTGTACAGGCTTAGGAAGAGCGGATGTCGCCTTCCAGTGTCACCTCCACGGCGTCAGTGGAGGCGAACGTTCCTATTTACTGCTGGTTCTTGTGGGAGCTTTTCAGTGTTTCAGAACTGTTGGATCAGTTGGATGCGTTTATCGACTGATTGATTTATTCTTTCGGTGCTGAGATCAGAGTTATTTGCCCTCTAGATTAAAAGCCAGCTTTTAAAACCAGAGTGAATTTATGGACTGTGGTGCATTTTAATTAGAACATTTAATTAGGAGAGGATCCACGAGAGTGGGTCTTGTTTTAAAGTGATCAAAGATGCTAAATGAAAACAAAAGGGAAAGAAATTATGGAGAAGTATACAAGATCATTTATTTTGGGTATCGTCTCTACCCATCAAAGGAGATCACTTTCTGCTCTGTGCTTTTTGTTCCAAAAATAGCCGAGATGCTGTCTGATTTCAGCAGGTCGATGTCAGTCTCTCTTTGTAATTAACTATGAAAATAAATTGTGTGGCTGGGGGAGGAGGGAGGTGAGCGTCAGCAGCTGCTGAAATAGCTGAGGTGTGTGAAATGGCTACTCCATCTCATGGCCGTTTGCCCTGGAAATGAAGCTGTGAGTTTCTCGGTTGTGTTGAATGCCCTTGTCATCTCCTCTGCCTCTTACAGATGGGTGTTTTGCATGTATGGCAGATTTCTCTTCTGAGACTTCAGCTCATCTCTCTGAGCTGTATTAGCATCTCCTTGCTTTCGCTATCAAAGCAGTCGGTGTGGGCATCGTATTTGTTTCTGAAAGGCAGTGAGGGGACCTAGGAATGGTTTTCTTGACAAACTGCTTCTGTCTGGCTGTCTCCAAGCAGCAAACCATGCTAGGTGCTGATGCCAGGGTGAAAAACTATGCTTCAAGTCACAGATTGGCTTAGGTTGGAGGGGACCTTAAACATCATCTCATTCCAACCCCCTGCTGTGGGCTGGTTGCCCCCCACCAGATCAGTCTGTCTAGAATCCCATCCAACCTGGCCTTGGGTGCTTCCAGGGATGGGGCATCTGTAAAGGTTTTGGTCTCCTGATTCCTGTGCCTTCTGAAAGATTTCCCCAAAAGCTTAAAACGCAGCATCCCTTTGTGGGCCTTAAAATACAGAGCCATATTTTTGATGTAGAGCAAGATCTGATGTCCTCAGGAAATGAAGTCACCGACTTCACCGCATCACCAGTTTCTGCCATGGAAACAGTTGGTGAATTAATGCGAGTTTTGCACAGGTTTAACAGCCATCCTCCTCTTCAGAGCGAGAGGTGGGAGGAACATTTTCTATTAAATTCAGAATTGTTGTCTTAAGTTATTAATTCCTTGCATCCTAATGCATTTATCTCTGGCTGCAGTGAGGAGTGGAGAGCTTTGAAATCTAGTTAGCTCAAAAGGATGCTTTCTGCACCAGGGAACAAAGAAAAAGCAGCGCTTTAGTAGGGTACGTGGTTTGAAAGGCTGCTTTACATACAGCATGCGGACTGCATGACAGAGCCTCTGCAGTGTGTGGTATATAGGTTCTGCCTGAATCCAGGTCTGTGCTTCGTCCAGGCGAGGCCAGCACCACCAGCATATGTGGTCATGTGGTTGAGATCCATCCCTTTTGGGACCTTTTCAGATCGCATTGTGTGGTTGGCCAGGCTTTCTAAAGCTGTTTCCATCTCCAGTTCCTTTGGCATGCTCTTGGCCAAGAAAACATCAAGCTGATGAAATTATAAACCAGAATTGTACTATTTATGTTGGAGAAAAGGTGCAGTTTACATCTACAGGCTCTTTGCAAATCAGCTTACGCTGGCTTTTAGCAGTTGAAGTCAGCAGCTGTAGCAAGTTAGGGTGTTGAAATGGAGTCCAGCTTCAGTGCTTTATGCTCTGCTGTCACGGTAGCCTACTACTGGCAAACAGCAGATGTCTCCAAGTAGGACTTCAGTGGGGCTGAAAGGGGTATCTTGCTGCCCTACTAAGGTGGTTTGGTGCAGGGTGATTTCCCTCAGGAGGAGATGGCTCCAAGCCCTGGCCAAGGTCTTGGTGTTGTGTCCAGCTGTACTGCTTGCAGCAATAACAGGAAGGGCCCTGCTGCCTCCGGCTTGATCATGTCAAGCAACGCTGTGTTGTGTGCTTGCTATTTGCTGGAGACCAGGTCTCCTTGGCGTGGGTTCCCAAGCTCTGCTTTTCCTCTGTCCTCCGAATTTAGAGGGGTGAAATGCGCTGTGGGGCCATGCTGGCCAGCAGGTTTGTTCACATAAGGACTCCCTGCTGGTGTCAGTTCAGGTTTGGATATTAGGAAAACCTTCTTCTCCAAAAGAGCAGTGATGCAGTGGCGCAGCTGCCCAGGGAGGTGGGGGGGGTCACCATCCCTGGAGGTCTTCAAGAACCAAGGGGATGTGGCACTGAGGGATGTGGTCAGTGGGTGTGGTGGGGTGGGTTGGACTGGATGATCTTAGAGGTCTTTTCCGATCTTAATGATTCTGTGGTTTTATGGCTAGGCTGTGATGTATGCCAGCCAGGCCAGAATCGCTCTGTCTGCAGGTGGGATCTGGGGAGTGTTTGAAGCATCCTTGTTAAGGCATGTGGTGTTGTATGGGAAGGCAACAGATTGTTTGGACAGTGGGACAGCTGGAAAAGAGACTATTACTGGGCACATGCATCCCCTTTGAAGTGCCTTGAAGGATATGTTGGACCTTAAAGAAGGAAGATTACTTCTGAAGGCAGCTGCTTTGCCTATCTAGATGTGAAGGGTCCTGAAACATCACCAGGCTCTCAGGGCGAGCTCAGCTTCAGCACCAGGACCTTAAATGAGCACTTGCATGGCTGGAGGAGCCAAATGGCCAACCAAAAGCCCTTCACGTAGCCTGAGGGCCAGAGCAGTCTCTTGCCTTCCTTTCTCTTCTGGCCTCAGAGCCAATTTGGGCAGGACTGAACCGTCACTTCCCTCTGCTTTCCCTCTGGCATAGTTGCCCTGAGTTGATGACTGCGTTGGGTAGGGGAATGATTCTCCATACCTGTTGATTTATTTTTTCCATATAAATAGTTTCCCTGGTGGACACTGTACCTGTCTTTGTAGGGAGTGGGCTGGCTAGGGTCTGGAAACAAGCATTTGTAAGGCTTAATGAGGAATGATGTTTCAAATGTGATAAATGGCAGCGGGTGTGCAACTTAAAACTTCTTTTTGTTGTTATTTGATCTTTCTCCTGCAAGCTCAGCAGCTGACTTCTGCAGAAAATAAACACATGGGAGGAGAATGGTGAGGGGCTCCTTGGTCTTCAAAGGCAGTTGAACGTTGAACGTCTGACGTGTGACATCTCGAAGGGGCCCAGACTTCATCAGGGGGGCATGCAGCATTTTCTCAAAGCAGGTCCCATGTGAAGATTCTCAGGTGGTTGCGAGTTTGGGCAAAATATTTCTTATGGTGGGGACTACATGGAGCTGTGCTGGCCAAAGGCAACTGTTGTCAGGGCTAAGCTCTGTCATCTGACCTGTATTTAAGTTGCATTTGCATTCACTGTTACTGTTTTAAAATAGAGCTGATGGTAATAGAAGTTGATGGGAGGTTTGGGTCTTGGTGACTATGAGGAGATATTCTCAGTTCCAGGAGTTTTCTGAGAAAGTCAAAGTACTGATAAGCGTCAGTGGGCTGTGTTTTTTTGTTGTGCAGAAAAGCAGATGAGTCTGGCCACATGTATTTCTGTAGCACTCAACGGGCAATGGCTGGCTCCCCAAGGGCAGGGCCAGCAGCTCAAGCTGCACCCAGAAGTGGCGTTGGGTGATGGCTGACGTTCCTTTGAAGGGCAAGGTGGCTGTCATGTGCTAAAATAGGTGGCAGGAGGGGAGGGCAGAGCAGATCTGACTGCAGTCCTGACAGCAGGACGTCCATGAAGGCGTGGACGGGCTCCTGTTTGTCCTTTCTGAAAGGAGTCCTCCCCTGTCCCAAGCTGCCCCATTTTGTGGTGGTCCCCTCTTGTTTAGCATGATTTTAAAAGGGATCTGGAAAGACTTACCTCACTGAAACAATGGCTGAGCCCATTGGTGAGCGGATGGCAGCCTGGAAATCATCTCAAAGGCCATTGAAATAGTTCTAGTTTGGATACTTCCATGTGTGAGGATGGCAGAAGAGATCTATTTCACACGGAGAAAATTGGGGGACACAAACACAGCAGAGCAATTCCTCAGCCCCAGATGCTTTAGGACTGAGTGTGCACCCTCTTAGCATGGCAGACAAATCGCTCTAATTGCAGATAGGTTTATGGTTGCTGCAGTATTCTCATGGGGGCTGCCTACAGCCTCTCCCCCGGTGATAACTGGCTGGGCTGCGGCATCCCAAGACCCACCACACTCTTGGGATGCATCCATGCACCAAAACCATCTTGAATTCAGTCACAGCTGAGGAGCTGGGCAAAGTTTAGAAAGGGATTCAGTGCAGACTCTTGTTCCTAATCCAGGGAGCATGGTGTCTGCTTCTGAAAACAGCCAGGGGCGAATTGTCTGGGATCCAAGGCGGAGGCAGAACAGCAGGGCTTCTAACTGGTGCCAGTGAACTTTTGATATCCTTACTGGCTGAATCCCACACTTTGAAGGCAAATCCTGGGGGGAAATTGCATCTATTACACAAGCAAGCGTTCTTTCAGAGGGATTCCTCTTGCTTGCTGTCTGCTGGCTAAAAGTTAGGTGTCTTTTTTCATATGGTCCTCCGAGATCTCTGTTAGTCATTGGAGGGAGAGCAGTGCTGCCTGGGGGCAATGCTAACCAGTACTCCGGGGTGCATGCTTTGAGTTATTTTCTTGTACCTGATGGTAGAAGAGCCTTGTTCACCAGCTTAGATGCTCAGTGGTTAGGAGATGAATCCCACCATCAGCTGTGTGAGTGGGTTGTGTGAAACCAACTACTCCGTTTTGCAATGGATTTAGCTGTATTGGCATAAGCTTCCCGTTGACAGGAGCCCTTCCCACTGGTTTGGCACCCTGAGACCAGAGGAGATGGCCCTGTTGCAGAAGGACTGTGTAGGCAATTTACATCAATGGCTCCAATCTATGAGTTGATCATATGGTCTGTACAAGACACGAGCATTAGTATGAGTGAACCTCAAGAGCATACAGTCTTACAGAGGCACGGGAATGTGGTGGAAAATTTGATGAAAGAAGTGGATGACTTTCTCTTTGAGAACATTTTTTTAATCTCCTAACATCTGTTACTCTGCCTTCTTGTCATTTCTCCCCAAAATTTGCACTTGTCATTAGAACCAGGAAAGAAGAATCCCAATATGCATATGACATTTTACAAAAGTGCTCTCTGTGCTCTTAAAATCCAACAATTTTGCTGCGCAGCGTTCATCTGTAATCAATTAGAAGGTTTCTGATCAGCAGAAGCTGGAGGTTCTGCTCCCTGGAGCTTAACACTCCGCACAAGGAGGTGGGATTGCCTGGCACTTCTCGTTTCACCTGAAAAAGAAGTAGGAGCAACAATGAATGAATGGATCAAAAAGCTCCGTGCTTGCTTATTAACCCTGTTCCAGCCCAGTCTTGATGTCATATGGCCCAATGGTCTGAGTATCTGGTTTCTTAAAAGGAAGAATATAGACCTACATCTGAGATGTGTGGTGGTGGAGTCACCATCTGTGGAGGTATTCAAGAAGCGTAGAGGTGTGGTAGTCAGGGACATGGTTTAGTGGGCAGTATCGGTGGTATGTAGATAGTTGGGTTGGATGATCTCAGAGCTCTTTTCCAGCTCTAATGATTCTGTGTTGATCCTGGTCCAAAACAGTTTTTGGTTCTGTATCTTCTGGGCCACCAAAATGCATCAATTCCCTCCTCGCCGCTGGCAGAGCTGGCTCCTTAAGAAGCCAAAGGAGTGGCTTCGTGGTGATTGAGAGAAGCAATGGGAGCATAATTGTGTCCAATGGCCTGAATGCTGCGATGTTTCCCTTCTTGGAGGGGGCAGGGGCATAAAAATTACAAATAAAAGGGACAAGGGCTTTCAAGAGGGTAATAGAGTGTAAGATTGAGTATTAAGCCCATCTCCAGCCATAATTAAACCTGCAGTTGGAGGGTCTGTCACATTGCTGCAGACCCTTGGAAAAAAAAAAAAAAGCAACAACTCAGTTGCTAGCTTCATTAGTAATTAAATGTCCAATTACTGTATGTAATGTTTCTGCTTTGCTGAACTCCACAACTGCATTCATAAACAGCCCTAAGGAAGGCCTCTAATCTGTGCCATTGTTCTTCAAGTGGTTTGCACATGCAGAAAAAGAAAAGAAAAATCAGGCAGACATTTATAATATGGAAAGCAAAGGGGGAAGGGGTGGGAAGAGGAGGAAATCAAATCAGCATCTTCCACCTCCCTCCCCCCTGAGGCAGGATCTCTGCCAAGCCCACAGAGAAGCCCTCAGGCCCCTCGAGCATGCAAATGTAATTTTCTATCCAGACAACACACTTTATATATATATTTTTTTAAATCCACCCCTACCCCCCAGAAACCCTCCTCAAATCCCTGAATGCACAACAGAAGCAAGAAGAAAATTACAATGAAAAGAGGAGAGATGGGAGGGAAGGGGGCTTGGGGGGAAAGCAGCAACCCACAAACAGAAGGAGAGATGGAGGGAGAATTGAGATGAATATGCAGTGTCCAGAGTTTAAATAGACATAAAAGATAATGAAGGGGGGGGGGGAGGGGGGGGGGGAGGGGAGGAGGGAGGGGAGATTGTAATCAAACAAAATGATTTTGGTCCTCTTCAATCATCCCTGGTTTGCAGGCTGTCATTTTATACAAATTAGAGCGGGGGTAATTTTATGAATATTCACTGGGATTGAAATGACGTTCATTAAAGGGAAGGCACCCTTCTCGGGGCCCACTGCGCCGCTCGCTCTTCTTTTGTTTGCACAGAACAACGGGAGAGCCACTTGTGCCACGGAGGAGATCTGAGCCCCCTCCCCTCCTCACCCCCGTGCTGGGATCCTCCTACCCATCGAGATGGCTGCGCTCTGGGCCGGATGCTCAGGGTGGCTCTGAAGGGGCCGGCTGTGCTTTGGGCGAGGAGCAGAGGCTGGAAATGCCCTCTTGGTCGAAGGAGCAACCTGGGAATTCGCTCTTATCCTCGGCTGCAGGGGGGAACGACCCAAGTACTCTAGCCTTTAATTTCCAGGCAAGCCTTTATTGAAGCAGTAATAGCTTGAAACCATTTGGGATGAAATAATTGCCGCATTTTTACGTTATTATTATTATTTTTCTTCAAGCCTGGCTGCTGAATTGAATTCTTCTTCCTGCTCAAGAGTCTGACCCAGGTCTGCGTCGCATATGTCTGGCACCACGCTGGGGACAGTTCCTCTAATACATAACCAATCAAAGATGCATTCAGGCCCGTTGTGAGGAAACCGTGGATGATTATAAGGAGAGAGATCCGAGTCTTTTGCTGACTGCTCACACTTGCATATTATGAAATTTCTCTTAGAAGGGCAGACAAAGCCTTCTGAGCCTGTGTGTGGCGATGGCCTCGCTTGGATGTCTGGCTTTAACTGCCTCACAATGTCAGCCTCTGGTTTCTCAGAAAAGGCAAACGTATCCTATTGTAGCATGTCAAGTACTGAAACTCCGCCATTCAGCAGCTTTGCTGCTGCTGTAACACATCCTTGAGTTGTCACGGTAATGCAAGGAGATCGCTTTGCCGCTCAGTAGCCGCCGGCAGGAGGGAGGCAGGGCTGACCTAGAGGAGAAATGAGCGTTTATATGTTTGATTGCATTTCACCCCAGCAGTGGAATGGCCGTCCCTTCTCTAGCGCCACTGGACTGAGCGTGAAGTTGGGGCGACTTGGTGTCGTGCTTGGTTGTTGCTGATGGTGCTCTCTGTAGATCTTCAGACAACAAATTCAGGTCTGAGGAGGCCAATGCCAGCGTGAGCTTTTCTCTGCTTGGCTCTTACAGCAACAACGACTAACTTAATCTAAACAAAGGAAACACTTTTTCTCCTGAATGTGGGAACATCACTGGAGCGGAGTGTGCAAAAGTGGTTGCACATGTTGTGGCAGAAGCTTCCTTCTGGAATTGGAGTGACTGTAGCATCTGTCTGCACTGTGGAGGGTCCTGCCTTGTCCAGATGATAAACCAAGCACAAAAGGCTGACAGATACTCCCTTGGGTTAGCCAGTGTTTTCTCTGAGCCTGGCTGAGCAAAGGTTAGGCCCAGTTGCGTGAAAGAATGACATTGAGGCATAGAGCATGTCCAGAGATGGGCTGCGGAGCTGTGTAGGGTCTGGAGCACAAGTCTTATGGAGAGTTGCTGACAGAATTGGGATTGTTCAGTCAGGAGAAGAGGAAGCTCAGGGGAGACCTTGTTGCTCTCTGTAACTACCTGAAAGGGCATTGTGGTGTGGTGGGGGTTGGCCTCTTCTTCCAGGTAACAGTGATAGGACAAGAGAGAATGGCCTTAAGTTGCGCTGGAAAGGTTCAGGTTGGATATTAGGAACAATTTCTTCTCAAAAGAGTGGCAATGCACTGGCAGAAGAGTGCCCAAGGAAGTGGTGGGGTCACCATCTCTGGAGGTGTTCAAGAAACGTGGGGATGTGGCACTGAAAGGCGTGGGCAGTGGGCATGGTGGGGTGGGTTGGGATTGGACTGGATGTAGCATTTGGACAAGGAGAAATGGCTTAAAACTGGAAGAGGGTAGATTTAGGCTTGATATTAGTAAGAAATTCTTTACTGTGAGGGTGGTGAAACACGGAACAGATTGCCCAGAGACATTATGGATGCCCTTTCCCTGGAAGCATTCAAGGCCAGGCTGGATGGAGCTTTGAGCTACCTGGTCTAGAGGGAGGTGTCCCTGCCTATAGCACAAGGGTTGGAACTAGATGATCTTAAAGGTCCCTTCCAGCCCAAACCTTTATATGATTCTATGGTTCTGTGATCTTAGAGGTCTTTTCCAGTCTTAATGATTCTATGATTCTATGTTCTATACAAGACTGGTCTTTGGTAGAGCAATGCATTGGGCTCTCTCCTGAACGCTGATTGGTTGCTGGGCCAGGACATCATCTCTTGTCTCTCTGCCTGTTAGTGGACCAAGACTTTGCTTTCCCTTCTGCCTGTCCCAGACTTCCCCACTGAAGGTATGGCCCTGGTGGTACAGTGCCTGTTCTGTAACCTGGTGGTGTTAATGGCCAGGCTGGTCAAACCATTTCCATCATGAGGAGAGGCCATGTGTGTATTCCCAATGGGAGTCATGACAGTATCTCTGCCTTAATTCAGTACAGCCTCGTGCCCCAGTAGAGCTTCAAGGCTCCCCTCTGATGTGGGAGACAGCTTGTGCTTTCTGGGACTGTCAGGCCATGTGGCTCCCGGCTTTGTGCCCTTGCTGGGGGGCCCTGTCAGTTGTGTGTTTGAAGGCATTCTCGGCTTCCTGCAGGCCTGATGGAGACAGTAGGGCTGCTCCTTTGTTTTTTATCCAAGGTTTTCCTGTTCTGGCAATGCTTTGTCTTTGAAACGCAGCCTGAGACCCTGTGGAGAGCCCCCATTGAACTGTGAGGTGGTGGGAGTGGTGCTTAGGGGATAGCTGGGATCAGAGGCTTCCTGCTGCATGGGGGAGCAAAGGAGTGGAGCTGACTGTGGGCTTAAGAACCTGTAAAAATGGTTCCTTGCCCCTGCTTAGGCATTTTAAAGCCAATGTCAAGTTTCAGTGAGATTTGGCTGAGGAGCCAAAGTTTCAAAAAGCAGTGTTAAGGCACAAAAAATAGGGCTTGACACATTAGGGCAGCCCCAATAGAAAGACAGAATGAGATTTCTTTTATCCTCGTTGTTTGGGTTGGTACATGTGTGCTAGGGGGACCCTGAAGACCCCCAAAGCCTGGGCAAATTGGAACAAATTGACACAGATAGGAAGAGATGAAATGGCCTCAAGGAGGCCAGAGGAGTTTCAGGTTGGATATTAGGAACAATTTCTTCTCAGGAAGCATGGTGATGCACTGGCACAGGCTGCCCAGGGGGGTGGTGGAGTCACCATGTCTGAAGGTGTTCAAGGAATGTGAAGATGCTGCACTGAAGGACACAGTCAGTGGGCATGGTGGGGTGGGTTGGGGTTGGGCTGGATGGTCACAGAGGTGTCTTCCAAGCATGATGACTGTAAGAGTCTAAATGCTCTCCCATGTATGGTGGGATCTCCAGGGACCCATGAGTGGTTGTGACACTGAGGGCCTTATAAAGGTTGACCCCACAGGAGGACCGGTGGCTCTTAGATCCTGTTCTGCCTGGGATGCGTGTTGCCTGGCTACTCCTGGGCTTTTGCACTGAAAATAGTTGCAAGGAGTGGTTTTCTTCCACTTTGGATCCAGGGACCATAAAACTTCTGAAGTCTATTTGAACTTCTAGAGACTGTGAAGAATCCTTTCTGACTGCTGGGATACAATTGGTGAGGAAACTTCAGCCTGGGCCTGTAGGACCTAGGGTGCACTAGGATTGTCTAAATTGGAGTTGGATGGGGACTTCTGAGCTAAAGCAGAGAAGAGTCTGTTGGTTAGATCTGTGCTGGGAAGCCTTTTTATTCTCTCCAGGTAGGTGACCAGAAATGTTCTTTTTTCACTTTTGGAACACAGCACTTCGAATCATAGAATCATTAAGGTTGGAAAAGACTTGTAAGATCAAGCCCAACCATCAACCAATCACCACTATGCCCACTAAAACGTAAAAACAATCCATCTTCAAGCCTTAGAACAGTTCTGCTGCCCGTATTCAGTGGGGACCATTTTCTATGGCAGCTTCTTGGGTTGTGAATGGTTTTATCCCTCAGTGCCTCTATGAGTGGAAAGTTTGAAGATGCGTCATCTTGCCTGAGCTGTGTGATAAACTGTAACGCAAATCTGAAGAGCCTTGGAAAAGGGCTGCACGAAATGCAGATGTAGGGGATTAGAAAACAGAACTGCACTACATCCAGCGATAAGTAAGGTCGAACTCAGCAGTTTCTGAGCCATTGCACCAGGGAGCAGCAGGAAATGATTGCTTTTTGGCTCCCAGCAGCAGGAGCAGAGGCAGAAAAGATATTTGTAGTGTTGGCTTGCAAGGCCTTGGGTGCACTGCATGGCCACATTGGTCTGCAGCATTATCCTGTAGGAGCTGGTGGCAGCAGGGCAGGAAATTGCATAGCAGCATGCTGATATATTGTGACTCTGGTGTATTAGTACCCTCGTTTATTCTCTCTCATCTCTCTTGGATTAATCAAGACTCAAACTTCTGCAGGTTCCCCAAAGACCTGAGTTGCTCTCCTGTGGTTGAGGGTGCCACATAACTTGAGTTCGTTCCTGGAGGGCCCATCGTTGCTTTTGCAATACTGATCACCACCCGTCTGAGCAGCTTTGCAAGTTCTTTTATTCAGAAAGTAAGCATGCAGAAATTCCTGCTAAATATTCAATCTTTGCAGCTCGGGGTTTCCTGCGCCGCCCTTTCCTGGTGAGGTGACTTTAGTTCCTTCTCCTTCGGTTTGCTCATCTTAGTGGAGAAGCAAAGCTGCCATCAGTCCCTTGTGTGCTGCCGTAAGATCTGCTGATGTATCCTGAGGCTAGAGATGCTTTCTGTTGCCGAGTAGTTCCCAGGGCACAGATTATGAGTGCTATTATAAAATAAAAAAAAAAACACATTAAGTCAGATATCTTTATTTTTGCTTTCTGTGATCAGATCGTTCATCGTTTGCCTTGTATTAACCCTGAAGCTCTGAGAGTTGGGCAAACTTCAGATTTTCCCTCTACCTCAGAATCTGTGCAACTTCAGGCCGAGGCAGTGCTTGCCATTGGCACAACCATGTGAGACTTAATGCTCTCCAGCTCCCTTTAACGTGGAGAGTAGGTGCGCAGGGTCACCATCAAGCTGCTGCTTGTTGATGGACCAGAGCAGCTTCCAGATCCGCTTTTTGCTTGCAATGAGCCCGCATTTCCATTGGTCTCAAATGAGACCAGAGTTGCAGCCCTCTTGATTATTTTTCCCTCCTCTCAGCCACTCATTGCTGCTGTAACATGTGATGAGAACATGTCTTGAGTGTACAAAAGTGACCAAGTCCTGGTGACAACACAGCTCTGTGAAATAAATTCATTGCAGGGGTAAAGCTGACAAAAGAGACTTCTGTGCTCTCCCTGGATCTTCTCCATCAATGAAAGTGTCTTCAGTGAGGGAGTGGAGACCCATCTCCTGAGTGCTAGAGAGGCTATCTTCTTGCTTGTGATGCTTAATATTGGAGCGGATAAAGCAACCCTTGCTGAATTCATTCCTTAAGAACCAGGACATGGCTGGGTCAGAGAAGTGGTGCATTGGCTTTGACTGGAGTTTGGGAGAGTTTCAGAGGTTGGCCTGTACTTTGTGCTTGTCCCATATTCTGCTCGGTGGCATGTTGCTGGCAGACAGCAGCCCCTCTGGCTGAGTTGGGTAGTGCTGGGGGCTGCCCTGCCATGCTGGAGCCGTGTCAGAGTGCGAAGACCCCCTGTGTACTCCATCCTATTCCTGTCTGATGTTCCCACCCGAATGGGAAGCCATGCATGTGGGTCTCCTTTTCATTTTCCATTGCTGGCTCTTCTGCTGTTTCTTTCTCTTAGCTTCCTTTCAAAAAATTATTCAAAGACATGAATATTTTTGGGATGGACTGTGAAGGACTTGAGATTGAAAGCTGTAAAACACACATCAGCCACTCCATAAACGTCGGAGATGCTGAGCAGAAGCACGACTACTTGAGTTTAGCCAGTTCTGTGTTTCAAGTGATCCCTGCAGATTTATTAGATGTTTCAAAATGGATTTGAAATAACTGGATTTAGTGTTTCTGGCGATTCCTTGAACTGTTTTGTTTTTCAGCCAACGTGCATAAATGTGCCAGTCATGGGCTGCGGTGTATCAGCCAACTTAGCAAATGGCTTTATTTATAGCTGAAAGAGTGAAGCCAAGGAGTATAAATCCTAAAAAAAAATATAAACTGTATCGTGGAAATAATAAACTTCAAATTCGTGGAATTTCTAATGTTCCACTGATGGCTAAAAAATCTGTTTAATGGTCGCTGAGTGATATTTGGCTGCAAAGCAGAAACCCCAAAGTTGTCTTAACAGTGATATTTTTTAGTGTTTCTTTTTGTGCTGGCGCTGAGTCTCTTTGCTGAATGATGGAAAGCTGACCTTCTCTGCTGTGTTTCTGCAGCGACCAGATAAGATTTCAGATCACAGCTTTGCTTTTTTTGTTGACGATCTATGGCTGTAGCCCTAGTCTTGCTGTTAGATGTCGGGTTGTTTATCTCCAGGATCGTTTGCGTGCTCAGCTGACATCAGGGGTGTGAAGGATGTTTAGTGCTGAAAGCAAGTGCAAGGGAAGGAGCTGATGGTCAGTGGGTCTGAGAGCTTCCCATGCTTTCATGGCACAGCTGACCAGCTGAATAAGGTCCAGCCATGCCTTTGGAGATACCAGTATGTGTTGGACCCAAAATGGTTATAAGATCTGGACTGTTGAAGTGACGTAGAATCATAGGATTGTTAAGGTTGGAAAACACCTCTAAGATCATCTAGTCTAACCGACTACACAACCAACATTGCCTGCTAAACCACATCTCCACGTTTCTTGAACACCTCTAGGAATGGTGAGTCCACCACCTCCCTGGGCAGCCTGTTACAGTGCCTGACCCCTATTTCAGAGAAGAAATCTTTTCTAATATGCAGTGTGAACTACCTCTGGCCCAGCTTGAGGCATCCTCATCTCTCCATTGGTCTTGCTAATGCTAGTATATTTTTCAGCTGGTGACTGTTGCATTTTTTCCAGAGGTGGATCATTAGAGTTTAGGGACCTGATCACACGCTCTTTCCTTCTGGATCCACCTCTAGGTGGTGGTCAATTGCAGGTTCCCTCATGGCAGCTCACCGCCAGGTGCTTCATGGTCTCCAGTGAGAGCTCTCACCTCCATGCGTGCTCTCAGTGCTCCAGGGTCGTTCCTCTTGGTTGCTCAGCTGTGCTCATGCTTTGTCAGCCCAGACCAGCCTGGCATTTCGTGTGTGCAGCTGCTACATCCCAGTCAAGAGATGGTCTCTGAAGACCTAGTTCTGTTATTTATTTATTTATGTTATTATTATTTATTTTAGGGCTGATTTCCACTAAGCACGTTTGCAGTTTCTCTGGGTTCTGGTGATTGACATTGTGTTTGAACACCGCATTCAAAGCTAATACTTCTTGCAGATGCTGAGATAAGTATCTGTAAATCTTTGCATTTACCATTATCCCCAATTTTCTTGTGCAGTGCCTGCTGTCACCGTATAAGGGTATTTATCCTGCACATAATCTGATTGGAAAATAAGGCTTTGAAACAGAAAGGAAAATACACATTTCAGGTGGTGTTAGAAATGTCAGTTGTGGATGCTTAAACAGTGCTGATTGCCTCCAGGCTTTGGGGCATTTGGGTTTTCAGCCCCCTATTGTTAGATCTAAAGCTGCTTATTGGAGTCCAAACAGGTTAGAAAGACATCTTGTTCTTCAGATCTTCAGAAGCCTGCCTCTCCCCCACCGCAGGGGATAGCCTTCTTACATCCGAGCAAGTTAAGTTTTAACCCTTGGCTTAGACAGCGCAGGGCCGAACAAAGAACCGCTGCTTTCAGATGGAGCAGAATAAAAAGCTATTATGAAATAATAATACTCTGTTCTTCCCCTCCAAGGATTTCCTAAGGACTTTACAAATATTAAGGCCTGGGCATTCACCCTTGTGACTGAGAGCTGGAGAAATGGCTGTGTGTGGGCACTGCAAAGGTTGAACGTGGGACATAACCTCTCTGCGAGGGTGGTTTCAAGCTTTGAGGCCCCCTAAGCCCTTCATCCCTACCAAGGCACATGAGGAATGGGAGAATCTGTAGGACAAGAGGTAATGGCTTTAGGTTGTGCCAGGGGAGGTTCAGGTTGGATATTAGGAACAGATTCTTCTCAGAAGGAGCAGTGATGCAGTGGCACAGCTGCCCAGGGAGGTGGTGGAGTCACCATCCCTGGAGGTGATCCAGGACCGTGGGGATGTGGCACTGAGGGATGTGGTCAGTGGGCATGGAGGGGTGGGTTGGGGTTGGACGGGCTGGTCTTGATGGTCTTTTCAACCTTAATGATTCTGTGAATTTGGGGGCGGGAGAATCCTCTTGGCTTGCTCACTCTGTACCCATTTCCCAGCCTTGTTCCAACTCCTTCAACACAGTCTTCGTTGAGTCTTAATTTGGGCTGGTAGCTATGGGATTGAGGATGCTCTGAGCAATCCCTCAAGCAGGGGATAGTGAAAGCTTTTAGCATGCATTTAGATACCACTGAGGGGGTGGAAATCCAGTTGATGTTTCCTGGGTTCTGCTTTTATTCTGCCTCTTGTACTGTAGAGCAGCCATCATCACAGCATTGCATGTGCGATGGAGAAGGGATAGAGGAGTCTTAGTATGGAGTCTGGTTCTTTCAACCCTGCAGTGAGAGGAGAGGTGGAGGAGCAGGAGGGTTTCCACCTTGTAGCTGAGCAAGTTAGACCCCATGGAAGATGGGAATTCCTCTTATCAGTGAACCTTTCTCCTTCATCCATCCTTTCCTGCCTTGATGTTCCTCAAGGGCTGTTTCGGGTTGTGAGTTCTTGTTTTCCCCCTTTCCTTTTACACCACTACAACCAGTGCTCCTGGGGATGCTGTGGGCACTGCTCAGTGCCCGGCACGTTCTGCCTGGTGTGGAGCTGGCAGTGGCTGGCGATCAGTGTTGGCGTGATGCTGAGGTTCCCATGGGTATGGGTGCTACCTCCACCCAAGCGTGTGGCCCCGCTTTGCTCGCCATCACCTCCGTCAAACAATGGATGGATCAGATGCCGTTTTCTTCTTCAAACGGTTACAGTGAGTCTCTTCCCCTTGCAGGGACAATTAGTTTCTTTCCTTTGCAAGAAGTCAGGATGGAATTGGCTGACCTCTCTTGGTGGAAGGATGCCCTGTGTCTTTTGTGTCCTCAGGAGAAGCTGCACTGTGGACTGTTTATGGCTTTTCCTTTCAACAGAGTAACGTTGGCTTTGTTTTCTACGTTTAGTTTGCATCTAAGACCAGGACATGGCTCATGCTGTGCCCCTGATCCAGTGTTTAAAGCTTTGCTGTGATTTAAGTTTGGCCTGGGCCCTGCAGGGTTTAGCTTAATTTTTAAAGCTCTCAATGTGAATAATTCCTCACTGAATGCAGATCGCAAGAGGGGATATTGATTTAAAGCTTTAAAGCTGGTGGTTATGGATTAAAAAAAAAAAAAAAAAAAAGAGGAAGAAGGAGATTTGCTGTAGTCAGAGCTGGTTGCCTAAATGTTAGTCTCTTACAGACAGGCTTTTCCTGAGCTGGATATGGGAGCAGCAAGGGAGCCTGATGAATTTTGGCTTTAAATTGTTGGCTGCTGTGATTTAGCCCTGGGGCAGGCTTGGTGGCAATGAGTGTTTGCTGTGAGTCCTTGGCCCGGGTGAGGAAGTCCATGGCCATGGATGGGGCTGCTGCAGCTGACCTGAGCCCTTCCCTATATGGGGTCTGTGAGAAATGGGTTGGGGGCTGGTTGGGGATGGTGGGTGGGAAAGCGATCTTTGGTAGAAGAGATGTTAGAGGAAACAAAGAGAATTAAAAGCAGGCAGTACGTCCAGAGAGCAGGCAGGGCGCTGAGGTCACTAATGCTAGTTATTTGGATTTCAAAGAGGATCCTATTAACCACTGTTGCAGAGAGCCATTAATCAGTGGGGCGGGAGGCGGTAAGGGGCAGTGTCTGGGGAGCTCGGGCTGGCCGGAGAAATCAGTTTCCAATGTCCTTGATGTCCTGCCGGGCTGGCCCGCTGCAGGGCTTCCTGCACAATGATGCATTTGTCTGGTACGAGACAGCTCCAGCCAGAGGCACCAGCGGGCTGGGGAGCTCTGAGCCCCTCTACTCTTGTCCACGCAGACCCTTTGGCTTTGCTCTGCAAAATCCCGTTCTGCTGTAGCTGGCCTGACATGGGCAGAAAAGCACCTTATTCCCTCTGGTGAGTGCCCTGATGAGTGTTTACTGTTGTCCTCCCTCAAGCACTGAATGGGGTTTGAAAGAGAGCTTGTGGAAAAAACAGCATTTCCAGGTGGGACTCTTTCTGATCCCTTGGCCGTAACCTCTGGCCGGCGTTTTGCTCCAACTGGGAGCTTTCTCATGTGCCCAGGAGCTATTTCCAAATGGGATCTAAGTGCAGGACCTGAAGTCACACTGCAGTTTTGTAAGAGCAGGACTTCTCCAGCAGCCTTGTTTTCTAAGCCTGGTGCATTTAGAAGCCTCTGACTGTTGGGAAGGGCCATTTGCTGTAGGAAGATGCCATAAATAATGCAGAAGGAGACTTGTGAATTGTTGGAGCTGGGGTCAGCGAAGGATTGCTTAGATAAGATGGAGATGTGGACATGATAGTGGAATCTGGAACAAAAGTGATTTGGCAGTTTTTCCCCAAGAGAAGTGCCTGAAACCTCCCTGCTTGTGATATTTAATTTTTCGCCAGAAATTAGTTATCTGGGATTTGATCTGACACTTGACTCACTTATATGCTGCCATTAGGAGGAAGGTATTTACCAACAATGGTTGTACCCAGACTCCCAAAACCCCAGTAATTTCTTCTTTTCTGCTTGGTTTTAACCCCCTAGTTGTGCCCATATGGGCTGTGATAGGCAGAGCCTTGTAAAAAGAGTGATAAAAACGGTCCTGTGCACAAGTAATGGCCATCACTGCAAGAAACCTGATGAGATCAGCAAGATCAAGCCTCCAGCTGGACTGAGAATGCCTAAAATCCCTAATTGTCTGGCTTTTTGTCTGCGGGATGAATTTATAAGAAAAAGGAGAGCCCAACCTACTATTTCGACACCCCTGGAATTCGTGAGTGCTGGGTTTCAGAGCTTCCCTGTCTTGTTTTGGCTACGTCCTTGGAATGGAAAGCTGGAGATTAGCAATGGTGGGCCTGGGGTCATCTCGCCGCAGAATACATCGTCTCAGACGCACAAGACCTTTTTCTTCATCGCAACCAGAAGGGCCGTCTGTTGGAGCCTTTGCTTTGCTCCCTGGCTAAGAGCGGCGTTAATCATGGGACTGGAATTCGTGACTTAACCGAAGAGGCGTTTTAATGCTTTTCCTGTAATCGATCAGCGGGGCTGGGAGCCGCGCTCCCGGTAGCCTTGTCACACTGACCTCTTGGGTTCCTGTGCTCCTCCGTGCCTTCCAGCCTTCCCACGTGCCTCTGCTCCCTTCTGGTGGGATGGGCAGAAAGGGGCTTTGTGTGCGCCCTGCAAAGGGCTCCTCTGTCTCCTTCCAGATCCATCCCGGCAGAACAAAAAAAGCCCTTGCAGCAGAACTTGCTATTTATATTTCTAGCTCTGAGACTCCTCAGCTGCATTATTAATGAAGCGTTTACCAATTAAGATGGATGAGTCTGCTCTTGAGGGTGTTTGTTAAGGTGAGGTGCCTCATTAGCATATCTGATAGATACGGTGCCAGGTGCTGATTAAAACCTCGTGCCCTCCCCGGGGACAGAAGTCAGAGGAAGCACGGTGGAGAAAGTTGGTGCGTTTCCTGGCTTGGGAAGCAAGAAGAGGAGCTCAGCATCCCTCCCCAGAGGCACATCCCGGACCTGAAACGGGCACAGGGAGGAAATTAATCAGCTTGGATCAGAAATTCCAATAGCTGGAGTGTGATTAATGCCTCCTGAATGCCAGAGGTGGAACGACACTGGTTCTGTCTTCTTGCAGAGCTTGCAGTCCATCACGCAGGCGGTTTGTTTCCAATGTTGACCCTATGGATTTTGGAGGGCTGGAACCAAAGCTTGTCCACGTTATAGCGTTTCGGCAGCTCGCTAAATTAGGTTTGCAGGCAACATGGTGCTGCGAGGTACAGTCAGCCCACATATGAAACCAATTTCCCTCTGAAACGGCACTAAGGAGGGCAACCAGAAGTGAAGGAGATCATCTTTAGGTCTCTCGTGACCTACAAGAGTTGGAAAGGGATTATTCGCTTTCCATATTTATTATAATATGGTAAAGGAGCTATAATGTAGACTTTAATGGCCCACATCTGAAGAGCATCTTAAAATAAACTCCATGCATACATATGTGTTTATAATTTTACGGATATAAAAATATATATTTACTGAATACATGTACTTTGTTTCTCCATCTGCTAAATATAGTCATGTAGGAGAGTTGTACCGAAAATGTAATTTTCCCCTAAATTATGCTGCTGTCAGTCTGTTCCAATTTCAGTGTCTGCACAGGCGAGGGGCGAGCTGCGATGGGTGCCGTCGTGCTGCTGAGCAGGGGTCTGGAAGCACTTTGCCTAGGGATGAGGATTACTGGAGGCGGGGCTGGTGGCATCGTCTATTATTAAGGCTTGCCCGGCAGTTCTCGAGATAAGACCCTGTTTTCAGTTTTGCTTGTAATTTTGTCAGGGTTCTAACCGTCCATGCTCTCAATTTCCATGCTGGATGTCTGCCTCAAACTGTTTTATTTTAAGGAAAGATGAGTGTAAAACGGTCCTGCTGTTTTGGAGAGCAGGCACAAAGAAAAATGTTGGTTTTGCCCTTCTGCAGAAGGCTGGGGAGCTTTTCTTGGAGCTCGCAGCGAAGCTTAGTGCAAGAGCAAGGGGGTGGGGGTGCCCTCTTTGCAAGACGCCTCTGCCATCCCTCTGAAAATGTGGCCAAACCCATGAAAAGTTGGAATTTGCATGTGCTCAGCACAGCCTTTTTGATTCCAGCAGCTGGTGATTACTGGAGTGGCTTCGCAGTGGATACAGCTCCATCCCACACAGCTCTCTGGGGAGGCCGGGCTGGATGCTGGCCGGCCCTGTGTGCTATAGAATCACAGAATTGTAGAACCATTAAGGTTGGAAAAGACCACTGTGATCACCCCGTCCAACCCCACCCCACCATGCCCACTGGCCACGTCCCTCCGTGCCACATCCCTACGGTTCTTGAACGCCTCCAGGGACAGTGAGCCCACCACCTCCGTGGGCAGCTGTGCCAGCACATCACCACTCTTTATGAGAAGGAATTGTTTCTCACATCCAGCTACGGGGCTGGCTGCACCAGAGCAGCTCTGAGATAGCTGCTGGGGAGCAGGGAGCTTGTCCCCAGTCCCAGTGGGAGCTGGACTAGCAGGGAGCACGGAAAAAATGGAGGTGACCTGAAAAAGGGAAAGGGTTTGGACAGCAACCAGAAGAAGAAGAGTAGGAAGGACCTTCTAGGGCAGGTGAAAAGCATGGCATTGGGTAATACCAGCACACCAGGTCAGTTTGTCTCGCTCCAGTGTTTCCTGTGTGTGCCTCGAGGACTGGCCCTTTGCTGGCTGCTGTTCCATTGCTATGTGGGTCTATGGAGACGCCGGCGCCGTGTTCAAGAGGTCGGCACAGGGTTTCTCTGAAGAGCGCCTGAAATGTGGCTGTTGCTAAAACTTGTTTTTACAGCAACCACAAGCACTTAGAGAAAGGATCATTCCTCTTTCAAGCTCCAGCTCAAATAGTTACTTTAACATAAATATACTTCGGTAGCGTCTGCAGTTGGGCCCGGCTGCAGAGCCAGGAGTCTGCCTTGTGAAAAGTGTCACAACGATAGTTTGTTTTTGTTCATTTTTGGAGTGTTTTGTTGAGAAGGAAGGAGCCAGGCAGCCAGCAGAGCTGTCCCTGGGTAGGATCTGGGATGGGGGAGCCCTCGCTTCCTGTTTCCGCTCTGCCTGGCTTGGAGCAGGAATTTGGAGAACCCTAAGAAACCAGTCAGCAGCAGCGCGGCTCCGGACAAGAGGCTGTTCAAGATGATGCTGTCTCTTTGTTGTTTATTCCTGTCTGCTCATCTGGGTCCTGGTCACTGATGGATGTGAGGGCTTCTTCTTCCCTTCTCCAGCGGAGTGAAAGCCTTAGCTAGATGATTTTTAAGGTCCCTTTCAACCCAAGACATTCTGAAGGGCCCAAGCCTTGTGCTTCCAGTTGTACCGATTGGCACGGGCTGCCCAGGGAGGTGGTGGAGTCACCATCCCTGGAGCTGTTTGAGAACCATGGGGATGTGGCATTGAGAGATGTGGCCATTGGGTGTGGTGGGATGGGTTCAGGTTGGACTGGGTGATCATAGTGGTCTTTTCCAACCTTAACATGTTGGTTCTGTGTATGGGACATGCCTTGTTCCTTGAAGAGATGATTAACAGAGGAACCAGGAAGGAGAGTTTGTGGAGAAATGCCTGTGCAGAGTAGGACTGCACAGTGGGACTGCACAGTGGTCCTCCAGGGCTCCCTTGGAGAGCAGGGTGGCTGGCATGCCTGCCAATGGCTTCAAGAAGGATTCCTTGTAAGCCTTTGAGGAACGTTTGCTCTAAATCCAGAGCTGAATTTTTATTCTGCTGTATGAAAATGCTACCAATGAAAATAGACAAGCTCTCTGGGTCAATTCCACATGCCCTCAGTGAGGCAGAAGTGTTTATTTTTTATGGGCCAATTTTTGTAGTCTACCAGAACGTCTTGTACTGTCTAATGCTGCATGGAGCAATAGCTCTGCCGAGTGTGTTTAATAAGAACAATGTGCTCTAAGGGATATTCAAATCAGAGTTACTTTCCTCGCATGTACGCCCTCAGTAGCGTGTGTTATAAAACATCTGGGTCCAAAATCGCATTAAAGAAATCAAGCAGCCAAGTCAACCTGAAAGCCTCCCCCTGTGTTGTAGCAGGGCTTTTCTTGGGGGATCGCCCCGTGCAGCCCTCTTCTCTGCTGCGGGGACCTGAGCAGATGGCCGGCGTTCTCTCTTTCCCTCTTCCCCAGAATCTGCAAGTCAGAAGTAAAATCAGCTTTGGGTTTTCTGTAGCATGTGGAAATGCGAGGCAGAAAGGGGGGTACTCTGGAGGTGGTTCCTTGGCTCTCCTGGCTTCTCTGTGCCCTCCTCCTGCTGCAGTTCCTGGCTTTCCCTCCCACGTCTGGACCATGTGTTGCTGGTGATGCTGGAGTGGGTGTTGTATGGACAGGGGTGGTGGCAGCTCCATCCCTTCAGCCTGAGCCCGTTGTCATGCAGGAGGACTGCTCTGCTTTGGTACCTTTGCCAGTAATGTCACCAAAGGCTGCGACGAGGTAGTTCGGGTGTATTTACTTCTCTTATTTGCCCTCAAAGAAGCTAGAGGGGGTGGACTGACCGGAGAAATATGTCCTCAGAATGCATTTTGTCTGGCTCAGATGCCGCATGCTGAACTGAATTCATCAATGTGGACAGCAGCAGTGCGGGCTGTGCTGAGTCTGTGCTTTACCTGGCACAGCCCAGGGCTCTCTCCAGGAGCTGTGTGGTTGAATAACACTTGAAGGAGAAAATGTTTGTGCGGAGCCCCGGCGCTGGATCCCCTGTTCTGAACAAGCCTTGCAGTTGTCTTTATGTTTTGTATGTCTGTCTGCAGCGCGAGAGTGATAATTAATGCAGAATTGCTCTCCTGGGCTCTGGCAAAGCCAATACTAATTTTCCAAAGTCAGCTCAGAGGTACTGAAAGCACGGTTTTAGGCAGAGCTACAGGTCGGCTGTTTCTCCATTTGGCTCCTGCTACTTTGATTGTCAAAAATCACTTTAAGCTTTTCAGTCAGCATTAAAGGGAAAGCATCAATCTGAAGCAGTGAAGTCGTGGACATTGGATGATTACATTTTCCTAAAAACTGTCTCAGTTTGACCTTGCAGGAAGGGGACAGCCAGCATCAGATTTATATATTTTTAATGCCGCTTTTAATTTTTAACTTCTTTCAAACAGGCCTTTTTTATTTTTTCTTTTCCTTTATAGATCTTTCTTTCCGTAGGGTTTTGCATTCCTCTGCTTTGTAAAGGCACCAACCATTTCCTAACAAGCCAAACAATTCCAGCCTGCGTCTTAAAATACCCATGTGGGGCCCAGAAAGGGCATTCTCCCAGCCTTATACTTGGGGAAAACAAAGCCCAAGGAGGGCAAGAGCTTAGTTTCAGAGGTGCCACACAGCCACGGTCCTCATTACAAGCAATGGAAACTGCAGTTTTTGGCAGCATGGAGTTGTGCTCCTTTCTCATCCATCCCATAATATTTCGCCAGGAAGATGTCTTGGAGGAGCAGTAGGGGACAGTGGAACCGTGAGTTGAAGACCATGTCCACAGTGGTTGGAGTCGCTCTGTTGTATATGGGTTGGATGGATGGATGAATAGAGCCAGTGGGAGGAAGCCCCATCCTTGAGCATCCCATGCTGAGTTGGGGATGGGGAGGTGGGTTTTTGGTGCTATTATTATTATTATTATTTATTATTATTTGGAAGGGGGCCCAGGCAATTTAACAGAGCTCAGACCACACAATGGTTGGTGGTTTCACATGTGTCTATGGAGCAGAGGGTGTGCGATGAGATATATAAGATTCGCATGCCTGTGCTCTGGCTTGATGTGGTCTCGCTGAGTGAATCAAAGCTTTTGCTTTGAAGCCTGTGGAGGGGGAAGGGAAAGCCTTTGTTCTGGTGTTTGGAGAGTGCTGGAAATCCTTGAGCCCAGAAGACTACACCCTTCATTACCCTCTGGGTTATTGGCCCCAGATTGGAAGTATGGCTCTGTCATGTGAAGTATTTGATTATTTATACAGTTAATGTTTAACAGAGTCGGAGTATTAGAATTAAACAGGGGACAAGCATCCAACTTTGCATGGTTAAGGGCTAATAAAACTTCTCTGATCCAGTGTTGTCCTTTCACCAGAGGGGATTTTTTTCATTAGCTTTTGAGTGTTAAAAAGAGATCTCCTGTATTTGAGGCAGATGGATCTGTTGGCATCAGACAAAGTGAACGTGCAAAAGTGTCGGTGGCTGGCTTCAATATCCACTCAGCGCAGATGTGGGCTGCTGAAAATTTAAAGGTGAGTTTAATTCATGTCTGAAGTGGAAGTTCAACAACCTCTGCCTTCGAGGTGATGTAAAGCTCACAGCTCGCAGTGCTCTTTGGTTTTAATTTCTTTTGAGGTTAGTTTAGTTTAGTTTGCTCAGTTTAATGAGCCTAACGGTGTTGCCCCCAGCGTGCTTCACACCAATGGCCAAGTCTAGCAAAATCTCCTTATGATGAGCTCTCAGCATTGAACTTAGTGGTTATGTGACTGGAGATGGTGAGCATGCTGCAATTCCCATACCTTCATCGAGGAGAAGATGGGATGAGGGCTTTATTGCATCCTTAGAGAGGTCTCTGAAGAGTAAAAGGGTTACAGTCGTCCAAAGTTGCCGCTGCTCACTGGAGAAGATGGTTGAGCTGTAGGAAACCCCCCGGACCGAAGGCAGCCGTGGCTGTGAACTCTCTGCTTGTATTTTAGGTGTCCTGATTGTCTGCTGTGTGTTTCCTTTTCCTCTTATCTCCCAAACACTCCTGCCTGCACAAATGCTGAGTGTACAGTGAACGTAATTTGCTGCTGCCTTGGCACTGTGTGCTGATATGGTTGATAACTTGCATTGTGCTAGCAACAGCCATTTAAATCCTTTCTTTATGGCTGGAGAAACAAGGGGGGATCTATGAAAGCGTGGCTGTCGCATGGCTGTAAGATCGTTTGCAAATGTGCATCACGAGGGCAATGGGAACTCTGCGGCTCGTCGTGCTTCAAACCACTTCTCCTCACTGCAGAGGATGGAGGAAGCAGTGCTGAAGAGCTTCACGCCACCAGTGAGGTGGTTCCACCTGCATCACCTTCCTGTTGGGTGGATGGAGAGGGTGGGGTGTTGGTCTCTTTGTCCACGATGAGATCGTCTCTAGGTTTAGCGGCAAGGCTTCTCGTGTTAAACTTAATTTTATATTCTAAATATCTATTTTTAGATGCATTTCACCTGTTAGGCCCCAGATTGGGTACATCCTCCCCTCAAAGACGGACGAGCCCTCGAGCTGCCTCAGCAGCAGTGACGTTTCTGTCTCCTGCAGAGGAAACGCGCGGTGCGGAAATTGGCTCCTGGGGAGCCAGCAAGTGGGAAGTGTCATCCAGCATGGAAGTATTTATTTTTTAAAGACAAGTGGCAACCTCCTGTCCCTCTGCTGCCCCCTGTGCTCCCGATCTATTTCAGATTTTAATACGTTTCTTGTTTATCTGGAGGAAGCAAATTAATAATAGCAATTGCTCTTTAGAGAGAGAGGCTGCTGAGGGCTGCAGTCGTTTTAATTTGACATCTGCCTGTTGTCTTGGGCATGCTGTGGGATGGAAGCTTTGCTCAGACGGAAGTTTTGCAGTGCTTTGCAGCGGCAGTTCTGTGCTTCTGTTACCGGGTATGAGGCCCTGAGGGAGATGGAGGACACAGTGCAGGTCAGGGAGGATGAGCACCCATGCAAGTAGATGAGTCTGGTCGGTCCTGATGTTCCCTGCACTGGGAGAATGCCAGAGCCACCCAAGGGCTGGATGAGCACAGGGGAGGAGAAGGAGGAGCTGCTCCCCGCAGCCCCTGGCTTCCTTTGCTTTCACTGAGATGAAGAAGCTCCATAAGTAGGAAATCACCTCACTGCTCCATGCACACCAGACACTTTGTTCAGGAGAGTCTGTAGTTGTCAGCTGGTAAAACGTGACTGCTCCCTGTACGTGCAAGCACGTGGTATGAAGTCTTGCAAGTAGGTCTCTGAGCAAGAACTCTCACAGCTGTTGGCACAGTGAGGCGTTTAGCTAGGCCGGTTCAGGGCTCTTAGGCAAGGCAGCTCCAGATGAGTGTCTTCCAGAGGTGCATCACTGTCAGGTGAGTGGTGCTGGCATGTCTCAGCCCTACCTGTACACCAGAAACCCACTTCCAGCACAGTTGGAGCTGGAGCCGTGCCAGGTTTGCAGGCTGCCCGGAGCTGGGCAGATTCCAGGTGTAGCAAAATACAGTGTGAGCTTCTCTAGCAAATCACAGAACAGCTGAACCCAAGCCTGGGAAGCCTTAAGCCATGTCAAGAACCATCAGATCCGCTTAAAAGGTTAGGAGCTTTGGAAAGGAAATTGAGTTTCTTTTCTGCACCTTTCTTTGTGATTTCGAGCTCATTCTCCTGGCTCCTTGAAGTGCCTGTGCCAGCCAGTCACAAAACTCCGGAACTTGGAGATTTAAAGACAATAGGGTGTCAGCACTGATCCAGGAGCATCTCCCTTTGCAGCTGCCTGGAGCCATGGCTTGCCTGTGGCATCTTCACTGCTCTGGCTTTGATAGAGTGCGAGTTGGGCTTTTTTCACCTCAAGTGTTTTGGTCATCTTTGTACTGGGGCAGTCATCCTGCCAGGTGCTGAGATGGCACCTCTTCCTCTCGGAGGAGAAAATGGCCTCTTCGTTCCATCTCCTGGCTGCTCCTCATCTGCAAAAACAAAGTGTGAGGGTATTTAATGCCTGGCGCGGCAGTGCAGTGAGCTGTCCTTGTCGCTAAGCAACTGCAGGAAAACTGAGGAGCAGCGTCGGGATGAGACCGCAGAGACCTACGTGTGGTTGGGACCCAGGCAAGGGTGGTGCTCCTGCACCCCTTCCACTGCAGCCCTCCCTGCAAAACTGACCCGGGGATGCTATTGAAAACATTCCCAGTGTCCCCAACTGCAGTTATTCCTCCCCACCTCTCCCTAAAGTTTGTCCCTTTTTGCATCCCCGTGATGCTTCCCTGAGGGTCTGTGGGGGATTTCCCTCTCTGCTCTGTGAGCACCGTGTAATGCTCACATTATGTGCTGATATAGGACAATTCCTAAAAACCTTTGCTGAGACTGCGGGTAAAACTCCTATAAACGGCTCTGTCTCAAATTACCGCCTTTCCTGTTCAAAGGGAAGAGAGGAGCAGGCGCCCGCACTGCCCATCTGGTTTTGCTTTTTCCTTCATTTCTGCCCCGTTACGCTGAGCTCACTGCCTTTTGGTTGCTTCCAGCTCCAAATGGAAATAAATCCACTGATAGCCATGCAGCACGCGTGGCAGCCCCAGTGGCCGTCGGTGGGAGATGGGGCAGGGGCTCGGCGCTGCTTGGCTTTGGTGTTGGGTTTCAGCAGGTTGCTGGCTGGGATACTGCGGGATTTCCCCTTTCTTTTTTCCCCTTTCCCTTCGCAGAGGGGCTTAATTACTAAAATACATCTGTGGTTAGGGGAGTCGGAGGCTCTCCATCTGACACCGTGAGGGCTTCGTGCCACGTAATGGCAGAAAACCACAGTGAAATGGCTCGCTTTGCAATTTTCCCCTTTCCCTTTGCTTCTGTGTACTTAGTGTTAACTGCACAGCGTAGGTTTCCTTTTGTTTTAATTTTAACCAATTCCGAAGAGAGTGAAGGGCCTTTCCTTCGTTATGCGTCTGCGCCTTCTTTCTGTATATTGTAGCACCAGCCGTCCTGATGACAGATCTTGTCATTATGTGGTGTCATTTTAGATGTTTGCACTGCTCCGAAAGCAAACGAAGGAGCCTGCAGTCTAAGCCTGTGTATTGAATAACAATGTCTTTCCAGCAAAAAGAGATCTGTTAAGTTTTTAAATCAGAACCATGGGTTGTAGGCTCATCTTTTCGCTTGTTATCGCTGTTTGTGGCTGTTTGGATTTCCAAAGGCTGTTAAGCCGTGGAGACGTCCTGAATTTGGAAAATAGGGGATGCTCTGCTGTGGGTTCTCTGGGGTGGTTTTTCCACTTCGAGCTGCTCCTCAGAGCTTCTGATGTGGTGTTGGGGAGCTCTAGGGATGTGGTGGGTGACCAGGACAGCTGCTGTGGGGATGCACGATGAGCAAGCATGCTGTCGAGGGTCTTAAAGTCACCCCACAGGAATCTGCTTCTCCTGAGAGGGGCTGTATCCTAAAGATGTTGCAAACTGCTGATGTAGAGGAGCTGAGCATCCTTGTCAGGCATCTGCCTCCCAACCGCCTTCCTTTCAAGCAAGGGAGGCTGCAGGGGAAGTCTTAACTCTGCAGACCTCCCGCTGCCTTCCTGACTTTTCAGCAGGGTCGTGTGAAAACAATGCCATCAAAGCGTTTCTTTTTAGAAACGTTCTGTTATTTCAAGTGCAATGACTGCTCTGCACAGGGTTTTCATTGTGCAGCACGAGGCAATCTGAGTGCTCGTCAGGCACAACCCCAAATGTGGCTGCATGGGCTTGCCAGGAAGGAGATACAAAGATGTGTATGTCACATCCCTGTGCGGATTGGTCTTGTCCCTCTTAGGTGTTCCTGTAACCCCATTAGAAATAGTGCCTGGGCACTCTCCTGCCGCCCTTTGGGATGTGTTGGGGTTTGCAGGTAGTGTTCGACACAGACCTTTCTTGGGGCCACTGGGGGCTTGTCTTGTCCAGGAGATGCCACGTAATCCAACTGCTGTGGTACAGCCTGTGGAGTTGACTCTGTACTTGTTGTAGTCACTCTGGGTGCAATCTATGGTTTGGTGGGACTGGAGGGCACCAAGCGAGATCCTGGTCCTGGTGGGCAAGGTGGGAAATTCCCCCAGCAGATGGTTTGGTTGGGTTTGGGATCTGCCACAGAATGCATGGATGCTGCTGGATGTTCCCAGGCAGCTGTGCTGGCCTTTCCCAGTTGGGCTTATTGCAGAGATCCCAAGGGCAGAAGCTATTTCCTGCTTTTCCCAGCGCTGTGTGGTGCATGTTTAATCTCATGATGCAATGTCCTGCAACCTTTTCATTAGACCACTCCTCTCACCTTGTATTTTCAGCTCTTGGATCAAAAAAAAAAAAAAAAAAAAAACGCTGGGAAAACTGTTTCATAGAATGATTCATGTTGCAAAAGGCCTCTTAGATCATCCAACCCAGCCCAGCCCAGCCCACCATGCCCATTGACCACATCCCTCAGTGCCACATCTCCACGTTCCTTGAACACCTCCAGGGATGGTGACCCCACCACCTCCCTGGGCAGCTGTGCCACTGCATCACCACTCCTTAGGAGAAGAAATTGTTCCTAATATCTCCTGGCACAGCTCGAGGCCATTGCTCTTGTCCTGCTATTCTTTCTGTTACGAGCCACGATGCTGTTGACCTTTGTGGCCACCATGTTTGTCATCTCTCCACCTCCTTTCCTGAGATCTCTCTGCTTGGGATTGTGTCTGTCTTCCTGCAGAAGCTCCCAGCCCAAGCTAATGACACAGATAACCAGAAGGAGTTCATCACTTCTATGCTGTAAAGGGGACAGTGACCAGCCCAGCTGCTGCAGGGTACTTGTGGTTATCTGAACAACTCCCTGTCCTGGAATTAAGTCCTGTCCTTTTGGAGTAATTAATACCCTCGCTAAGTGTTCCAAAATTATTCTGGAATAAAAAGTTCACCGGGTGAAGCTGATCCGGAATAGCAAATGCTGAATAATTTCTTCTTCCATGACTGGTTAATTTCCCAATACGGAGCAGCCTTAATAGGCTCGAAAATTTAAGCTTTATTGGTTTAGAGGGAAAAAAGGTGGCAGCCGCTAACTTTTAGTGGAACTACTGAAGTGAGCTAAGCCGTTCAGGAACAATAATATTTCTACAGTGTAAAAACGTTTGGCTGTGGTCTCCTCAGTGAAATTCAATAGCGAGAAAAGAGAGAGGGATGGGTTTGTTATGAGTTGGGGCTGTGGCACTTGGCCCCTATCTGCTGCAGGTGCACGTGAAGAGCACGAGTTTCCACCTTGGGATGACTGCTTCCTTGGGGATGGCGTGTCTGGCCATCGGAGTGCCCTTCCCAAAGGACATGCCTGTCCTTGTTGTCCAGCAAGGACGAAAGAAGGGGGAGAGTGAGAGTGGTGGGGATGGAGCCGTGTGTCTTTGGGAGCACTGCAATGGGGGCTGCGCCTGGCTGCGGGGTGGGTGGTGGAGAGCAGGAATGGGGGAACGGTGACATTGCAAAGGGTTTTTCACTTCTGGAGAGCAGTTTGAATACAGAGCCCTTTTCTGTGCTTGAAAGCAAGGTTTTGTGAAGGAAGTTAATTGACCTTTTCAGCAAATGGTTACTGAGGCCATTACCACAAACACTTCGTAAATGTGATGCTCATTTAACAGCGTTGCCAGTAACTTAGAAAGTCAGACTTCATGCTCCCAATATAAAGCTGTTTTTAATGGAAAAAGTGTCTTTTTTTGGGAGAATTTGGAGCAGGTTTTCATACTGAATCTAGGCTGCCTCATTCCCTCAGAAGGCTTTTGAGGGCCAGGAAAATTATAACTAATAACTTCCCTAGAAATCATCGAGCTGCTATTTTAAGGTCTGGTGTCTCAGGGAGGATCAGGGCTGTGTGCCATTTCCCTCCATTGCTCCGTGCTGCCCTGGTTTGATGCTTGTGCTTTGCCAGGGGTGCTGCTAGCCTGGCTGGTCCCACGGAACAGAGACGTGTGAGCAGAGCAAGGTGTGAGGCTCTCAGTTTTGCTTTTGATTTTCGATATTGGTCAGTCGAATTTGTTTTTCGTTTGGTCGTGGCTTTAGTTGCACGCTCGGGAGGTGGCTCTAGTTGCAAAACATGCCGTGAATGCAGCAGCAGGATGAGCATCTCCTTGTTTCCCAGAGGGTTTCAGTGGTAGTGGGTCTCCCTTTCTCACATTGCTATCATGAGCTCTGCCTTTCTCCTCCCTCCCATCTCAGGAAAACGGAAGCTTGGATAAGTTGCCAACCTGGGAGTGAGGCTGTGTCTTGGAAAAAGCAGAAAGAAAAACAGAGAAAAGGATGCCCGTGGCTCCGGAGTAACTTCGTTCCCTGCCAGCGGGTACCCAGGGATGAGCGCTTAAACCAGGAGCCAGAACAATGGGTACAAGGAGACTCTGACCGATTTAACAGGATTAGGCAGACATAACTCAATTTTTATTCAGGCCAAGTTGCTGACCCCAAGGCTTTTCCCCCGCAGACCAGCAGTGGGCTGGCTTTGGGGCACCTCGAGCACAACGCGCTGTGTCTGCGCGCTGCAGGTGCAAGCTGCACAGCCGCTTTGGGTTGTTTTCTACCATAGAGAATAAAGTGAAAGCGCTGTGCTAATTGGATCTGGATTGGAAATTCCTGCTATCCCGGACAGCCCAGGTTTGCAGGGTGGAACAAAGGAGCAGAGCCGCCGCTGGCGGGGCGCGTCCATGCGAACAATGGCGATACAAAAGGGTTCTGGCACGGCCGACACTTTGTGAAAGTGGCAGGGATTGTTTTGTTTGTGGGGCTGAGGGCTTGCAGGGATCGCTGCATAAAAAGGACTGTAGAGGCAGCGACGCTGCTCTGCTTTTCTACATGCAGTGAAATCGGTGCTTCCATTGCGGTGGCGCTTCCATGGCCGGACAAGAGGCGTTTCCTCACTAATACCCTTCTGTGTCCTAGGTGATGGTTTGGGGTTGGACTGGGTGGTCTCGGTGGCATTTTCCAACCTTAATGATTCCGTGATTCTGTTCTGTGATTCTCAGCTGTTGGAAATCTGGGTGACCCCAGCTAGGAGGATCCTAATTATTCTAATCGTAATCAATGATTACCCTAGTCACTGATTCTGTGATCCAGCTTTGCATGCGGGCTCTGGTATTTCAGATGGGTTTCCTCAAGGCACAGCTCTAGGCTAGGCTGCCTCCAGGGGCAGCCTGGGTTGATAGGACTCCTTTCTGAACCTCCAGCAAAAAGGAATTTGCTCCCCATGGATATTTGCTTTCATGCTTGAAAATAATTCTGCATCAGGCTGCCCAGAGAAGCTGTGGGTGCCCCATCCCTGGAAGCATTAGGAGCCAGGCTGGATGAATCCCTGGGCAGCCTGATCTGGTGGGGGCAACCAGCCCATGGCAGGGAGTGGGACCTGGGGGGCTTTAAGGTCCCTCCCAGCCCAACCCATTCTGTGATTCCACAGTCTTTTCAGAAAGCACCTGGGCGATGACAAGGAGCCACGTTGCTCTGTATTTAGATACAGTCCTTAATGAATGCAGAAACATGGATACTTTGGGGATCATCACAGTTGTTTCCTTTCTCTCTTGGTGTGGAGGTGTTGCGTTCACCATTTCTGCCCATTAATTTAGTGCACACACTCATCTGTCTAACCTTCTCTTTGTTTTAAGCAAGTTCTTTATATTCAAGCTTGCCATGAGATACACAACAGCAGCAAAGAGCAGAGACTGGACAGCGTTTTGCCACCAGTTATTACGCAGGCAGTACGTGTCAGCAGAGCCGTGGTGAACTCTCCCTCTCTTTGAACCCTCTCTATTGTTTATGCTGCTGCACAATCGCCATTCGGCTCCCTGTGCATTAGCTCTGAGCTGCCAGCACAGGCGTTCAGCTTGCAGGGCTGCAAATTAGCAGAGGAAATCGGTCAGAGCTTCAGAACGAGGGTTGATTTTTTTTTTTTTTTTTTTTTTTTTTTTTTAGTTTTTTTTCCCCACCTTCTTCCCCCAAACCATATGCCTTGAGAGAAAGGGTTGTGCATCTGGGTAGATTAAAAACCCATTTGCCGGTAGGCAACGGAAGGATGTGGAAGGTGGTGAGGGGAGGGGCGTCCTCAGCGTTGGGGCTGGGAGTGGGGTTTTGGGGCCTGAATAGGCAACAAAGAGCGCTCGAGGCCTGGGGAGAGAATGGGAGCAATTCGGGGTGTCTGGGGGAAGATGTCAGAGAGCAGGAGCAGCCTGCTGGAGCCCACCCCTGGAGTTGGGCAGGGGGAGGAAAGAACTCAGTCAGGCTTCTGGATAAACAAACAGCAGAAATCTCGTAAGGGTAATAATGGAAATCACTGGGAAATTGAGTTAATACAAGGGCATCTGTGTAAGTGAATGCTTGGGACAGGGAAACGGCATTGTCCTTTAACTCTACTAATGCTGGAACAGATGGGGAGCGCGGTGCACTTCACGCATTAGCTGGCTCAGATAAAGAGCAGAGCAGAGGCCGGTCCTTGCGGCTGATTAGAGGTTAACAGGAATAGAAACCAGCGGATTGACTCTTCATTTGCAGGAGGTGTTCTGGGATCAGAGCAGATGGCAGCGAGAGCGTCCCTCCAGCTTACTCAGCTGCTCAGAGGAGCTTACGGCTACCTCCAACACAAACAACTGCACTCGCATCTCCTCTTGTTAAAGCTGCAGCTTCTTCCCCAGCCTACCCACACGCACGGCGTTGCTGGCAAACCTCTGGTTGCCGGTGCCCAAGGTCCGACCACGCGCTTGTAGGGCGGCTCACCCTCTGCCTATGGCTTCCCATTGGCTCCCGAAGGACGTGGTGGTCCCGTCTCAGCTACATCCCTTTGTTAAGGCATCACTTTGTTAATTGTCCTCATTAGCTCTGCCAAACCACATTGCTTTCCTTGGGTGGTATGGCCGGGAAAGGGAAAAGCAGTGTGATAGGGTTGGGAGGAGGGCCCCAGCCCTTCGGATTTATGTCCTTCCCCGTTCCCTGCCCCGCAGAGGTCCGGCTGCATGGCAGCACCTTTGCGTGTGGCATCCATTTGTCACAAAAAGAAATTGCTCTGGGGAGGGGAGAGGGGGCAGACATGTAAATCCGAATGAGCTCTCTTCTCATTGAATTGCTTGAAGCATGGATTGCCTCTTTTGCAAGGGAGAAATTGCAATTGATTCAGCCTTTACCTCTTTCTTTTTGTCTGTGAGCGCTCTGAAAAGGCACATTTTATCTGTGTGTGACAACACCTGCCTAGGGTGCCTCTCATTGAGCTCCGCTGAATCAAAAGAGCAACAAGAAAAGTGGGTTTAATTGCACACATCTTCAGCGGAGTCTTTCTTGCACTTACAGCACAAAAGGCCAGCCCTGCGCTATTTGAATGGAGCCTGGGAGGGCTGGAGTGAGCAGTACTCTCCATTACTATCAGAGGCAGATGATTCACTTTGCCGGAGCATTGTCATGTGCAAATGAGTTCATGAGCCCATCTCCTTTCCAACTGCAAGGTCAGAGACTGAGCAATTGTCAGGATCAGCCGGCTGGAGGAATTGATCTATTAGCTGGAAAGCTTGCAGAGATTTTACTAACCTCCGCTTCCTACCGCGTAAGCACACAGACACCTTCCTCCCATGGGTGTTGTCTACATTACAAATATTGACTGATTTTAAGTTCACGTTTGGAAAGCTGCTGTTTCTAGGCTCGGAAATGTGACCAAGAATGACTTATAAATAACACTAGGCGCAGCAATTATTATTCATTGCTAGTTATGGCTTTCACACAGTGGAAAAACAAATGGTTTTTCCACTACAAGCTGGAGCTGCAGTCCATTTAATCACTGAAGGGCTTGGAATCGCTTTAGTTTAAAATACCTTTCCGCTGTGGTTTGGGAATTTTAAAAATATTTGGGTCATGGTAACCTAGTGTATATGACTTGCACTGACAATTTTGGTTTACGTTGTCTACATCTGCAGAGCCCCATAAACATCTGCGTAGCCTTTCCTGTCTGCTCTTTCAGGGCTCACCGGGCCTGGCAGCTCTTGCTGGTCTTAACGGAGCCCAGTGTTTGGTTGTGCCCAGCTTCCTCAGCAGAGTGAATGTGGTTGCCTTGTTCTCTCTGTAGAGCCATTCCTTGCCCTCCTTTGTGGTTGAAGGTCTTCTTGAAAGGTCTTCTTTGCAGGCAAAGACCATTGAGGTTGTGAAAGGAGGAGAGGAGCCCCAGTGATGTGGAAGAACGCTCCTGGTCCCCTGTACAGCAGTCATAGGAAAATAAAGGTTTGAAAGACCTCCAACCCCAACCGATCCCCACCATGCCCCCTAACCACATCCCTCTTATGGTTCTTCACGATTCCTGAACACCCCCAGGAACAGTGACTTCACCACCCCCCTGGGCAGCCTCTTCCAACGCATCACCGCTGCTAATGCTGGTGCAGCAGCCTCAGGTTGCTTCTGCTGGTCCAGGGTTAACTCCTGGGATGGCTGGTCCCATGAGAAGGCTGTGTGGGGACTGTGCCAGCTCCGTGCAAGGCAGGCACATGCCGTGCCTGGGAAGATCGAGCTCGTTTTTTCCAAGTGGTGCAACTCTGCGAATGACAACTGTGAGTTCTGCCTGAGCTGGGGTGTGAAATCTGGGGGATGGCTGTGAGCAGCAACTGCTGGAGGGAGCAGAGCTGAGTTCGTGTACGGTGGTGTAGCTGCAGGATGCTCCTCATCCTCCTTGTGGTGCTTGAACAGTCTGGAGGTCACAGTTACAAGAAGGGAGGAGGTAATGCCGGGGTTTTGCTGGTTTCTGAGGTCTGTGGTCTATGACTAGATCTGTAGGAAAGGCTGAGCAAAATTGGTTCATCTCTTATGGCAGTGACTCTGGCTTGCCTGCCTCTGAACCACTGGTGCTTTGATGCAACCAGCTTGTGTGCCAGCTCTGCAGACTCCTGGTGTTTGCTTCAGGACCCAAGGCCAGGGGTACATTTCAAGAAGGTTTTGTCTGCTGCAGTTTTGCCCTCTGAAGCAGAAATTGTCTTCTCCATCCTTTTTTTTCAGAGATGATCTCTGCTCTAGGAGGGATGAGCTGCTCCCTCAAGGTGCAGGCAGAAGGTCTGGAGGTCTCTCCTTGCAGGTGTCTTATGGGCACCTGGGTTAGAAATGCATAGCTCTGGCTGCTCTGATAGAGTTGGGAGAATTTGCAAAGCTCCTTTTGTTTGAGTAGCTTTAGAGATCTAAGCATTTTCCATCTTGGTTAAAGGTACTCTGGTCGAGGCCTTGGTGGTCCTATCATAACAGCAAAGCTCTGGGCGTTGGATCTCTGGCTCAGCTCGGTGCTTTGTAGGGCTTTCAGAGCCCAGGGGGGTTGGAGCATCCAGGCTCCTCCCAGCCTATGGGGTTTATAGACCCCAAAGGGAAAATGCTGCCCTGCTAATGAGTTTAGAAGTGCCACCAGTGAGGAGCTCACAAACTCCCAGCGTGCATCCCTAGGGGCTGTTTTAATTTAAAGCAGAGGCACAGTATCCTGCAACACTAATGCAACATCAGAGCGGGGACTCTGGGGGCTGATGTGCCACGGCAGGGAAAAGGTCTCTGCTCAGGTGTTTTGTCCACGTTGGACGGATAAATGGAATTAGGAAGGAGATGTGCTAATGGGGTGGTGTGTGGCTGTGTTTAGCGCAGTGTTTGTGCTGATTTGCAGTGCTTTCACTGCAGCTCACCAGGGCAGCTGTCCATGCTCAGCTGGTGCCCTGAATCAAAGGGGCATCTACTGGGAAGCATCCGTGGTGGGAGTTCTTTTGGGGTGGGGAGGAGCCTGAGCCTTTTTCTTGGGACTAATCTGGGGTTTAATGAGCCTGTAGTTACCAGGATGATACTTAATTATTTCTTTTTCGTAGCATTCAAGCCCTGGCACTGTCACTTTGCTGGCAGCAAATCAAACACCGAGTTAGCTTATGTTAACTGCGTGCTAGGAACAGAAGATGAAGTCCTAGATAAGCAGTCGGCTGTAGGAACTTCTTAAATTGAACCGTGCAGGGGGGACGCGGGGCAGGGCGTTTGTTTTTGCTCTCAGCACTATCCAGACCCCGTGTCTGCATATGGGGCTGCGTTCCACTTTGCTGGAGTGCCCCACATGCTCTGTGGGACGTGAGCGGGTGGCACGGTGACAGCTGTCCTTCTGCAGGTGGCCGTCACCTGTTGGCGACTGCAGTGCCAGGGATCTGTGCGGACCACAGGATCAGCCCTGGGCTGCAGAGCAGGGCTGGGTGTGGTGGCTATAAGCTGACCTGACGTTAATGTAAATATCGCCAAGCAATGTCATTGTTCCCGCGGGCTCCTCTCTCTCCCCCCTCGCCATGTTTAAGTTCTGACTAAGCTTTTGATAAATGTTTTGTGTAGGGTTTCTAGTTTATCTTAACTAGACCTGCCGCTGTGACAGCTCAAATCTAAACTGAGGCTGGACTTACGGCTCAGATGCCAGATGAACTTGGCTGTCACAGGCCCGTTGAATGGCTCTGGTCGGTGCAAAAACCCAGGCTACACACGGTGAGGATCAATTGTGGGAGAGTACAGCTTTTGGGATGTCCCACAGTGTCCCATGCCTCTGCTGCTGGACAGAGCTGCGTCCGTGCCACAGAGCAGCACAGGTCAAGGTTCTGGACAAATGTCCACTTGTGGTTTTCTCTTAATTTCAGACTACAGTTGATGCAGGAGTTGGACTCGATGACCTTCATGGGTCCCTTGCAACTCAGGTTATTCTGTGATCCTGTGACTTTCAGGCTGACACCTGTCCAAAGCAGGTGGGTTGGTTATATGAGCTGAGTTCCTCCAGCCTGGTTAGCCTCAGATAGGGTCTCGCTTGGGATCCTGGTGGAGTAACTCTTTAAGGCAGTGTTTATGGCTTGTAATTTGTCTTGAAGGGTTTTATATATATGTACATATGGGTGTCCATGCGCGTGTATCCATACATTATTGCTCCGGAACGTCATTTCCAATCCTTTTAACTTGTTCAGAAAAAGTAAACTAGGGAGAAACTGGCAGCGAGTCGGCGCAGCCTGCCAAGCACTGCAGACCAGAGAAGTGGTAAAACATAAACACTTCAGAGTTTATCCTCGAGATTTACACGGCGTGGCTGCTGAGGGCTGCACCTCCCCAGCAGCGCTTCTACTGCTGGCGGTGCGCGAGGAGGAGGGCAGTGCGGGGCCGTCTGCCCATCTGCCCCTGCCCTCCCGAGGTTAAACACCACCATGTTGGATGCTCTGTTGGCTGCGCAGTCTGAGTTTTGGTCAATGGCTGCAGAATAGGTCTGCTTCCCCCGTCCCGTGCGCTAAAGTGAAAGCAGACCTCCTTGACACTTAATCAGATTTGAATGTGGTTTTTGGCGTGGCTTTAAAGAGACTGGCAGTGAATAGCTGGTTTTGATGCCATTTATTAAAAACCTCTGGTAGAATTTGTCTCAGAAAGCTTTTGTGCAAGCTGGCAAATGTGCAAGGGTTTGATGCAGTTAATGTATTTTAATCTCTCCTGCACCCCCTCTTCTCGTCTGTCCTTAACTGTGGGCCTCTCAGCTGTCTGCTGCCTTTTCTGGGGTGATGGTAGGCTCCACAGAAACCTCTGTTCAAGTGCAGCCTAAACGAGGTTCCAGGGGCATGGAGGAAAGTGGGCTTCCTCTGCAAGGAGGAGGGCGAGGCTGCGTGGGCTCCACACAGAGGTGTCTCCACTGACTCCCCTCGTCATCATCCTCATCAGGAGAGCGATGGAGAGGATAGATGGATATGAAGTTATGGTGTTTGACCTCCTCAGTAGCATGCTTGTGGGATAGGCTCCTTGGGAGGGTCTGGAGTGTCTTCACTGCCCAGGGTGGTGATGGAACCACCATTCCTGGAGGTGTTCAAGAAACGCGTAGATGTGGCTCTTAGGGGCATGGTTTAGTGGGCAATATTGGTGGTAGGTGAATGGTTGAATTAGATGATCTTAGAGGTGTTTTCCAACCTTTTTGAATCTGCGATTCACCCAGCCTTGGCTCCAGCATGAGGTCAGTGGATGTTCAGTCTTTTCCCTACGACTTTATCCCTCTTTTGTTCAGTGCATCCACCTTCTTTGGACCCAGAGGACTTTCCCTTCCATCTGAGCCCATTTCTCGCCCTTCACCCACCTTGGAGAATTGTTGGGACATGTTTCACAGTTTGTGCCTGAAGGCGCTGCAGCCCCTTGCAGCACAGCGGAGGCTGTCAGGAGCACGGCTGAAGGACGATGACATTTGTGCCAGCAATTTGGGCAGTCCCTGAGCCCAGTGCACAGATCATGCTGACAAGCAGCTCCCTGCCAGCTGTATTTTGGAGAGAGCTCACGCCTCAGCAGAGGGTTCGTAGGGGTCGCTCCCATCTCTGCTTTTTGTTCCCACTGTGCGGAAGAGCTTAGAGCTGTGGTCGTGCCCTGGAGCTCTGTGCCTGGTCGAGGGAATGAGGCTGGAGCTGCATTGTATTTAATTTTATGTTGTTTGCTTCATCAAAGAAAAGAAAACCTGGCCTTTCTCTGCCCCCTCTTGCTCACGTGAGTTGTGGTGCGAATTCAGTGAGGGGGAGGCGCGGGTGAGGATTGCTCCCGGGAGGGAAGGAGGCTGAGAGACTCTTAAACAAATGAGAACCGAGCGGCTTTGCTCTTCCCCTGTGGTTTGGCTGTTAAATGAACTCACCGAGGAGGCTGGCTGCACGCGCGTGCTGGTACAGAAGTGCGTTTGTACGCGGGCTGGGTTCTGGATGGTAGTGAAGCCAGTGCAGCTCACAAGTCCATTGCACAGGCAGTGGTCATACATGGATGTCTGCCTGGTTTATTTAGGCTGAAGACAGCAAATGCAAGGTAATACGCGGGAGCAGAGGAGCCTGAGTGGGTGGTGACCTCTCTTTCCCAGAAGACAGGTGGAGGGTGCGGGGATTTCATCCTTAGGTGCTGCACTCCTTGAAAGAGCGATGCAGAAGTGGCCTTTGCTGGCTGTGCACACTTCCTACAGCTTGCATGAGTGGTTGTGGTCGGAGCAAAGCTAATGTCACCTTTCCCTATTCTCTTCCCTTTCCAGGTTTCCACCTCAGTGGGACGGTGACAGAGCCGGCGACTGCGACAGAACCAGAGATGACCTACAAGGTGGCCATCAGCTTCGACCGCTGCAAAATCACATCAGTGACATGTGGCTGCGGGAACAAGGACATTTTTTACTGCGCCCACGTCGTGGCGCTTTCACTGTACAGGATCCGCAAGCCGGACCAGGTCAAACTCCGTCTTCCCATCTCAGAGACCCTTTTCCAGATGAACAGGGACCAGCTCCAGAAGTTTGTTCAGTATTTGATCACAGCACACCACACTGAGGTGTTGCCCACTGCCCAGAAGTTGGCTGATGAGATCCTGTCCTCCAACTCGGAAATCAACCAAGTGCACGGTAACTCCTTGTTCCTTCCTTGCTGGCTCAGCGCTGATCCACTTGTCTGGGGCTGGGGCTGGTGGTCTTACAGTGGTGGTGGTGGCCGTTGTTTTGCCACGTTTGTTACTGGCAGCATCAAACTGATGGTAGAAGTGGGCGGTGGTAGCACTCCAGTGTTGGCCACGTGTTCTGCTGTTCCCTGTTCTGCCCTGTGTGGGGATGCAGTGTTGAGGCAAAGGGGAGTGAGAGGACAGTGGGGACACGGCTCCTCCAGCACGTGGTGACGCTGTGTCAGCCTGGCCCTGCATCTTGCTAAGTCAGATGTGACCGAGCTGGCGGGAGATAAAGCTTTAATCTCCATGGGCGCTAATTTGCCCGTAATAAATGAGTGCTGCTGCCCTGACCTACTGCACAAAGGCAATGGAGGATGTTTCCTGGGGCTTTGTGTTTAGAGGGTGCTTTTGAACTTCCTCTTCTGGAAGGCACCAGCTGGGGGTTGGTGTCTGTCCCAGCCTAGGGTATGGTGAGTCCCCCTGGGGTCCCTTGGCCAGCACAAGGCAGTGCTCCTGCTGTGTCCTTCTGAGGAGCCCTGGAGCTGACGTTACCCAGGGCCTGCAACAATGAGCCAGTCTGCACCGCGCCTGTCCCTCCAGCTGTAAAGCAGAGATAATAAACACTTATCTGCCACGGAAGGGCGTTGCGGGGATTAACACATGCCTGTTAGCTGCTCTGAAGATGAAAAGCCCCATATGCAGCCTAAAATAGGATCTGAACTGGTTGCATCCACATGTAGCAGTGAGGCCAGGGGTCCACCTCCATCCTCCTGGTGATGGCAGCTCTGATCTTGAATGTTTTCCCTCCCCTCCCTCTTGCTTTTACCTTGGGAGAGGCTTTTGTCTCCTCCACTGGGCCACATCTGCTGTGTGTGTGGATGTGCTCTGAAATTAATGGCGTTTCCCCATTTTTTGGTGTTAAGAACGAACGAAGAGCAAGAATCTGGTGAGGTCTGTTCCGTCACTGAAGCTGAGCTGGGCAAGGTCCCGCCTTCGCCATACTTTGAGGCTGCTTTCTCCCAAGCAGACTGAAGAAAAGCTTTTAGGACCCTGAATATTTATTGCTCCAGAGTCAGCGAAAGGCTGGTGATTGAGGGCCTTACAAAGATACAGATGTTGGCTCTGGTTCAGTATCTGCCTCTTGTTTTTACAAGTGGTTTTGAAAAACAAAGCAAAAATCCTCTGTCCTTTCAGACTCGTGTGGCTTCATGCCCTCCAGCATGCAGTTTTGAACCGATAGAGCCCCATGGCCTCACCCTATGGGGAAAGTCGCTCATCAGACAGCCGTGTGGCTGCTCCACCAGCAAGCGAGCTCCTCTGTGAGCAGCAGTGCACCCCGACCTCACCCTGGGGAAGGATGCGGTAGATGCCCTCTAGGGGGATATAAAACTAATAGATGATAAAATCGTAGAACCGTTAAGATTGGATAAGACCTCTAAGATCATCTAGTCCAACCATCAAGCCAGCAGCACCCTACCCATCAAGCTGTGTCCATCAGATGTCCCACCCCATGGGAAGGAAGGCTCGAGAAAGCCCCACCTTCAGGTTCAGTGTGTGGCTTTGGCTCTTGACTCCAGACAGCGTTTTCCCTCCCCATCCTGACAATGAAGCCCAACCGTGTGGCAGTGGGGTGCTGTGCGTGGGGCTCTGGATGTCAGAGCAATCCAGCAGCTCCGCCGGGGCTCCCACTGGAAAGGATCCAAGCTTACCCCACATCTCGTCTTTCCTAGCTGCACTTCATGCATTCAATGAGGGTCCCTGATCCTGGGATTTGAAATCTTTTAGATGCTTTAAATAGCGCTTTATGTGCTTACGTGCAAGTTTCTTGGACTTGACTGGGTCAGGCCCTTGGGGTCACAGCTTTGTTCACCTCTGGGTTGAGGCCAGAGTGGTTTTGGCAGCAGCTGTGCAACATGAACTAACGCAGCATGTGCCCAGCAACTGAGGTTATTGCACCACGAAGCAAAAGCAGCCTCTCTAGAAATTATTATTTTTAACTTCTTTCATTGCTTCCAAGGAGAGGTCTGTTCAGTTTGGGGTTGGATTTTAGTCTGGTGAACGCAGGGCTGCTCCTTCTGTGTCGGTGGTTGGGATGAGGAGTGGAGGAGCACGCACTGCAGCACAGGGGCATCTATGGAAGTTCAGGTTGGATATTATGAGAAATTTCTTCTCAGAAGAGCAGTGATGCAGTGGCACAGCTGCCCAGGGAGGTGGTGGGGTCACCATCCCTGGAGGCGTTCAAGGAACGTGGAGATGTGGCACTGAGGAATGTGGCCAGTGGGCACGGTGGGGTGGGGTTGGACTGGGTGATCTTAGAGGTCCTTTCCAACCTTAGCGGTTCTGTGAGTGTCCCCTGTGCATCATGAGCGTCTGCTTCAGGAACAGTGCTGCCCTCTCTGTTCAGAGGTGCTTTTTGCTCCTTCTGCAGTGCCCGAGGAGCACAGAAGGCTGCAGGCAGCCGCCCACAAGGCTCACAGTAGGGCGTGAGACCTTTGCTCCTTGCAGGAGCGTGCACGCGCGCGTGCTGCTCTCCTGGGCCACTTTCCTAGAAGGAAATGCAAACTATCCAGTAACGATGCAGCCTCGGAGCGCAGCCAAAGCTCACTCGTTCTCTCAGGGCTCAATCGGAGCAGCAAGCCTAGGTGTGCCTGGCTGTCTGCTTCCCACTTGACCTCTGTGTGCTGAAGTAGGTCACGTTTCTGCTCTGGCGGATCACTGCAAAGGGCAGCGCACTCAGAGCGCGCGTCTCACGTATCGCCCTCCTCCGCTCGCGGCCTCTGAAGTGGCAGCTCGAAATGAGACCGCAGAGGCTTTCAGTGCTGCTTCCTCCCTCGTTTCTGCATGGCTTTCTGGCTCGCCACAAGGCTGAGGGCTGTCATTACACCGGCGAAATGCCCTGGCCTTTCCTAGGGGCAGCCAGACCCCCACAGTTAGCATTGTGCTCTCAAGCCTGTTTTCATTGCTCCCACCAGCAGTGCTGTGAAAGCTCATTGCCAGCCTGAGCAAGTTCAGCCTCCTGGACACGGTCGTGCACTCGCAGGTGAAGTGTGGGGAAAGCTGAAGAACGAGGAGGTAAACTCCAGAATGCATTGGCTTTGGTCTCAAGTTGCATGCAGCCATACAGAGGTGATGGGAGGTTTAACCAGAATCTCCAGGGGAGCTTCAGGATTTTGCTCCAATGGAAGTGATGGGCATTAGAAGTCTGCAGAGCCGTGCCATCGTTTCCCCGTGGTCCACATTGGGATCACAGCTGTGATGGGTATAGGGCTGTTGCTGGCAACTCCTTTGGTCACAGGAGCTGAGGGGTTTTGCTCCCTTGATTGCTGTCGGATGTCTCTGCCTCTTCAGGCTGCCTCCATCCAATCTGCCTCCACTTAAAAATGGAACGGGAGGCCTGGGAGGCTCGGTGGAGCTTGGTTCCTCGCTCCCTCACTTCGCCGCTATTTTTACCCCTTGTTAGAGTTCATTTCCTTTCTGGTGCCTGGTTATTTTCTCTTTGAGGTTTCTGTTGTTTGTTTATTTGTCCGTATCCTCCCCCCCCCGGCTCCCTCTCCGATCTGGGTGGCTCTTTCCTTCACTCCTGGTTTCTATCCAAATGCTGGAGACGCAGCCTGGAGGCTTTTGGCAGCGCCACGTGCAGTCATGAGACGGCTTCTGTGCTCCGCTCCATGGTTCAGGAGCTCACCAGGACCACGGATGGGTGCGTTTTGCTCTTCTGCCCAGACCTGGGAGACCTCGGTGTGAGCCATGAGCGTCCCAGTGCTTCCTCAGCCCCAGGAACATGCACCGCTCCAGGAGGGGCTTTGCTTTTCTTCACTTTCCGCAGCTCACTTCTGAGCAAGGTGTTACATTTTCCATGTCTGGCTTCGTTCCGCTCTCTCCCCCATTGATTTTTCCAGCCTTTATTTCCCACTCTCTGCATCCCCTCTGGCTGGGTCTCTCTTGGGTGCCAAATAGTTAAGCGCTGAGCCCACGAGGAGGGAGAGGTCCTAGCTGCCGTGATTGATGGCGTTTTTATCTCTGTTTCTACAGCCAGTGCAAATGGGCTTGTGAAACACTCTTTCCACTCAGGATGTACGCTGGTGTTTCCTTAAATCTGAATCCTGCAGGACAAAGATCAAGCGCATCCGAAACAGGCTCTTTGGAGCAGGAATGCTGCTATATGAGAAACGTGTTACGCAGGCTGGGGGCTGTGTTACATGCCGTTCCCTGCTAGTTTGGAGCAGAGACATGGAATTGCTCATCGGCTACGTCACGGCATGCCATGGGGACGCCACCACGGTGCGAACGTTGGCAATGGGAAGTGGGCAAATCCTGCCATGAATATTTAAACGCCACGCAAATCCTCTTGTTTGCTCTTAAATGTTGATCCAGCTCCCCGGTGTAATTGGGTAGCCCATTATCTGCCTGTTTGTGCCGCGTGTGTGGGAATCTGATATTACAACCCTCCGTATGAATCTTTTATGGGAGAGCAAAATAAATTTACGAGTAAACGTGGGTTTTATTTGGAGTGGCGAGAGCTGTGTTGCTAATTTAGCTGTGGTCAGAACCCAAACGTGAGAAGTGCTCAATGTGTTGTGTGGGAGGAGGAGATTTTATTTAGCTACACGCTTCTTTCCGTGCCGTCTGCGCTTTCCGCTGCATGCTAACACTGGGGTTAGCCTGGGAACCCTGCAAAAACACAGCCTCTTTGTGCATCTCACTGAGCCTCTGCTTTGAGCTGTCCCAGTGCCCTTGATGAGGAGCGAGCTGAGCATTTGTGCATGGGTCACCAGGTGTCTGCACCCTATAGCTGCGGACAGATGACCCTGTGGAGGCTGATGAGGCGACCTGGCTGATCTGGATAGCTGGGAGGGGTGGGCAGGCTGCTCGCAGGAGGATATTAAGAGCACAAGCATCTCAGCAACCCCGGCGATGGGGGCCGGATAAGCATTCGTGGCAGACAGATTAGTCATCGGTTCCTGATACGGGATAATCACTGGCTTGTCTGCTCTTTATCTGCAAGGGGGAGCAGAGATAAGGACGGACTTGGGGGAGGGAAAGAAGAGGCACAGAAGAGCTGAGATGTGCTGTTGTGCTGCCTTATGACAGCGGGGAGCAGGGCTGGGTCACGTGTGGAGCTGGTTCCCTCCTTCCCAGCACAGGGCTGTGGGCGAAAGCGGTTTCCTTTCTGCTGCTTCAGATCCTGTCCCAATTACGTTGTTCTGTCAACTATAAGTTATTCCGCAGAGGGAGCAGCAGCAGCATCCTCTCCCTCCAGCGCGGTACGGGCAGCGCCTTGGGCTTGCTGGAACAGCTCTCAGGCAGCGATTATTAGCAGAAATTAAAGGAATTTTGTAAAGGACATTAAATACAAATAGCTGTATCTTTTTGGGTCAGGAGCACTCTCAGCCTTTGCCGGAGGAGCGAAACCCCTCCGGTTGATGTCCTCTCATTTATAAGCCAAGAAGAGACAGCCGCCTCGCTGAGCAGACAGTCTGGAGCTGGCTTTCCGTGAGCTGCACTTCTGCTCTTGGCTCTGCATCTCTCAGCCAGTGCTGGGGTGTGTACCCAAAGCAGCAGCAAGGAGTGGTGGAAGAAGAGATGGCTGCTCCCCAACTGTGGCCCACTGAAGTGTCCTAATAACACTTTGGGCTGGGCTCCTGGCCCCCACTGGAGCCGTATTGCTGCCTGTCCCCTGTGCTCATGAAGCTGAAGGTGTTGCTGGAAGGTAGAACAGCCCTTGGGAAAAGGGGAATTGAAAGGGGCAAGGAAGGCTCAGGAAGGATCCATGCAGTTGTTTAAGATGCTTGTGGGCTTTTTCTTTTTGTGCTCTCCATGAGATGAGGTCTCTGCATCCCTCATCCAAGAGTACTTCTGTGAAATTGCTTCCTAGGGATAGGAAAGCTTTACAGGATCAGCTTTACGGATGCTGAAACAAATCCACGATGTGGAGCAGGAGAACCCCAGGCAATCCCAGGAGACGCAGAAGGCTCAGGGCTGTGCAGATGCTGTGCCTCAGCATGGGGTATAGAGCAGGAGAGGAATGGCCTTCATTGTCCTCCCAAGCATCATTCAGTGCCTCTTTCACTGGAGGTGAAAGCTGGGCAAGTACAGACCTTGCTTGGTGCTACCCTGGACTCATTAGGAGGGATGAGCAGGGTTGTAGGCATTAACGCTATGCTCAAGATCCCTCTTAATGGTTGCTGCTGCTGCCACCACCGTGGGAGGAGAGCCTGATGTTGTTGGTGAGAGGGTTGGTTTGCTCTCACTTGAGCTGATAAGAGAGATGGGCCATTTCTTGCTCTCCATGATTGCTAACTCTGCTGCTACAAACCTCATTGTCTCTTTTTCCTCTTTCCCTGTCCCCCAGGCGCTCCTGACCCCACTGCTGGGGCCAGCATCGACGATGAGAACTGCTGGCACCTGGATGAAGAGCAGGTCCGAGAACAGGTGAAGCTGTTCCTATCTCAGGGAGGGTACTACGGCTCGGGGAAACAGCTCAACTCCATGTTCGCCAAGGTGAGGAGGAGCCAGCCCTGCTCCCTTTCCTGCTGCACTCTGCACGGCGCGTCACGTAGCAGGCAGCCCGCTGGCTGCCCTGGCACAGTGCCCGTCACAGCTGGGAATCTCTGCTCCAGCGCCTTCTCTCCTGGCCGCTGAGCTGGCGGTTGTAATCCAGGCTGTGGGTCAGGCTTGGGCTGTCCCACCTCCCCCTCCGGGCAGGTCCCTGCTTCCCGCACAGTGGTTCCTTGTGAATCAGGGCTTTTCCCTCCATCTCTCTGTTAGACTGGTAGAGGGAAATCCACCACGACCGTCTAGCTCTGGATAGCCAGAGTGAGGGAGCCAGGAGTTGACATCCAGGTGACCTTGTCCAGGAGTTGGACTTGATGATCCTTATGGGTCCCTTCCAACTTGGGATATTCTATGATCATCTTAGACACCTGCGGGGGGTCATGGTTTGTCTCACAAAGGGCCTTCTCTCTGTCCTTTCCAGGTCCGGGAGATGCTACGCATGAGAGACTCCAACGGGGCCAGGATGCTGACACTGATAACGGAGCAGTTCATGGCTGACCCTCGGCTCTCCCTCTGGAGGCAGCAGGGGACGGGCATAACAGAGAAGTGCCGGCAGCTCTGGGATGAGCTGGGTAAGGGCCACCAGGAGCAGCAGTGGGGCTGCTGAGACTACACTCCTTGTTCTATGAGATTTTGGAGCTCACCCAGAGCTCACCCTAAATCCCCAGCCAAATCCCGGTGGGACAGCTGGATCAGGCCCAAACTGCACGTTTCAGCACCTTAACCAAACCGGCTCCTCTCCTGCAAAGGAGCCAGGGTTGATGTGTTTGCAGGGTGGCTTGTCCCATGTTTGCAGCATCTTGAGGCGTGTGCTGTGGTAAGGCATAGAAATGGCAATGCCTTGGGGCCAGATGAAGCCCCTCGTGTTTCTATGCTTCAGAAAGAGGAAGTCTTGTCCTAGCTAACAAATGGTTTCCAGAGTCAGTGGGAACGATGGGCAGTGCAGAGCCTGGCTTTAAGAGAAATACAACTCTGGATAATTCTGGCTAAGCACCTTAGACACCAGCTCAGCTGGCTGACGCCGTAATATCATTAGAATAAAACATTTAGATGATGTGAGCCCGGAGGGGATGGTTGTGTGGTGGAGTTGACCCAGCAGTCATGGGCTCTCCTGGATGTATGGGTGAATAGTTTGACTTGTGCCATGGATTCACCATGAGTCTGAGCTGCTCTGCTGCCTGGTGGTGGGAGATGCTGTGTAAAGGGCTGGGCCAGCTCACGGGCTGGGACCAAAGGGATGTTATAGAGTAGAATGATGAGGGTGGTCCATGGTCTGGAGCCACACCTGTATGAGGAAGACCTTTGAGGGTTAATGTGCTTTGGTGTGCAGGAGAGACTTGGGGAAGGTGCACCACACATAAAGTCAGGAGTGGCTCATGAAGTTGCCAAGGAGGTGAGCACAGGGCAAGCCAAAGGTGTTTTTATCAGACTGAAGGTGTTTCTTATCAGTTTGATAAAAATTGACTTCGTGGCATGGTGAAGTTAATGCTATGGGAATCTCTGAGGCTGAAAGCTTGGAGGAAGATGAAAATTATTTGGAAAAAGGGGAGAGAAAATGGCTGTTGAGTATAGATGCCACTTCTCTTTCAAGAAGTGCTTGAGCCACAGACTGTGGGAGGGTGGACAGTGGAGTGTCTCTCCAAATTTGCCCTGCTCTTACAGTTTTCCTTATGCGCCTGTCCCTGCCGTGGGAGACAAGAAGCCAGGTAGGAGGTCTCAGTCACTGGAGCAGAAACTTCTGGAGTTCATCAGTTGCCGTGCTGTCAGAGCAGCAGCGTGGTGAAGCCATTGTTTTTCTGATGCAGCCCAAGAATTCCCTCCCTAAAATCACACTGCCCTATATGGTCTCGTCTGTAAAATAGTTGATAACCGGCAGTTGGCTGCCAGGCTGCTTTGGCTTTCAAAATGTCCTTGGCACAGCCTGTCTGCGCGGTGGGCTGGGGTTGGAAGCCTTCTCGTGGCAGCACTGCAGGAACGGCACAGACGAAGGGCTGGGCGAGGAGGGATGCCTCGCTCCTGCCTGCGGTTCCCTGGATGGAAATAAACACACGAGCTCTGCAGAGCTGATCCTGGCCTGCCTGCCAGAAAGATATTTCCAGGATTTGGAATGGTTGGATACTCAAGAATCCTAGGGAGGTGGCCAAATCCACCACGCCAGAATTTCCACATGGAGGAGAGCAAACACATCTGCGAAACGTGGTTGTATGGGTGTCTAGGCAGGCCTGGATGCAGCAGTTTGCCCAGAACTACAGATGATTGAGATGGTGTCGGCACGGTGCTCAGGGACGAGCGATCAACTCCGTGTCAGGGATGCCAAAGCTGCACCAGCACCGCTGAGCATTATCAAATGGAGAGGGCAGGAGGGGAGATAACCTATGCCAGATGCTGCATCCAGCCCCAGACATTATTTTGGGCAAGCATTTAATAACGAATCATCGATTTTAACGAAGACCGCATCACCAACTTGTGCGGGATTGGAAGATCAGCGCTAAAGAAGATTGTGGATTTATACTGGGTAAAATGTAAAGGATTTCGCAGGATTTCGGAGTTTTAAAAAAAGGAAAGAAGAGGCACCGTTTGCGTGTGTGCGTGTGCTGCCAACTGAGCATCTATTGCCCCGTCTGCTGGGGAGCCAAGGGAAGGACCCGCTGGATAGGGAGCTGTGCGGCGTGGGAGTGTTTGCCCTGGCACATTAGTGCTTACGATTAAAGCCTAATTACAAAAAATAGATGAAAAAACCAGCTGAAGTGCAGCCTGACCTTAATCTGCCTGGAGACGGGTTTATTTATCTCAGCCACTTGTTTACAGTGGGGAATTGCAGGAGATTAGGCCGGGGAGCGACCCTGTGGGAAACAGGAGAATTTCTTTGATGGTTTGGAAACTTCAGCGCAGGATCCGAGTGCCTGCCCTCCCTGGGGCCAGCAGCAGGGACGCTGGGGTGGGAAGGCTCCTGTGACCCCCCCCTTTGCACCCAGCCCCGCAATCAGAAAGCATTTTTGTTCAGAGGCTTAGCTTAATCGTGATCTGCCGTTTTGTTCCCCACTTAACCTTCTGCTGTCGGAAAGTTCAGATGAAGGTTTCTGCAGCATGTGAGCAGACACAAAGTCTGACCCAGCTCAGCGTATCGGCTCTGGACAGGAGTCAGTCATGCTGTCACTTGGCCAAAGGGCTCTAAAAACCCAACTTTTCCATTTCCCAGACTGCTACCTCAGCGCTTCTCCCCTGAGACGGATGTGAATCCCTCTCCCCAGCTTGTCCCCAGCCCATCTCCCCGTCTACAGGAGAGCCTGGGGGCACGCTATTTTGGCAGCCAAAGGATGCCTTGGAGGGCTCCCAAGAATAGCCTGTGAAGACATGAGGATCCCTATAGGATTGCATCCTAGTGGAGCAGCAGGAGCCAAAACTCAGCGGGCGCATCGTGTTCTTGGCTGTGGCAGAGCGGGGTCACCAAGCCCTATCACCGAACCTCACTGCCACCCCAGGCTGAGAAACAAGCTGAGAGGCAACTGTCCGAGATGCTGTACCACTGCTCATGTACCACAGAGCTCTACGTGGCCCAGAGTGGAGGGCAGGGCATTGCCATGGCCAAAGCCTGGTGGTGCTGTGGTGGATCTACCAGTGGGCACCTCTGCTTGTGCCAAGGAGAGCTCTGGCTGCCAGGCATCACGCCGAGCTCTGGGTTCCTCTGCTGCGGTCTGGGGGCTGCTGGGGATTAAAATAAAAAAAAAAAGAAGAGAAAAAAAGAGAGAGAAAGGAAGAAAATACACCAAATCTCCTTTATAAATAGTTGAATGCAAATGGCCCGAAGAACAATGGCAGATGAAATAGCATTCTGAGCGGGCTTTAAAGCGCTGGGAACGTGGGTAGGATCAAAATCAGGTTAGTCTTTGGAGATACAGACTCTGCAGCTTGCCAGGATGTTTTTAAGCATGCTTTGATGTGTAGTTCAAACAGTAGATTTGTCCTGGCAGACAGAAGCACTCACAAATTCATACACAGCCGGTCTCCTCTTCCCTCCTCCCCACTGTCCCCCATCTCATGAGATTATAATTTAGCTTCATTACAGAGGAGTTTTACTTTTATTTGAAAGCTGTCTAAATCCCCCTCCTGGGTCTGTGCATTGTGCTGCAGTGAGTTTATGGATGCCGAGGAAACGTTGCAGGCGGTGGGAAGGCAGCGGCCGGGCAGTGCTGGGGAGCGCTGCACATCCCTCACCTCTCGGCTTTGTTTAGGGGCGCTGTGGGTGTGCGTCGTGCTGAACCCTCACTGCAAGCTGGAAGAGAAATCCTCCTGGCTCCGGCAGCTGCGCAAGTGGGGCGAGATGGACGTGTGTCCCCTCGAAGATGGCAATTACGGCAACGAGCTTCCCAACATCACCAACGCGCTCACGCAGAGCTCCAGCCACAGCCAAGGTGAGTTCGGGAGCCTGCCAAAAAATGCATCTATGTAAGGGGGAGATTCTTTGGTTGGAGGGGATTGGGGGTTGTGTTTTCAGAAGTTTGCTTCTCATGAGGTTCTGGGTGGTGGTGCTTGGAGGGGGACAGCTCGTGCTCGGTGCTGCGCTCGTGCAGACCCAACTCGGTGTGCTGCTGGGTGCTGGCACATGGGCTGAGCAGGCACCGAGTGCTGGCTCAGGGCTGCTCCCACTGACGTCAATGGGAATCTCACCCAGGGAGCAGTTGGACCGTGATGAACGCTTTGAAAAATCCCCCCCCCAAAACAAATCCCAGCACGGTGCAGGGCTCTGGGGAGCTCTGGGGCCATCAGCCAGGCTCTCCGTTCTGAGGCTGGTTTAGGGGCACACACGTGGCTCCTGGTTCTGCTTCCTGTGATGGTGTCAGCGCTGAGCAGATCGGCACCCTGGGTTTTCCTGGTCACTGGCACTGCTTGAATTGGTGCAGAGCTGAACTCTGAAGCCTGTGCTGAAAGGTGAGAGTGGCACTGAGGGACATGGTTCGTGGGCATGGTGGCAATGGGCTGGCAGTTGGACTAGGTGATCTCAGTGGTCTTTTCTAACCATAATGGACTCTGTGCTTCGATGAAAGCAAGGAGCAAGGTGGAGCGGAGCCCCTTCCTTTGGCCCAAGATAGACATTAATTGAAACTCACTGCTCTCGCAGTGCCTCCATCTGCTGCATGAGAATTGGCTGTGGGTGTGTTACATGTAGCCGTGGAGCAAACAGCACCGTGCTGCTGTCCCCGGCCGCACGCCGGGCATCCCATGTGCACATTGCTGGCCGGGAGCAGCTCGCCTTACAGCTGGCCTCGCTCCAGGTCTGCATGGCCAGGGCTGCCCGGTGGTCCCAGCCCTGCCGCTCTTTGGGGCAGGTCACGTTCTGGGGACGTGCGCACGGTGTTTCCAAAGTGCCTGGGATGAAAACAGAGCTGGGAGGTATCCCAGGGCTGGTGGTTATGGGTATGCAAATAGCGCAGTGAATTGCTGCCAGCCTCCTTTATTACTGTCGGGCAACGGCTGATTGCCGAAATCCTTCCTGCCCAACTCAACCTGGCGGAGGGTCGGTGCTGTACGCACGAACACCTGTTTAATTTCTATCCACCTCGGGGTGCCTGCAGCATTCAGGCTAATTGCTTGTTGCCATCGCTTCCAGAGCGTGTTTACCCAACCTCCTGGCTCAGCGCTGAGCGGAGCCCTTTGTTTTCCCCTCCCCGGCGCGTCTATCTGCAGGACCTCGCGTTCTGCGTTGCGCTGCGATTGAGGCTCCCTGTTTTGCAACGCACGGCTGCTTTTTGCCCTCCTGTTCCAGCGTGGCTGGGCGATAGCGGGAGGGCTGCAGACATCCCAACAAAGCGCCCGGCTGCTCTGTCTGGATGGGGTGAAATCCTCCTCCTGCCCTGCAGCTCCCAGACGGGAAGCGAGCGCTACCTGCTCCTGCTGTCTGCGAGAAACAATAGCCCAACAGGAGAACAATAGCCCAGCAGAAATGTCAGCTAGAAGAGCCAGACCATGCAATTGCTAGATACATCAGAGAGCAATAAGCAGCAGCTGGATCTGTTGCAAGCCTCAGCCCCGTTGTATGGGCAAACCTCTGTGTAGAGAAGGGCCACATGGGTGGGCATAAGTCTAGCAAGCAGGCTGTTCTGTTCTTTTGCTTCCATTAATACCCAGCACGCATCATTAATGCATTAATACGTAACGAGCTTTGTTGTTTTGGGTTGCATACAAGCATTCAGTAGCTTTGAAAATGACATTTTGGTTGCAGAGCAGCTGTGTGAAGGAGCACAGCCGTCACTGCGGGGAAGCAGTGAGGTTCAAGACAATGGATGCCCTCTCTTTCCTTCCAACCTTAATGATTCCATGGTTCCGTAAGGTGCAGGAGGGCCCCGCTGCTGCCCCAAGGCTCTGATGGTTTTTCTCTTTGCAGACTCACTGGCCAGGCCCAGACGAACCGTGTTCACCCGCGCCATTGAGGGCTGTGACCTGCACTGGCAGGACAGCCACCTGCAGCGCATCATCAGCAGTGACTTCTACGTGTCCCCTGCCTACCAGCGGGAGGGTGAGAGTCTGCTCTTCAACTCCCAGGGGCAGCCGCTGTGGCTCGGTAAGCATCCAAGCAGCAGCTCCAGCGTGGCCTGGGTGGGTGGGTTGCTTTGCTCATGGAGAAGAGCCACCCGAAGCATCAAAGGAGTTTTGCTACCTGCATCCTTGCAAGGTTCAGCGCTGTAAAATGAAAATATCTCAACAACCTAAACTTTAAAACCTCAGTAACTAGGTGTCCCAGGATGAGAGCATTGAGACAGGAGGTTTATGGGGTCCTGGTGACTGTTACCACTCAGACTGACCCCAGAAGAAACGTGAGCCCTTGCATTTCTGGGAATGCAGATGCCTCATCCCCACAGCAAAGGAGGAGAATGTACAGATATTGAAAGGCCAGAGCCCACCACTGCTCTGTCCTCCACTGGCATAGGTAGAGCAGGAGGGAATGTTGCTACTCTGGGATGGATTTCCCATAGCAGCTGTAGGTGGTGTTCCCATGGACTGGGTCATGGATAGGTGTGATGGACACATCTCCATTTCTGAGGGACAGACTCTGGTGAGCCCTTTGGCACAGCTGGTTGATGCAGTCACCTTGAATTTGGCTTTAGTGCTTTCACTTCCTTGGTGCCCCTTCAGGGACCTCGTGCTGGGTCAGGAGTGAGGTTTGTCAGCAGCTCGCATGATGAATTCAGTGAGAAGCTGAGTATTTCATCCATTTAGCAAACAAAAGGAGTGAACAACAAGAAGCTCTCATAGATGTGTCTGTTCTTAAACCTCTTCCTCGTGTTCCTTGCTAGTGACCTCTGGGATGTGCAAGCCTCATTTGTGGAGGTGGCTGTCTGCATTTCCAAAGCTCTCTGCTCTCTTCCAGAAATAGAAATGATCCTTCTGCCATAACTTCAGATCTGTGCTTGCCTTTTTTTCCCCCCCTTGGTAGGACATTCTGCAAGAAAATGGGATTTTTGCCGCTTGTTATGCGGCATGTCGTGTCATCTGCTGCTGCTAATTTCTCACTCAGTCATAATCCTCTCCACAGTTGCTTGTGATTTCAGGTGAGCAGTGAGCAGCAGGAGCAGATGAATTTCTAAGCAACTTTGAGTCTAGGGGGTTTCACGCAACTGTTCCTAATAATAAAACACCAGGTAGGAGGGCTGTGGAAGAGATGAGGTCTCTGTGGAGCTCGCTCCGTGCAGCTGTCACAGAAGCAGTTCAGAATGTCATCCCAAATCTGCCAGTGTCCCCAGCACAGAACTGAATGCACTCTGCCACTGCTTCCCCCAGATAAGGTTTGTAGGGGTCAGGATTTAGGGGCTGCTGCAGGCTGGACACGGGGAGAAGCTCCATGAGTACGGTCCCGGTAGGCATCCCAGCCAGGTGCAGTGAGAGAGTGAGGACATACAGGCTTGCAGCTGCTTTGGGGGAGATGAGTAGAAGAAGATGCCCTGAAGCCTGGTGCTGTCAGGTTTTCTTCCCCATCATCCCCTGGATTTCTGCTCTCCCTTGGCTCAGCCTGCCCTGTGTCTGCCCTTGCCTTGCAGAACACGTCCCGACAGCCTGCGCTCGGGTGGACGCCCTGCGCTCCCATGGCTATCCCAGGGAGGCTCTGCGGTTAACCGTTGCCATCATCAACACCCTGCGACTGCAGCAGCAGAGGCAGCTGGAAATTTACAAGCATCAGAAGAAAGGTAGGAGGAGAGGGGCTGGAGATGGGGCCCGCAAGGGCTGGCTGGGGTGTCCCAGGTGGCAGGGAAGACTCTCAAAGCTCAGAGATGGGGCAGTGCTGCATGGGACTATGTGCACCCCAAAGGACAAACTGGGACGTCCAATTGCTTGAGCCAAACTGCCACTGTACCCATACATTAAGGATGCAGAGATGCCCAGGGACACAAGCTGTTCCTGCTGTCTGGCTGCGTGCATGGATCGCACGGGTGATAGCAGGTGATGCTGCTTGCCCGCAGTGCTGCAGGAGCTGGCTGCTTGTGCTACCTCCACACTGCATTTGCTGAGTAACGTGGACCAGGAGACCAGACCAGTGTCGCTCATTTTGCTGTTGCAGTTGGCAGAGAGCTGGGGCTGGTTGCTGCAGTGCTGATAGTGGTTGGTAGCTCCTCTGGGCCTTGCTTGAGAGTGTGCCTTCCAAATCATTCAGGCAACCACTGCTTTGTGGACACTCCTGTGTGCTCCTGGGGACTGATTGAGCCACTGCACCTCCTCCAGCCTTTGGGGCATCTGTTTGTAGTGGGTTCCTGCTCCTCCTGCTGTCTGAGTGCCCTTGTGGTGGCTGCTCTGAACTGCTCGTGGCCCTTGGGAATTTCCCATGGCCCCTGGAGAGGTCCCTGGTCATGGTTCCCTGGAGGTACCTGTGTCCCCAGCCCATGGGGTAAGAAAAAGCCCTCTGGTCTTGGAGACTTCTCTGGGTGGAGAATCCATCATAAATTCCTCACTATTCATTTCTTCTTGTTTTTTTTTTTTTTTCCCCTCTTCTCTTTCAGAGCTGCTGCAGCGAGGTGCAACCACCATCACCAACCTGGAGGGCTGGGTAGGCCACCCTCTGAACCCCATCGGCTGCCTCTTTCTCACACTGACCGAAGCTTGTAGATTAGAAGAGGAAAATTGCCTTGAAATCTCAGGTACTGGGTGCTCCCTCGCTCTCTACCAGGCAGCTCCAGCTGGTCCTGGGTGCAATGCTTGGCCTCAGGGCTCCTGAGCTCCACACTTCTCGTTCCCAGCCCTGGGGTTGGCAGCAGAGCAGGGCAGCTGCTTGGCAGAGCTGGGCCAAGATGTGCCCATCTGTGGGAAGGCTCTGTTATCAGCTGTGTGTCCGCTTGCACGTGTCTCAGGGCTCCCATGTCTCACAGTCGAGAGCAAGGAGAAGGGTGAAACCTCACATCTCCATCATCTTTGGGTAACCAAAGGCAGGCAGCAGAGGAAGCATTGGGTCTTGCTTCTGAATTGGAAAGGTTTTTTTTTTCTCAGCCCTGGTTCTCCCACCTAGAGAGGCTCCTCTAACTCTTCTGTACCTCTCCCCCTTCTTCCAGACACCGGGGACACCAAACCCCCCGTCTACCAACATGTGCCCGTCACAACCGGCAGCCAAGACAGTGGCGAGTCCTACCTGTCCCTGGCCTTGGAGGTGGCCCTGATGGGGATGGGCCAGCAGAGAGTGATGCCTGAAGGCCTCTATGCCCAGGACAAGGTGTGTCGCAACGAGGAGCAGATCATAGCCCGTCTGCAGGACCTGGAGCTGGACCCAGTGCTGGTGCAGACCCTGAGGAAACAGTGCATCCTGCTGCTGGAAGGTGAGGGCTTCTCTTTGGGGTGGCAAAGATAGCTTTGGGGTAGCCAGATACTGACGCTAATGAGATGCATTTGTGATAACGATGCCCAACGGGCTTTGCTTCTAGGTGGCCCCTTCAGCGGCTTGGGAGAAGTGATCCACCGTGAGAGCGTCCCTATGCACACCTTTGCCAAATACCTGTTCTCTGCCCTGCTGCCCCACGATGCCGACCTGGCGTACAAGCTGGCTTTGCGGGCCATGAGGTTGGTGCATGACTTGTTCTGATTTTTGTTCTGGGGAAAACAGAGACGTCTGATGCTCCCTTTATCCAGGGGGATGATTCCTTCCTGCGAGCCCTGGGACGAGTGACACTCAGGTCAGGAAATGGGGGTGTGGAAGGGCTGACATGGTTCTGCCACTGCAGCAAGTGAAGCAGGGCTCCTGCTCTTTCCCTTGGCTTCCTGAGATTTTCAGGCTTTGGAATATCACCACTCAGGCAGGTAACCAAAAACCACTGCGGAGGTCCTGGGGAAATGTACTGCTGCTGCTTCTGATCATGACCGGGCATCTTAAGGAGAAGCAGATGATGCAGCCAGGAGTGCTGTTGGGCGCTTTGACATGAAAGGAGCACAGAGGGAGGAGGGCTTTCTCTTTTCCTTTCTTTTTTCTTTCCTTTTTGTTGTTTTTTTTTTTTGTGTGTGTTTTTTTTTTTTTCCCCTGATGCTTGTGTTTTGCCTTCCAAGTTTATAAATCACTCCACGGATCATTCTCTTCCTTTCAAGTAGATCTGAGATTGATCCCCATACCCATGTGGCGTGCACGCAGCCCGGCAGCCCCTGCACGTGCATGGCAGCAGGAGGCTTTCAGAGGCACTGCAGGATACAGCCCCCTCCTTGCTCCCCATCACCACATACTGGGGCTGGTCTGACCTCGTCTCCTCTGTTTGTCCTTCAGGTTGCCAGTGCTGGAAACCACAGCACCGTCTGGTGATGTGACTCACCCCCACCACCTGGTGTCAGTGGTCCCCAGCAGGTACCCACGCTGGTTCACCCTGGGGCACCTGGAGTCACAGCAGTGCGAGCTGGCATCCACCATGCTGACGGCGGCCAAAGGTTGGTGTGGGACCAGGGGTGATGGAGGGGTAGCTGCCCAAGGGCTGGGGAGGGATTTGGTGGGGAGCAATATTGCAGGAGTGATGGGGGGAAGGGTGGGGGGGATCTAAGAGTGCTGAAACACTTGGTGTGGGGAGCACCCAGCAGCCCCTCCAGAAGTGGGAAGCCCTTTTGGATCCTCTAGGATGTAGGTGATGAGATGTAGCTGCACAGAAAGGATTTTCCTGGAGACAAGTTTCCCTTTGCTCAAGTACTGGCAGACAGCAGCATAGAGCCTCCTTGCCCCATCCCTGGAGGTGCCCAAGGCCGGATTGGATGGGACCTGGACAGCCTGAGCTGGTGGGGGGCAGCCAGCCCACGGCAGGGGTTGGAATGGATGGGCTTTAAGGTCTCTTCCAACCTAACCCACCGTATGACAGTCTCCATCCTGTCCTCCTCCACCTCTCTGCTTGTCCAGGGCTGATAGCGTCATGCCCCTCCTTGCAGGTACCTGGATGGAAGTGGCTTATCCTTAGTTTCTCAGCCCCTCGTGGGGATGAGAGCTTCGTGCTGGGGCTGTAGAGCTAGTGGATTACATCAGTTTCTCCCGCTGTGTCTTTCCCTGGGTGTTCCCCCGCCGCAGCATGTCCCAATGCGATCCTGTGTCCTCGCAGCGTTTCTCACCCACGCCCCCGCTAGCCATTTTTGGGAGATTTGGATGCTGGTGGTGGTGCAAGCGGCTGCTGTGGGTGGCAGGCGATATATTTAGCTATTAGTCATCTGAGATGTCTGTGTGTACCCAGGTGCAGCTCTAGGGTTTTCACATTGCTGTGTGTTTTTTTCAGTTTTCTTTGCATGAGGTTCATCTGCTCCGTTGGTGACTATGGGAGTAGGAACACGAATCTGGAACAAGACAGGGTGATGGGGCATGTCGGCATCTCTGGTCTGTGCTCACACCAGAGGCCCGTCTCCCCACCCTGATGTAGAAGGGGCTGATGTCCCCCACAAGGCTCTGAGCTGGGGGTTGAGGCTTGGGGTCAAGTCAGGAACCTGTGCATGGTTCAAGTAGTTTCCAGGGAAGCATCACGATGCTATGGCCAGTGAAGGCATGGATAGACAGCACATCCTGGGTGATACAGTAAAGCTGGATGTTACTGGGGGGGAGGCTGAGCCATCTGACCATCCTTGCCTGCATCCAGGGGACATGCTACGCCTGCGCACAGTGCTGGAAGCCATCCAGAAGAACATCCACTCCTCCTCCTTGATCTTCAAGCTGGCCCAGGACGCGTTCAAGATTGCCACGCCAGCCGACAGCAACTCAGACACAACACTCCTCAATGTTGCGCTGGAGCTGGGGCTCCAGGTATAGGATAGCACGGGGGATGCCGGTGGCCCTTCTGCCCTACTAACTCTGGTGATGGTCTTCCACCAAGCAGGTGGTCCCCCATGGCACGCAGGGGTCTCATGGAAGGGGTACATTCAACATTGCATGGCCTAGAGAGGTAGAGCTCAGCCTCTGCTGAGGTCTGGGGGAAGTTTTGGGTGAGGCAGCACCTGAAAGCCTCACAGGGAGTCGATAGCGAGCAGGGTCGTGGAGAATTTGGGGGAGCACCGTGGTGTTGGGTGGCCTCAGTGGATCCCCATAGAGTGGAGGGTCACCCTGTGTTTGCCTCGCAGGTGATGCGCATGACCCTGTCCACCCTCAACTGGCGGCGGCGGGAGATGGTGAGGTGGCTGGTGACGTGTGCTACGGAAGTGGGTGAGTGTCTGACCCGCACGTGGTGGAAGAAGAACGGGCACAGGGATCCCTAAAGCCACCTATGGCCCTGGGCTTGAGTTTCCGAGCTCTCCTGACCCCCGTGTCTCTTGCAGGAGTGAGGGCTCTGGTGAGCATCCTGCAGAGCTGGTACTCGCTGTTCACCCCCACGGAAGCCACCAGCATCGTGGCGGCCACGGTGATGTCCCACAACACCATCCTGCGCCTGAGCCTGGACTACCCGCAGCGGGAGGAGCTGGCCAGCTGCGCCCGCACCCTGGCCCTGCAGTGTGCCATGAAGGACCCGCAGAACTGCGCCCTGTCCGCCCTCACCCTCTGCGAGAAGGACCACATTGCCTTCGAGACCGCCTACCAGATCGTCATCGACGCCGCCTCCACCGGCATGACCTACACCCAGCTCTTCACCATCGCCCGCTACATGGAGCACCGGGGCTACCCGCTGCGGGCCTTCAAGCTGGCCTCGCTGGCCATGACGCACCTCAACCTGGCCTACAACCAGGACACGCACCCGGCCATCAACGACGTGCTCTGGGCCTGCGCCTTGAGCCACTCCCTGGGCAAAAACGAGCTGGCGGCCATCATCCCACTGGTGGTGAAGAGCGTGCACTGTGCCACGGTGCTGTCGGACATCCTCCGCCGCTGCACCATGACGGCCCCAGGGCTGGCCGGCATCCCCGGCCGCAGGAACTCGGGGAAGCTGATGTCCACCGACAAAGCACCCCTGCGGCAGCTGCTGGACGCCACGATAAGCGCCTACATCAACACCACCCACTCGCGGCTCACCCACATCAGCCCGCGGCACTACGGGGAGTTCATCGAGTTCCTCAGCAAGGCCAGGGAGACCTTCCTCCTGGCGCAGGACGGGCACATACAGTTCGCCCAGTTCATTGACAATCTCAAACAAATCTACAAAGGCAAGAAAAAACTGATGCTGCTGGTGCGGGAGAGGTTTGGGTGAGCCGACGGTTTGGGCAGGGTCCGGCCGCAGCACGGGGACTCGGGAGAGAAGAAGGAAGGAGAGCGGAGAAGACCTTCCCCCCCATCGGCAGAGGCTGCTCCGTTCCGTTCTTCTGTTTCTTTTTTTTTTTATTTTATTTTATTATTTTATTTTATTTTTTTAATGTTATTTTCTTTCTCGGATTTAACCATTTCACACGCTGAGAGGATCGAGATTCCTTGGGCACAAACCAAAAGGCAACCACGGGGAAAAAAGGATGGTTTGCTCAGCCCCTGCCCTCCCTTGCCAATACCAAAAGCTTAACCTGGAAATCTAATACCTCTTTCCTGAAGGAAGCGGTCGCTGGAGGGATCGGAAGGTTGCAAAGTGCAAAAATCTTTAACATTATGTTGGGGGAAAAAAAAAAAAAAAAAAAAAAAGAAAGAAAAGGAAGGGGGAAAAAAATAAGAAAAGAAAGAAAGAGGGAAAGAAAATGAAAGAGAAGGATGAAAGAGAGAAAGAGCAAAGGAACCCGCAACACTAGAACCTCATGCGTCACCAAAAGCGATGGCTTTGCAGAGCGCTTCTCCCGCCCACCCGAGACATGCAGACATGCAAACTCCTCTATTTGTGAAGATACTTCAATAAAAAACAAGTTAAAGTAACTGTTCTCAGGGATTGCTTACTAAAAGTAACACAAAAAAAAAAAAAAAAAAAAAAAGCATTTATGATACTGTAAATACTATAGTATATGTGTCAATTATTAAATTGTAAAGTTATAATTATTTATAATTCTGTCTTTTATTTGGGGGATACTTGAAATTGTCGTGGGCTGGGGGGATTATTTTTATTATTGCTATTATTATTATTATTATAACTATTATTTAAAAACCGACAAACAGAAACCACCACAACCACAGACAAAAAGAGGAGGAGGCACGCGAACGTTCTCAGGTTTCCACGGCACCGTCGGCAGCAAGAAGGGTGTGGGGGGAGGCGGATGTCCGCACTCGGCTGGGAGCACCGGGATGGACGGACGGACGGACCGACAGACGGAGGGAGGAGCAGCAGCCTAGCGCTTGAGGACGGCGAAGGAAAGGATGAAGGACTGTGCTGGGATGCGCACGGACTCCAGCTCCCGGGTGGCAGAGGACGGCGCGGGAGCGACGTGGGCACCCATTGGACATCGCCCAGCTCTTAGCCTTTGCCTCATGGGCGCCCATGTGTGAGTGCGAGGTGCGTGCATGCCTTCATCTTGGGGGGGGGGGGGGAATGGGGCTGCCTGGGGGCGGCTGGACTCTCCGATCCCGTCCCACTGGGAAGGCAGGGATGGATGCTCGCCCCGAGCCCGCAGCGGAGCCTTCGGCCCCCGGCTGGCAGCTCTGAGGTTTTGCTTCATTATTTTTCCGACGGGTTGGGAGGGCTGGGGGGGCCAGGGCCAGTCTGGACAGTGACTTGTAGTTAGGAACGTGGGCTAGTTATCTGCTGTCTGGTTTGACTTTAATTTTTGGAAAGTGACTTTTGTCTGCGCTCCGGCCAGGAAACCAATTGTACTCAGTATCTGTCGCCACCGAAATAGCATTCTTCAACCAGTCTGTTTCTCTTCTTTTTTTTTTTTTGTTTTGTTTTGTTTTGTTTGTGTGCGTGTGTGTATGTGTGTGTGCGACCTCTTCATCTGATGTTTAATAATAAAAGGGATGAACATTATCCTGTGTGTGTACCATGTTTCTCTGAAGCCAGAGGGATCTCCGGACAGCCCCATGTTGCGTGCGATGTAAGCATGGCACATCCCCAGGGTACACAGCATCTCAGCCCCCCCGTGATACCCAGCACCCCAGGAAGAGGCACGTAGAATCGTGCCCAATCCAGGATGTGATTCCTCACTGTGCTCAGCCCACTCTGCAGCTGCCCTGGAGCACAGTGAGTGAGCTGTGGTGTGGGATGTGGTGTTGTATCCCCGGGCTCAGGGTACTGTCAACACCCAGCAGTGCTTTCTGCAGGGGGTGCTGAGCCCCAGGCACAACTGCTCATGGGGATCAGAGGAGATGAGGTGTGTGGCTGGGGGATGGTCCCAGAAAGGCTGTAGGGCAGTGATGGCTGTGCTAGCACTATGCTATCAGCTGCTACTGCAGCCAGCATGGCAGCATCTGGTGGTGCTGGTGCCTGGAGGGTGCTGGCTGTCTCCAGGTGAGTCCTGCCAGGTGGACCACCAACTCTGGAACACCCTGGATCAGGGTCATGCTGTCCATTTTCACCTGAACAGGGCTGTGGCATTGGTCGTTGAGGGCTTTGGCAGTGCTCATGCTGAGCCCAGGGTGGCAATGGGATGTGAGCCCTGAGCCTCCCCATGAAAGTGCCAGCTTTAGGCACCCTGTCTCCCCTGGCAGGGCTGAGTGCATCCTTAGTGCCAGGAGATCCCCTCTTGCAGGCAAAGGAACAGCGACCCTGCTTCCTTGGTGTTCCTGCTTCCCCATCAGTGTCCCCCCACCCGCAGGATGGGGATCAGGGTCTCCCTGACCTCACATGCTCATCTTTTCCAGGGCCAATTCCCCACCCCCAGCTAGAGCCACACAGGTGCTGTAAAGAAGGCACTAGTTTAATGCTGCATTCCAACCTGGAGCAAGAAACCCTGTGACAAAAACATATTGAGGGTAGTTGTGCCCAACCTGCAGTCCTGTCCCCAGGCTCAGCCATGTTTATTGATCTGGCGGGAATGAGCATGCACAGCCTCCACAAAGGCACCCACGTGCTCGGGGTTCATATCTGGGTAGAGGCCATGGCCCAGGTTGGCGATGTAGCGTTGGGTCCCAAAGTTCTCCAGCATTTTCTTCACCAGTTCCCCAATCTTCTCCTGTAGATGTCACAGGAAACCATGTATCAACCTCATCAGTGTTCCCCGTCTCCACTGGTCCCACCACCATCAGCCCAGGACATGAGCCAGGGTCACAAGTGGGGAAATGGAGGCAGGAGGTCCATGGCTCACCTTGGGTGCATAGAGAGCGCAGGGATCTAGGTTTCCTTGCAAGGTGACACCTTTCCCGACCTGTGCACTGGAGCAGGGAGGAAGCAGGTGAGTTGCTGTGTGTGGGGCAGGTGCAGGGCAGCTGCAGGACCCCCAGTGCAGCTCTTGGCTGCTGTGAGCTTCACACAGCACTGGGGCCTGGCTATTCCCTCCTCTGCACCAGAAAATTCCAGGCCTGTGATACAGCAGGGCAGCCATACAAAGGGTCAGGGTAACAGTGCTGTGCCAGACTCCTACCGAGCTTCCTGGGGCTGGATGGTCCAGTCAAGACCAACAACCTCGTACCCAGCTTGTGCCAAATCACGCAGTGCGTAGTGTGCGTCCTTCGCAAAGACGATCTGGGGAAGGAGGAAATGGGCAGTAACTCCAGAGGATGGAATGCCAGATGCCAGGGACAATGAGAGATACAGGTACAGATACTGTCACACTGCTACCCTGGTAGCAGCCCTTTGTACCCTCTCCCAGCCTCCCCCCTTGGCCATAATACTCCATGTGCTCCCAGCGAACAGGGACGTCCCAGGCAGCTTGGACTTACCATGGGCACCAGTGACAGTGCCTCTGCTTTCAGCTTGCTCTTAACATCCCGGGCAATGTCTCGGATGTATGGCAGGGCGAACTCCTGAAATTGTTCTGGACCTAAATGCCCTGCATGGGACTCAAACAGTTGGAGCGCCTGTTGGATACAAAGGGCTGGGTGAGCTGCAGGTACCAGGCAGCGCCTCGGTCCCTCATCCCACAAGCTGGACCCCTCTGCTTCTTGTCCCCAGTCCCTGCCCTCCTGCTAGGACCTGTCCCCATGCCCCAGGACACACCTGCGCTCCAGCAGCCACCTGCCCCACCAGGTAGTCAGTGACAACATCAGTCAGCAGCCGCAGCAGTCGGTGGCTTGCTTCAGGGTGACGGTACAGCCAGCTCTTGGCCTTTGCCATTGTAGTGGAACCACCCCCTTCAATCATGTAGGACATAAGCGTCCACTGCAGGAAGGAGAGGAGCAGGGTGAGGTGGTAAACATGTGAGGGGTTGGTTGTGGGATTGATGCTGAAGACAGATTTGTGTGCAGGAGCAGCAGCTCTACACGTTCCCTGCCTATATAGGATGGGTACGAGCTGGTCCCTGCAGCTCTGGACGTGCCAAGACCAGCATTACAACAGAGGGAAGAGCAGGAAAGCCCACTTTGCAGAACCATATCACTTACAGGTGCCCCGGAGAAGCCAATGAGGGGCACCTTGCCCTCCAGGCTGTGCCGCGTCAGTGTGATGGCCTGGAAGACGTAACCCAGTTCTGCAGTCACGTCCACCTTCTGCCGTAGTTTCAGCAGATCCTCCACCTCCTTCAGGGGCTCTGGAAATGTGGGTCCTTTGCCGGGGACCATGACAACCTCCATGCCCAGTGCCTGGGGACAGGAGAAAACGGAAGAGGCAGGAACGTGGCAGTTCTGGATCCAGCCCCATACCCAGTCATTGCTCCCCACCACTGACTGTGACTCACCTGGGGCACCACCAAGATGTCAGAGAAAATGATAGCAGCATCCAGGGGGAATCGTCTGAGTGGCTGTGGATAGTGGAGAGAAAAATGTAGCGTGGGTCCCCCTCCCTGTGAGGGCTGGGACACACACATGGAGTGCAGTGGGATCCTCAGGGTGGGGGAGGGCCCCATCTGATGCTGGGGGGTCAATCCGTGGACGAACTCAGGGACCTCGAGCCGGGCATTGGGCTGCACAACTTACTGAGCCACTTGAGGGTAAGGGCCAGACCTAAAGTTTCTTCCCACCTCTATTCCAAGAGAGGAAACGGGACACAGCCCCCACAGAGGACAATCACCTGCAGCGTCAGCTCACAGCACAACTTGGGACTCCGGCAAGTGTCAAAGAAATCCTGAGCAGCCCGGGTCTCCCGAAACTCTGCAAGGAACCAGCCGTGGTGACGAGGGGTGTGCTGGCTTCCATTGCCCCCCCCAGCCCTGTATGCCACCCCTAACTCACCAGGCAGGTAGCGTCCTGCCTGCCGCATGCACCACACCGGGGTGTGCTCCGTCTCCTCGCCGCGTGCCGCACGCAGGAACGTGTCATTCTTCAGCTTGGGGAAGCCTTTGGGGCTGCAGGAGGGACAGCAGACAGGGCTGGTCGCCATGGAGGGCACTGGGCACCCCAGCAGGTCTCTGGGGCAGGGCTGGTGGCTCCCCAGCTGGGACCACGGTGACAAAAGCTCCATCACCTCCCAGGGCCTCTTCCGGGGCAGCGGGGCCCTTCTTGGGGACAGGCGATGCCCGGCCCGGGGCTCTGTGAGATTACATTATCGCTGGCAGCAGCTGCTCCCACAGGGGGAGGCTGGGGGCCTGCAGGGCCCGGCGCTATCTGGGCCTACAGAGCTCCACGGGCCCCCACACCACACGTCCCCGGCCTCCTCCGAGCCGAGCCCCAGGGCGGGGGGCACACGTGGGGGCCGTGCGGGGCACAGCCAGCACCGCCGTGCTGTGGTGGGAGGCAGCCGTGGGGACAGACCCCCGAACCTCCAGAGCGGGACCGGTGCCGCAGCAGTGGTTGGGATCAGCGCCCTCGGGGCCACCCCGGCGTCCCCAGCGCGGCACCTCAGCGCGGCAGCACAGCCCTCGGGGTCACGGCTGACCCCAGCGCACAATGCCGGTGCCACCTCTCTGTGCCCAGCGTGGGATCCCAGTGCCGCGCACCACTGACCGCGCGAGGAACCCCAGGGTCATCCCGGTGACAGCCGCCCAAGCCCCACGCGCGGGCACGAGGAGGTAACCCCGCGCCCGGTTACTCACAGGAGCCGCTCGCTGCCCTCCATCCCGCGTCGCTTCCCGCCCCGCCCTCGTCCCCGCCTCGCCCCGCCCCGCGGCCGCCGCCATCTTACCGTAACCCCACCTTCCCCGTACGCCCAACGGGCGCCGCCATCTTGCCCCGCCCTCACCCCTCCGTACGCCGCCATCTTGCTTTGCTCCCCGCTTTTCCGTACGGTTCATGGGCGCCGCCATCTTGCCTCGGAGGCGGGCGGGGTTTGCCGTAAAGCCGCGAGCACTGCCCCCCCCACCCTCCCGACGCCGGTGCGGGGCTCGGAGGTGCGGAGCGCGATGCGGGCGGGCGGAGAGGCTCCGCACCAGGTGCTGGGCCGGCTGCGGTTCCTGCTGCAGTGCAGCGAGTGCTTCCGCCGCGCCCGGCCGCTGCCCGCCGCGCTGTGCTACGTGCCCCGTGAGGTGCAGTACAAGATCTGCAAGGACCCCTCGGCCGCCGCCTCGTCCCGCAGCCTGCTCAGCGTCTGGGACAGCCCCGGGCCGGCGCGGGGCTCCAAGCGGGCGGCGCGGGCCACCATCGAGGTGCGGAAGGGCGGCTGCCTCCGCGCTACGGGAGAGGAGTACTGCAACAGCGCGGGGCTGTGGGTGAAGCTCAGTAAGGTAACGCCCCCCGCGCTGCATCCCGGGGGTCCGGGCCTACCGCGGGGCGGGGGGCGGCTCGGGGCCTGCGCTGGCTGCGGAGCGGCCTGGTCCCCTGGTGGAGGGCCGGCTCCTGTCACCGCCTCGCTCCCCCCCCCCCCCGCCTCCCTCTGCTCGCGTCCCGTCGCCACCTGGTTGTCCCCCGGCCGCCTCCCTCATCGCTCCTATCGCCGCCCCGTGTCCCTGGCCCTTCCAGTCGCGGGCTTCGGCGGCGCCGTGAGGCCCGGGGCCCTGCGTGCAGTGCTGAGCGTGCCTGTGGAATCGTACCGTCATTAAGGATGGAAAAGATCCCTGAGATCACGCAGTCCTACCCCACCCCACCTTGCCCAGTGAGCGCATCCCTCGGTGCCACATCCCCACGGCTCTGGAACACCTCCAGGCACGGTGACCTCACCACCTCCCTGGGCAGCTGTGCCACTGCAGCACTGCTCTTCAGGAGCAGAAATTGTTCTTAATATCCAGCCTGAACCTTCCCTGGGGCGACTTGAGGCTACTGCCTCTCATTCTATTACTGTTACCCAGCAGAAGAGGCCAACCCCCACCTTGCCACAGCCTCCTTTCGAGGAGTTATAGAGACCTGGGGGGTCCTTATAGGATATATTTTCCCTCCCAGGAGCAGCTGGAAGAGTACAAGAGTGGCTGTGATCTGGAGGAAGGCTGGGTCCTGGTGTGCAAGCATGCAGAAGGAGGCGACAGGCTGGTCCCGGTTGAGTCCACGGAGAGGATCCAGAGGCAGCAGCAGTTGTTTGGGGTTGATTACAAACCTGTGATCAGGTATGGGGTTGTGGCTGACGTCTTCCCTTCCACGTAGGTTGTGGAAAGTGATATGGTTCCCCGGCTGCTATACAAGCATGTGTCCAGCTTCTTGCCTTCCTTGTAGCTGGAAAAGGTGCAGTATGCAGGAAACCTCAAAATCTGTCTCTGGAGTCTGACTTAGAAAAGAAATTGAGGTTTTGCTGCCCACAGTGAGAAGTTGGAGAAGCTTTAAACCTGAGATCCCTATTTTAGAGCCTTGAGCTTGTTTGTAATCTGAGCCTGCTGTCTTTATTCGATGTCTCATTTCCTTGCTTGTATGAGAGCAGTGAAGTTCTCATCTGCTCATGTTTGCTGCTTGAGATTTTGATGTATTTTCCCTCCGTCCTTTCTGTTCTGGACAGAAAAGTCCTTGCCCGCTTGGCCATTTCTTATATTAAAGTGACATGATAGGGAACCCAGACATTGAGTTATTCAGTTTTGCTCAGTCACTGTCATCAATGCAGCTGGGGCTGTTGACTGGAAGAAGTAAAGACTATCTGAACAGAAAAGGCATGTGATAAGGATATGGTGGAGGATGAGATGCGGTGTGGCTTTAAACCTGAATCTTCCCCTTCCAGCTACTTCTCAAGTACTTGTGTTTTTCCCCTGGGATTCTCTCACTCCATTTTGTTACAGGTGGGAGCAAGTGGTGGATCTGACTTACTCCCTGCGCCTGGGAGCGAAACCCAAGCCCATGGACCAGGATGAAGCTGCAGTAGAAAAGCTTCGGTAGGCGCTGTTTCATGGTGTGTGCACACTTCAGCTGTGGGTGGGTGCAAGCTGCTGTCTCTCCCTCGCTGCTCAGACAGCCATCTCTTGTAAATTGGGGTGTGGAGCAAGACAGGCAGTGGGGAAGCTGAGCTCTGCACAGCACAGTCTTGTCCTAGATAAGCCAGCATGAACCAGAAAACAAGGTGAAGATCAAGGCAGACATGGACCTACGTTTCCTGACCCGTCCACCTGGCAGGGGTCAGTGCAGCCTTGCTGTCCCTGGATCTCTAAGACCGTTAACCTCTCTGTCCTGGTAGGTTTGTGCCTCCAACGTGGACTTATGAATGTGATGAAGACTTGGTGCATTTCTTGTATGATCATATTGGGAAAGAGGATGAGAACTTGGGCAGTGTCAAGCAGTATGTGGACAGTATCGATGTCTCATCCTACACGGTGAGTAGTACGTGGAGTAAAGGGACAGGGCTTGATCAACCCTGCTGTGCCATGGGGCTGGGGAGCATGTGTGGTGGGTGTACTACCCTACTCTGGGATGGTCTGGTCTGTGCTATGTGGATGTGGAGGGTAAGGTGCAGTCTTGGAGGGGAGCGTCATGCAGAGCGTTGTGTAATGCAGCCCATGGATGAATTGTGCAAGCTGTGATCTGAGAGGTAAATGCTAATGCTAGCTGCTAAGCTGATTTTAGAGAGAGTTTCATACTCTTGTGCTGTGTGTGTGACGTCATAGCACCTTAGCAGGCCAGCCCCAGCGTCCTGTGCTGCCTGTACTCCCCCTGTCTACCCAGAGGCCAGCAAATGGGAACGGGACAGTTTGATACCCTCTGGCTCTATGATTCATGACAAAAGTAGCCACTAAGGAGAAATAATCCTATCCCTCTCTGACTTTCCCCTCATTCACTGCCCTTTTCCAGGAAGACTTCAATGTGTCCTGTCTGACGGACAGCCATGCTGACACGTACTGGGAGAGTGATGGATCCCAGGGCCAGCACTGGGTGCGGCTCAACATGAAGAAAGGCACCATTGTCAAGTGAGGCATCTCTCCCCTGTGTGCTGGCTCACTGCTGGGGTGGGCACTGCAGCCCCTGCTCTGTGCATGAGTCTGTCACAGCCCTACGTTGCCTTGCCCTCCCTCCTCCTTGTCCCCTGATCTGTCTTGGAGTTTGAGCAGCTCTTAGCCAGTGTTGTCACAGGTACCTGGGGGTCTCAGCACCGTCTGCATGTGCTTGGTACGGGTGCAGCCAGGCCGTGAGGGAGGAGCAGTGGTAGTGGTTCAGAAATAGAGCTGTCTCTTCATTTCTTGCTTCCTTTTGCAGGAAGCTCCTGCTGACTGTTGATACCACTGATGAGAACTTCATGCCCAAGCGCGTCGCCGTGTACGGGGGTGAGGGGGACAATCTGAAGAAACTGAACGATGTTGGCATTGATGAGTGAGTGGATGGAGGTGGGAAGTGTAGTGTGGCCCTTCTGAGGACTTGAGGTGCTGGGCACCCCAACTATAAGTTGTCACGCCAACTCCAGCCTCACTTTAGTGGCTCAGGACCTTGGGAGAGGCACTTTCTATCTCTCCAGTCTAACACTTTGAAACCCCATTCCCAGCTCCTGCAGTCCTGGCCTTTCAGATGGGGGGGACTTGCTGATGTTTAGCAACTAGCATGGCTGGGTTAATTCAGAGAGCTGTGCTGTCTTATTGAACAAGACGTTGCCTAGACCTGGGGTAACAAGAGGTTTGGATATTTGTGTGAGCTGTGTGGCACTGCTGGAGGCAGGCAGCTGGGTCTGGGTTCCTCCAGCAGCCTTCCATTCTAAAGAATGCAACTTTTTCCTTACAAGCAGCCCAGTGAATTTTGACAGGTTGGGCAAGGGAACAGCTCTGCAGCCTCTGTCTGTGCTGTGCTTGCAGGAGTTACATTGGGGATGTGTGCGTCCTTGAGGACATGACAACACACCTGCCTGTCATCGAGATCCGGATTGTGGAGTGCAGAGGTAGGGCTAGGTGTTATGGCCACATCTATAATGCACCTGTGAGATACTGTACACTGAATTTATTCCTGCAGCTTGTACTTCTTGGCCAGGTACTCCAGGGCAACTTGAGGATTTGCAAGCCTTGTGCTTTCAGCCTGTTTTTCTTTTCCTTGCCTCTGATTTTGTTGTTGGTTTTTTTTCCTCTTCTTTAAATTTCTCACTTCTGCACAAAGGTCTTTCAGACTCTCAGTGCTCAGCCCCAGAGCTGGTGAAGCTGGTCATGTTCCTAGTGCTTTTACTTGGAGATGGTACTGACCTGCTGCAGCTGGAAGGCTTACTTTCTCGTGGGCTTAGCATATTATCTATGGTCTTCCTTTGGCAGATGATGGGATTGATGTTCGCCTTCGTGGCATCAAAATCAAATCCTCCAGACAGAGGGACTTGGGGCTCAGTGCTGACATGTTCCAGCTGGCCAATTTAGTACGCTACCCCCGCCTGGAAGGGACAGACCCCGACCTGCTGTACCGGAGGGCAGTGCTCATTCAGAGGTACTGTATGGGAGTGCAGGGAGCGTGCAGTGGGGTGGTGCTGTCTGCAGTGATTGGTGCCCTCTGCAGTCCAAGTAATGGCTGGGAGCTCTAAAGCTCTATGACTCCACTTGGGATGGGCATCCTGGGCCTTGGAGAAAATAGCAGAGGTTTTCTCGGGTAGCTTCCATACATTTTTAAGAGGAATCTTGCAGCTTAAGTTCAACGTTTTGTGTATTGCGGGTGCAGCATATCTGTGTTGCGGGGAGGTAGGGGGGGCAGATGCACACAGGGTCCCTTGCAAGGGGTGCATAGTTGCTGCAATGGGAATTTAATGCTACAGGCTCTGTGATTTAAAAAAAAAAATCACACTGGCTTGTGTTTGGATCAGTTGCTACTTTTCTGTTTATGTCTGGAGTGCCTGGCCTGGAATAGGCTTATGCAGATCCCTTTCCCTTCAGGGTGTTGCAGTACCTTCTTCTTTGGGATTTAGGTTCATCAAGCTCCTGGATAGTGTCTTGCATCACTTGGTGCCAGCTTGGGACCACACTGTTGGCACATTCAGCAAACTCAAGGTGAGTGATTTCCTCTGTATCTTGTGGGGCCTCAGTGAGGCAGAGTGATTGCACTTGGGCTGTGGCAAGGGAGACAGTCAGTGCTTGTTGCTTTTAAAGCAGCTCAAGGGAAATACCTGGCTGAGCTCCTTTCATTAAAGCTGTGAAAGGCGATATTGTTTTGAGACTATTTTCCTGCTAGAACATTGATGTGGAAATGTTGTAGCTATGCAGTAACAAGAAGAATGAAACCGAGGCTGTGGGGGTGAAAGCACATCACCCACAAAGGGACTCAGACCATAGCTGCACTGGGTGTGTGAGCTGGGCATACATCCCCTCTGAGATCACAGCCCAGCACACTCTGTTCCCGTGCTTGCTGCCAGCAGTTTTGAACTGGCTGTGTCCAAATGGCAGGGCTTCTTACCAGTAGCTATTTTCTGGCTTTTGGTTTGTGTCTTTCTCGTAAGACTCAATCATCCTTCCAGTTGTCTGTTTTCCTCACATCCTCTCCCAGAATGTGCTGGGCATTGCTAGGGTAGTCCAATTCTGTGTGCTTCCAGGCCTAGTGCTAGAGAACACTGTAATCCCTGTGCCAGCTTAGCCTAAAACCCAGAGCATTTAAGGATTCTTGTTTGTCTAGCAGAGCTTGGTTTCATTACAAGTAGGAGGAATAGTAAGACTCTTGTTCTGGTGAGAGTGAGTGAGAGTCCAAGCAACATTAGAGTGTGAGTATCAGATGACTGCTGATGGAGGGAGAATTGGGCTCAGTCTGTCCGCTAAGCCAGAAAGGAAAGTCTTTGGAGACAGAAGATCAGATAGAGAAAACACTGTTGAGGAGAATGTGGCTGTGTGTGGGAGGTTGTGGTTTTGGGAAGGGAAAGGACCTAGGAAGCAGGTAATGTGCTTTGGGCGCTGGGCACTTCTGACATTTTGAACTTACCTGTTGGCAGCATATCAAGCAGTTCTTGTTGCTGTCCAAGAGGCGCACAGCTCTCATTACACAGTGTCTGAAGGATTCAGAGACAAGCAAGCCCAACTTCATGCCACGGCTCTATATTAACCGACGCCTGGCTATGGAGCACCGAGACAACCCTGCCTTGGATCCCAGCTGCAAGAATGCTGTCTTCACTCAGGTATTTCTCCTTCTGGAGAGGACTCCAATGCTTTGAGGAGAGTGGAGCATCCTGAAACCAAAATGAACCAGGGGGAGGTGGGTGGAGGGAAGAGCTTGGGAGCTAGAGTTACCTGGTGGCTTCAGGGCTTCTTTACATGACTCCTAGGCTCTACAATTACATGTGCTGATGATCTCTTATCCAGGAATATCTGAACATCAGAGCTGATGTCTCTGTTCTGTATTAGGCTTTGTTGTTGACATGTTGCTAATGCAGAGCATAACGATCTTATTACACTGAAAGGACAGTAGAGACTTCTTCTGTGACAACAATAACGCAGCTGCACACGGTCCTGTGGTATTACAGCAATTCTAATAATCCTATTGTCATTCTCCCTCCATCTCCAAAAGATCTATTGCTCAATGTGTGCACAAACAGCCTAGACCAAGACAAGTTTTCATATGTGTTCAGTGTACCTCTGAAGCGAGGAAGCTGCAAGTGGTGTAAAATACTGCAATTACGTCACGTTTTCAAAAGTGAAGGGCCCTAGGCCATTTAGGGGTCAGCTTCAGTCAGTATTTAAGGGTTGGAGACAAACGAGATTCCTTCCAATTTCCAGTCTTCACTTGGCATCGTTTCTTCTGGAGAGGGAATACCAGCTTTGATCTCTACTTGTTGCAGGTGTTTGAAGGCCTGAAGCCGTCTGACAAGTTTGAAAAGCCTCTGGATTATAGGTAAGCAGCACTGGGTGTAGGGAGGGGATCGTGCAGTACTGGGAGCTATGTCCTCTTTCACAGCAGGATGTTTGGCAAGCACCTGTGTGCCCTCTGGAGAGGGTTTGCTAGATCAGGAGCCAGCTTAGACATGGAATGAGGGCCTGTTCTCCCAAGGTGTTTCCTCCCTTCTGGGATTGCAGCTGTCTTGAGACTGAGGTCTTGTCTTAAGCCCAGGCTCCTATGCCCTAGGCCTCTGGCTTCACTGCTCTCCCTGCTGCCTCCTCAGTCTCTCCTTGGATCTGGGTGCACTGGGCACCCACAGCAATTCAGGCAGTGCCTGGTTCTCTACAGGTGGCCGCTGCGTTACGACCAGTGGTGGGAGTGCAAATTCATCGCAGAGGGCATCATTGACCAAGGTAGGGGCTGTGTGGGCAAAGGGGCAGAGTTGGAGGTTGATGGTGTGACATTGTTGCTGCAGGGGGTCTCATTTGCTCCCAGCGTTATTGCTGCTGGAGGAGAAAGGGAAGGCAGGTCACCTTGTCCTGCCACCCTCTGCAGTGTTGTGGGTGAGGAGTGCTGCGTGCTGACATTGGTGTCAGACCTCCATTAGTCACTAGCAGCAGCAGCTTTGACAGTGGCAGTGTTCCCTCTGGCTGTCCTACATGGGCCAGGCAGCGGTGTTTCTTCTACTGCCTTATTTCCTCTGGTGCCTCTGGGTTGTGACAGGGGCCTGCTATTCAGCTCTGGACTATGTTGGATCAAAATCCCTAATCTTGCTTCTGTGCTCCTGAGAGTCAGCACACGAGGAGTTTCTATCACTAAAATTGCCATTCTTCTGGGATTGCAGGTGGTGGTTTTCGGGACAGCCTGGCAGACATGTCGGAGGAGCTGTGTCCCAGCTCAGCAGACACTCCTGTGCCCCTGCCCTTCTTTGTGCGCACATCTAACCAGGTGCTGTGGGTTGGGGTACTTGAGGCAGAAAGTGCTCAGTGCACAGTATTGTGCCTGGCAAAGTAAAACTGTTTATATCCCCCTTCGTGCCTGAGATGTACTTATTTTTGCTAGTCCAAAGCCTTTTCTCGTTAACTATGAAGGACTGAATATGTTGCTTTGTGACATCTGGTTTTAGGATAAGTTGATAAGTGCCTCAGTAGGAACATTGCCACAGAGCTCATGGGATTTAGCCCTTTTCCATTGTGGGAAAATTCCCAGAGTCACTGCAAGAGCTGCTTGTAGTGCTTCATGCTGGGCTGAGTGTTGACTCTTATCCCTGTAGGGTAACAGCACTGGAGAAGCCAGGGACATGTATGTCCCCAATCCCTCCTGTAAAGACTTCCCAAAGTATGAGTGGATCGGGCAGATCATGGGAGCAGCTCTGAGGGGCAAGGAGTTTCTGGTGAGTTTTCAACCCCATCTCTGTGTGGAGGTTTGCCACAAAGGGAATTGTTGGTGCCTCTTGTGCCACTTGTCCAAGAGGAGCATGGGAACATGGGAAGGTGATCGTGCGTTGGGACAAAAGGTGTTTGTCAGGATTTGGGGCTGAGAGCTCACAGCCTGAATTTCGAGAGATGATGCTGGGAACCTGGGGGAGGGTGTCTGGTCTCTGCTCAGTTCTGTGTAGGCTAAGATACCTGATGAGCCCTGCCTGCAGACAGGGAGAGTGATGGAACCTCCACTGTGGTTGAACCCCATCTCTATCCTTGGGGCTATCTCCTTTCTCACAAACTCAGCAGAACTGCTGTTCTCCTTCAGGTTCTGGCTCTTCCTGGCTTTGTATGGAAGCAATTAACAGGAGAGGAGGTCAGCTGGAGCAAAGACTTTGCTGCGGTGGACTCAGTGCTGGTGAGAGGGACTGGGAGGCTGTGCCTATGCTATTCCTTGTGGTGCTCTGCAAGACTGATGTGTATGCTTGCTCCTGTGTTGTACTTGCATATTCCAATGATATGTCAAAGAAAAATGCACCGAGAGTGCACTATTAGCATTTAATACATCTCACAGATGATACAGGTGTAGCAGTGCTGACTGTTGCTTTCAGCACACAATGCCCCAAGGTCTGCTAAACAGCAAGTGCAGCTGTAGGGCAGTATATCCTACACTGCACTGTTGTCTCAGTCACTCTAGCCCCTGTCTGGGAAAGTAGGAGATGAGGGACCAGGCATATTTCCGCCCACTGGGCATCTCTAACAAGCACTCATCTGGGCAGGTGAAACTCCTGGAGGTGATGGAAGTGATGGACAGAGACACCTTTGAGTTCAAATTTGGGAATGAGCTGACCTACACAACGGTGCTGAGTGACCAACGTATGGTGGAGCTGATTCCCAATGGCAGCAACACTGTGGTCCGCTATGAGGACCGTAAGGAGTTCATCCGTCTGGTACAGAAAGCTCGACTGGAGGAGAGCAAGGAGCAGGTAATGCTTTCCCATAGCCTGAGTGGCCACTAAATTCCCAGAGACAGACTTCCAGTATGTATAGTAGTTAATGTCCCTGTGCTCATTAGTGCAATAGTAGGCGGTCCTTTAGGGTGATATATAGTAGCATGAGAGACAGACTTTTATTGCCAGCTCCAATACAGGCTTCCTAATTGAACTGGAATGCATTTCTCTGGGATCCTATTCCCCTCTGCAGATCCCATGGAGCATTTGCTGGGCAGTTGCTTGGCATTAGTTCAGTAGTCCTCAGGCTCAACCCTGAGCCAGGAAAGTAGGCAAGACTCACTGCTCACCTGCCTTGCCTCCTTTTCAGATCATGGCTATGCAAGCTGGACTGTTGAAGGTGGTACCCCAAGCTGTTCTTGACCTCCTCACTTGGCAGGAGCTGGAAAAGAAAGTCTGTGGAGACCCTGAAGTCACAGTTGATGCCCTGAAGAAACTCAGTAAGTGAAGGCCCTCTGCTGAAAGCTCTTTCCCTGAAAACAGAATGACTGTCTTCCTTGCTGGGACAAAGAGAGGGTGTGGGAGGCACATATTAGCCTTTATTATGGTGACAGTGTGGGCCTGTGCACTTTTTGCCCTTAGCTGAGTGCTAACAGGATCAGGGAGGGCCCATGGATATGCACGGGATGCCGTGCTCTAATTTGTCCAGGAGGAGCTGAGATCTCTAAAACTCCTTTTCTGTACTCTGGCAGCTCGTTTTGAGGACTTTGAGCCACTGGACACCCGCGTTCAGTACTTCTGGGAAGCACTCAACAACTTTACCAATGGTGAGTGATTTGCTCTGCCACTGCACATCTCCTCATGCCGTGACAACCCTTGTGTGTTGGCTGGGAATGGAGAGATTGAAACCACCCTTGTTACTGCTTGGGGAACAGATGAGAGCCAAGCAGAGCAAGCTATTGGGCCAAAGGAGATACTTGGAAGTGGCTGTGCTTGATCTCATATTGCCCTGGGATCTGCTGATACCTTTGTTTTCCCTTCGCAGAGGATCGCAGCCGCTTCCTCCGGTTTGTTACTGGCAGAAGCCGCCTCCCAGCACGGATCTACATCTATCCAGACAAACTAGGGTGAGTCCATTTCTTTTTCACAGACTGCAAGGCTAACAGGTCAAAGGGATCTGTAGTCTGCTCTTTCTTTCCTTGCTGGTTTGCTGATTCTAACCAGTTTGTCACCTTTCCCCAAGCTCTGAGACAACAGATGCGTTGCCAGAGTCATCCACCTGCTCCAGTACCCTCTTCTTGCCCAACTATGCCACGTAAGTGTCGTAGCTTCTCTGCAGCTGGGGGATTCTGTCTCTCTCTTAGCCTCTATGTTGACCCACAGAGCCCCATCACTTTGCCATGTTTTTATTTCCCCGGCTGCATCATGTAGCTACTGTGATATTTTTTGTGAGCAGCTTTTGAAGAATAGCCTTGATCTTGTCATCTCAGCTGGCAGATGCAGAAACAGCAACTCCTTGTCTTTTTTTTCCCCCTCTTCCCTCCCTAGAGCCAAGGTGTGTGAAGAGAAGTTACGCTATGCGGCCTATAACTGCGTGGCCATTGACACAGACATGAGTCCTTGGGAGGAGTGATGTTGCAGCCCGACCAAGCAACATGGACAATCACTTGACAAAATCATACAGTGGGAAGAGCTCCCTTGTTCCCCCCAGGTTATGTATATATAATAAACATCTAGGTGTGAAGCCTGGCTTCCTGCAGTGGTAACCAGCACCACTTTGGACACAGAGGTTTGGAACTGGCTTGGAGTGTAAATGTTACTGCAGTAAGGAAACCCTGTTCTCAGCCTTCATTCATCAGAAAGGCCCGGTAGACTTTTGCAATGAGTTTCTTCTCCCAGTGTTCCCATTGCAGCTCTGTAATTTACTCTTGCTCTTCCCAGGCTGTGCTCTGCTCCAAACAGAAGTGGGTAGGGCTACAAAGTTGCATGGCAGGTCGCAGTATGGGACAAAACTGTGAGCCGCAGCTGAAAGCATTAGGTGTTCAGAGAAGGTCACTGTGTCCTAGCCCAAGTGTCCTGACTGCATTCCTTTGCCTTGTTCCTGCTTTCACATGAGGTCATGGAAATGAGATCATTCATCTAGGTTTGAGAAGCGGAGCAGACTGGTGATGGGTGCTGCAGGGGTGCCTTTGGCCACCAGGTGTCACGACAGGCTTGCACAGTAAGAATGTGGGTGCTGTGGGGTGCAATTAAATCACACAGAATCCCTGTTCCTATGACCACCCGTGGTTCTCCACACCATTGCACAGCAGCAACTGCTGGGGGAGCTGCTCCCCTGTAGGAGGTGGGAACAACTTGCTTTCCTCCCTCTATAGTCTTCTGGTTCTGCATTCTGCCCAGGGCATGCTGGTAGCCTAGCAGCTGTTCTCCCAGGCTCTTTGAGCCTTAGTTTTCTCCTAAAAGCCTGCGTTACAATTAATCTGTTAACGGTTCTCATGGAGATGTGCAGGCAGGGCCAAGCTCTTCTAGACAGCAGAGGTGGGAGCAGTATCAGTCAGAGCAGTACTGGCCTCTGCTCCTCTCTGCCATGGGGAGAGAGGTGGAGGTGTCGGGGGGGACAGCCTTCACCCCAGGGTAGTGGAGAAGCTCTGTGTGTTTCTGAGTTTGGAGCAGGTCAGTGTGTGACCAGGTATTAGGCAATGAAAGCTTTACAACATCAAAACCATTCTTGGATTTTTCCAGCCCTGAGCAGGGCTAGTGATTGCCTACAGCACTGTGAGCTACCCGTGACAGTCTGCTTTTACACCCCAGCTTCATCTTCAGTCCCTGAGAGCTGCTGGTGCATCACTGGTGAGAGCCACTGAGTCACTTGTGCTGGAGTGGGGCCAGTGCTGTGAGTTAGGATTTATCGTGTCTGAGCACATCATGCTTTACTCTCTTCTGTTGGAGTCTGTCATTCAGAAATGGCTCCTGGTTGTAAAAGAAGTAATTCCCTTTACCAGTTTTCTTGGAAACTGCCATTATTCCCAGAACTGCTGAGGGGCTGTACTGAAAGGAATGTAGGATCAGCAGAGCACAGGCTGAGGTCTCCTTGCGTTGCAATGAGTGGAAGGAGCATAGGGTGAGTAGGAAAGTCCCTTTTGGCACCCTGGCCTGCAGCAGAACCTTCCATGCATGACGTGCTGGGTGCTAAGCCCTGTGTGCTGGAGGAGTTTTTTGTAAATCCTAGAGTTATCTCAGAACTGAGCTCTATAACTTTGCAGCCGATTTCAGCTGTGAAGTATGAGCAGGAACAGGGCAGTGTGTGTGATACCCTTCTGCTCTGCTGGCTGAGTCATGGCTCAGCGTGTTTGCTTTAAGTCATCATGAGTGAGCTGGTGGAAGGGCTCTGATTGCTGCCTTGGCCGTGGGCAGGAGTGCTGGGGAAGAAATCTTCACCATCACACTAAGGAGCCCAGAGAGCAGCAGGGTGAGACGGGGTTTGAAATGGGCCATTCTAGATCCTTTCTGGATGCTGCTGGGGTGGAATTGATCCTGCTTCCTCTGACTTTGCATGCTTAACAGTGAGGGACGTCAGCAGGAGGGCTGCTCGCTTACCTGCACAACTTGGAAAGATGAACTCCCCTCTGGTGCTTTTTGCAGGGCACAGACAGGTGCATCTTGGCTTTTATTTCGGAGGAGGTGACAGAGAGAGTGAGGTAACATCTGTGGGGATGGACAGGCCCTGTGATATGGCAGTGTGGCCTCCTACTGCTGCGTGTGGCCAGGGCAGGGGCACTTTCTGTGAGCAGAAGCCAGAGGCTGTGCGTCCCCCCCTCCATCGCTGAGACTGGAATAGGTTGAGGTCAGTGTTTGGGCCAGGGGCATCCCGAGGCATTGCTGGGCTGAGGCCACGTGTGCTGCTGGCTGTATGGGTGTGCAGGGAAGAAAGAGCTGGGGAGGGATCAGTGCTGTGACAACGCTGAGCAACCGCTCTCACTGCCCTGATTTCAGCTTGCTGAATTGTCATAGAATAGCTTCAGGTGATTAATACGCACATGTAGACTAGCTGTTCTTGTTCTTCCACTAATACCATGGAGTATGACAAGCTATAAATAGTTGGACAGGAGCTGCCTGTCCCTACCTCACCTGAGATCTAAAATAAAATGAACTAACCAACGCCTGGTGGTGCTTCTGATGATGGGTCTGCTGAGGGTTCTGCATAGTGCTGTTGTGTTCTAACGGTGCGTGAGAGCTGAGCTGGGAGAGAAGCAGAAAGTGGCCCTGGGAGCAGAAGAGCCCGGCCCTGGGGCAGCTGCTGTTGGGTAACAGCCCAGGGCTGATGTTATCATAGGCAGGGATGGAGCTGGACTATGCCCTGCCGTGAGCGTAGGCAGCGCAGGGAGAGACCTTTGAGCTGTGCCAGCCTCTGCTGAACGCAGATGTTGTGTGCCCGGCCCAGGGAGCTCCGTGCAGCGCAGGGTGGGGCTGATTGCTCCCCACCACCTCACCCCGGTATGTATGTGACAAGCGCCTCTGCCGCCATGTGAACCAGCACGAGGTGATCCGAGTTCGGAATTAAAGCTGCCCCGTGCCCACCCTCCAGCCCCGAGCTCCTTTTCCCTGTAGTGTGACCTCAGCACCCTCTCTTCCCGGACGAGATGGAGCTTTTTCCGGCGCACGGCCTGCTCGTAGGGCTCGGGGCCGGGCGGTGCGGGGGTGATGGGAGGAACGCAGCCGCTTCCCGGCAAGGCGGCCGCGGGTGGGGCGATGACGGCGGCCCCGGGGACCGGAGGCGGAGCCGAGAGCGGCCGCGGGCGGAGGCGGCAGCGGGGGTGCCCGGGGCCGGGCGGAGGCGGCGGTGCGGTGCGGGAGCCGCGCGGTGCGGGGCTCGGAGGTGCGGTGCGCGATGCGGGCGGGCGAGGAGGCCACGCACCAGGTGCTGGGCCGGCTGCGGTTCCTGCTGCAGTGCAGCGAGTGCTTCCGCCGCGCCCGGCCGCTGCCCGCCGCGCTGTGCTACGTGCCCCGCGAGGTGCAGTACAAGATCTGCAAGGACCCCTCGGCCGCCGCCTCGTCCCGCAGCCTGCTCAGCGTCTGGGACGGCCCCGGGCCGGCGCGGGGCTCCAAGCGGGCCACCATCGAGGTGCGGAAGGGCGGCTGTCTCCGTGCTACGGGAGAGGAGTACCGCAACAGCGCGGGGCTGTGGGTGAAGCTCCGCAAGGTAACGGCGGGGCAGCGGCCGGGGGCACCGCTGTCGGTTCCGCGCCCGCTTCGGGCGGGATGCGTCACTTCGGGCCGGGTGTGCTTTAGGAGCACCTGGAGGAGCACGGGGTCTGCCGTGAGCTGGAGGAGGGCTGGGTCCTGGCGCAGCGGTTCGGAGATGGGGGAGATAAGTTGGTGCCGGTGGAGAGGATCCAGCAGCAACAGCAGACCTTTGGAACGGATTACAAACCTGCGGCCAGGTAAGGCCTACGCTGCTGCATCCCGCTGCCATGCAGTGAGACCTAGAGAGGATGTGTGACCCAACCATTCCAACCCCTTGGCTCCCCCCAGACAGCCATCCCCGCTATCCCAATAGCCTGCGGGGTGACACCAGTCCTCCCAGTGCTGTTCCCACAGCCCTCGGGCACCGTTGGCACCTCTACACCAGGCTAAGGCAGGAATCACATAGGCAGACCAAGCGCTGATCCTTTATTTTCCCTTATGTGACCCCTCCATTTAGCTGGGAACAAGTGGTGGACCTGATGTACTCCATGCAGCTGGGAGAGAAGCCCGTGCCAGTCGAGCCGGATGAGGCTGTGGTGCAGAAGCTTCGGTACGAGCACGGCTTGTGGAGCGGTACCGTGGTGCCCTGGGGTGGCCCTGCCTGCAGGGCTGGGAGGGCGGGTGCTGGCTGATGCCTTCTGTGTCGGTGCCGCCCAGCGATGGCCTTTGCTCCAGGGACTGTTGGAGCAACTGCATAGCACTGTTCCTGCTGGGCTGGGGTGGTCATAAACACCTGGCGTGGTAGTGGAGATGCAGCCACTCAGGACCGTCCCATGTGATGATAGCAGGATGCTGAGGCTGCCTTGAGTTGGGCCACGGCGCTGACGGGGTGGGTTTGGGGCACTGCGTGGTCTTCCCTCTCTGTTAGCACGGATTCCCCATAGGTCGATGCCCCCCAATTGGAGCTACGAGCAGGACATGGAGCTGGGGCGCTTCCTGTACGACGTCACTGAGAGGGATGAACACTGCAAGGACTGTGTTAAGGACCACCTCAATGGCATAGAGGTCTCCTCACAACTGGTGCGTCGTGGGGCTCCTCTGTCCCCTACAACCTTCTGCGGCACAGCGTGCCCGAGCATCCCACAGCTGCAGGGAGAATCACCCCCACGAGGGGAAGGGGCAGTGGTGGTCTTTGCTGTTTTGGTGAAGCTGCCAGGAGATGGGCATCTGCAGCGAAACCATCCCGGGCATGGCTGTGGTTTGCTCAAAGGTGCTCAGCTTCCTCCCTCTGCTCATTGCACTCTTCCAGGATGACTTCAAAGTATCCCACCTGACAGACAACCAGGGAGACACCTACTGGGAGAGCAGCGGGTCCCCTGGGCAGCATTGGGTGCGGCTCCATATGAAGAAAGGCAGCGTCATCAAGTGAGACCCGAGGGCCTCCCCTCCCTGGTGGTGGTTGTGACAGGGACAGAGCGTGGTCTTCCTCTCGAGCACAGCTTTCCCTGGGCTGCAGCTCGAGGTGGAGGCTCCAGGAGGACAGAGCCTCTGGGATACCTCTGGGGGCATCTCTGAGCAGCTCGGGACAGGAGGACAATGCTGCATTGTGCTGCTCTTGTTCCCAGGAAGCTGTGGCTGATGCTGAACGCAAACATCAACTCCTACGTCCCCAGGAGGGTGGCTGTGTACGGAGGGCCAGCCAACAGGCTGCAGCACCTGAGAACCGTCCTAATCAACGAGTGAGTAATGAGAGAGGAGCAGCCTTGGCCCGGCTCCATCTGCCAGCCCAGCACCTTCATCTCTGCTTCTGAGCTTCATCTGTGCTGTGTCAGCTGAGCTGCGGCGTACTTCCTCCCAGCTGGGGATTTTGGAGGGCATTCCTCCTCTTTCTTGCCTGTGGGGGTGCACTGCTGCTGTTGCCTGAGTGCTTTCTGAGCACCTCTGCCACGCTGTAGCTGCAGTGCTTTACCTCTCCATCTGCCCTGCGTCCTCGTAGTGCCTTTCTTGAGGTGGGCACCCAGAGGTGCGAAGATTTCCTCCTCCTCCCCCAAGACTCACCTGTTTGTACTTTTGGGATGATTTCTGTTTGAAGAAACACCTGTGAGACCATCGAGGTCCCTTTCCTGGCGGCAGGAGCTGTCTCCATTCTGCATGCCGGCAGCTGCAGTTGTTTTTCCCTGCATACCCGTCGGTCTTTGCAGGGACCTTGGCAGAGGCTTCGGAAACACCAGTGAATCACACACCGACTCACTCGTCCTCTCAAATCACTGCTTCCTCCAAAAACAGACCACCCTCGCTGTGCCTCACTCTTATTCATGTGGCCAGCTCTGCTCCAACGTCTGTGCTGAGGCAGCCGCTCATGGCCACTTTGCCTTCCTGCCCTGCTTTGTCCTTGCTGACTTTGTGCTCTTTCCTGGCTCTTCTCTGGATGCGGTTCCCACCTCCTTCAGGACGTCCTCTGTGTTGTTGGCAGCCGCTCCTCTCTGCTCCATCCCCTCCTGCTGCAGCCCTGGTGAGGCGCGGGGGCTTTCGCCACTCAGGACCGTAGGGTGCTGGCATGCCCTTGGTGGGAACCCAGCTTTGTCCTCGCCAGGGCTGTGCCCCGCAGCCCTGCCGTCCTGCCATTAGTCCGTGCCGCCTGCAGGAACAGCTATCAAGATGTGTGCATCCTACGTGACATGAAGACCCACGTGCCGGTCCTGGAGATCCGCATCTTGGAGTGCCGAGGTGAGCTCATGCACAGGGTGCAGCCACCTCTGCCTTTTTCCCTGCGCCACTGACTGCTCTGTGGGGTCATGGGAGGAAAAGCTGGCGTGCATCTACAGCATCACTGTCCTTCCCTGGCAGAACAAGGGTACAACGTCCGGCTGCGAGGGATTAAGTTCAAGTCCTTCTGGGAGAGGGACCTGAACCTCAACGCAGACATGTTCCAGATGGCCCAGCTGGTGCGCTACCCACTGCTGGAAGGGGTGGACACAGATGTGCTGTACCGCAGGGCTGTAGTCATCCAGAGGTACAGTATGGGGACAGCAACAGGACAGACAATGCCCTGGCTTTTAGCCTGTGTCGTGCTTAAAACCTGCTGGCTCCTTTCCTGTATGCGGCATAGGCTTTGCCTTGTGGTTCCCCATTCCAGCATAGCTGCTTTCAGTGCCTGCAGGGTACTGTACCGGTCGGTAATGGGGCCTGGGGACCCTGCACAGCATCCTCACCCTTCTCCTCCCTGGTCCTCAGGTTCACCCAGCTCCTGGACAGTGTCCTGGGGTACCTGATCCCCATCTCTGATGAAAGTGACAGCACCTTCAGTGTGCTCAGGGTGAGCATTCTCTGGGCTCCTTCGAGATGATGTTGGTAGGATCACAGTGTCCTGGGACACGTCCCCATTTTCCCTGCAGTCTCCTTTGAGCCAAGGAAGACAGACCACACCAGGGCTCACTCTGGTGTTCTGTACTCCAGATATTGCTGGAATGATAGGGGAGCTGAGCATCCCCTGTGATGCTGAGGAGGGCAAAAGAAGGCACGTGGGGCAGGATCAGTCCTCCAACCCCATTGTGTGTTCTCCATTAGGGCATGAAGCCATTCCTGCAGCTGTGCAAGCTGAGCAAAACCCTCGTCACCCATTGCCTGCAGAGCTCAGAGAGCAGCCCACCTTGCATGCTGCCAAAGCTGCTCATCAACCGGCAGCTGGCCCGTGAGCACCGGGCTCACCCTGAGCTGGACCCTAGTGGCCGGAACACAGTCTTCACCCAGGTACAGCAGCATCAAATCAGGTGCTTGATGATTTGGCATCATTTGGCATCGCTGCCTCTCCATCCCCCTCCATCATGCTCTTCTGCAGGTGTATGAAAACCTGAAGCCTTCCAAAACCAACAACCATCTCCTAAACTACAGGTGGGTTTTCAGCTTCGTGTCACCTCCCTGGAGCAGGATGCAGGTGATCAGTGCTGCTGTTCCTCTCAGAGGAGGTTTGCACGGGGCTGTTGCTTCCCCACAGGTGGCCTCAGACCCACAGCCAGTGGTGGGAGTGTGTCTTCACCACGGAGGGCATCATCGATAATGGTGAGAGCTCTCCTATCCTTCCCTGGGCACAGTTTGAGGGTCTCTGCTGCAGTGGTGCCCTGCTCTGTACATGTGCCCCATGGGTAGAGGTGCGGGTGGTCAAATCCTGCAGGCTCACTGTGTCCCACACTACAACCTCTGTCTCCTGTGCAGGCGGTGGTTTTCGGGACTGCTTGACAGACATCTCAGAAGAGCTGTGTCCCAGCTCGGGCGATGTCCCCGTGCCTCTGCCCTTCTTTGTGCGCACATCCAACCAGGTTTGGCACCCCCAACCCAGCAGCATCCTCACAGCAGACTCTGGGCAGGGGTTGAATTAGATCTTGGTGTCTCCCTCCCACAGGGTAACAGCAGCAGCGACACCAGGGACATGTACGTCCCCAACCCCTCCTGCAAGGACTTCCCTAAGTATGAGTGGATCGGACAGCTCATGGGAGCAGCCCTGAGGAGCAAGGAGATTCTGGTGAGCGTGGCACCGCCTGCCTGGCTGGCAAACAGCTTTGATGTGGGTCAAATCCACGCCACCGGTCCCCCTGCCACCACGTCCCTTGGCTGGGCCATCCTCGGCTGGTGCTGGGGAGGGCACATCTCCAATCCCTCTGCAGGTCCTGGCTCTGCCCAGTCTGGTGTGGAAGCAGCTGTCAGGGGAGGAGGTCATCTGGAGCAAGGACTTTGCTGCTGTGGATGTGGAGCTGGTGAGCAGGGCCGGGACCGTGCCATGTGCTCCCACGGCTTCCTCCGGCTCTGCTGTGACAGCGTTGTCCCTTTGGGTGGCAGGTGAAGCTGCTGCAGATGCTGGAGGAAGTGGACAGGGAGGCCTTCAACTTCATGTTTGGCAAGGAGCTGACCTACACAACGGTACGGAGCGACCAGCGCGTGGTGGAGCTGATCCCAAAGGGCAGCAGCACTGTGGTGCGCTTTGAGGACCGCAAGGAGTTCATCCGTCTGGTGCAGAAGGCACGGCTGGAGGAGAGCAAGGAGCAGGTAATGCCCCGGTCCTGGCTATGCAAGGGGGACTGCTTGTCAGGTCCTCCAGGTACGCTCTGTTTGGCCTGGTTGTTCACAGTGGGTTAGGGGCCTGCCGCGGTGACACGGCTCTCCTCAGGTGGAGGCCATTCGTGCCGGGCTGCTCCGTGTGGTGCCTCAGGCTGTGCTGGACCTGCTCACCTGGCAGCAGCTGGAGAAGAAGGTCTGTGGGAACCCCGAGGTGACGGTGGACGAGCTGAAGAAGTTCGGTAAGTAGCAGGCAGCATTAAGCTGTGCTCGTGGATGCTGCTCGTCCTCTGCGTGCATCCTGCCCTGTGTGCAACCCGGCACCCCACGCTGATGTCCTTCGTGGAGCTCTTCTCACCAAGCCCCCCCCGTGCATTCCTTGCCGCAGTCACCTTTGAGGACTTTGACAGCTCCCACGTCCAGCAATTCTGGGATGCCCTCAACAACTTCACCAGCGGTGAGCGACCACTGTCCTTCTCTTCACCCACCGGGCCAGGCCTGCGGGGTCCCTTCTTCCCCTGGGAGTGTCCCTTGGCTCTCCCAGGCCCTGAAGGTGACCCCAGCTCTGTTCCCTGTCCTTTCCCAGAGGACCTCAGCCGCTTCCTCAAGTTCGTCACCGGCCGCAGCCGCCTCCCTGTTCAGCTCACCATCTACCCAGACCGGTCCATGTGAGTCTGGCTGTCCTGCAGGCTGTGGTCCTGCCATGTGGACCCCTGACCCGTCTCTCCTTTCTCCCAAGCCCTGAGCGGTTGGACATGATGCCTGAGGCCTCCACGTGCTCCTGCACCTTGTTCTTGCCCAAATACTCCTCGTGAGTCTGCCTGGGGCTGAGGACGCTCAGCCTTCCCCACCATGGGGGGCAGTGGGGAAGTTCAGGGGCAGCCCCGGCCCTAACCCGGTGTCTTGCCCCCAGGGTCAAGACGTGTGAGGAGCTGCTGCGCTACGCCGTGTATAACTGCATGTCCATCGACACCGACAAGGACAACTGGGACTAGTGGCAATAAAACCACTAATTGCTCACCGTTGTGTCCTTGGTGTGGAGAACGCTGTGGGGGGGGCTGTGTGTGCTGTCCTTTCCCCGGCCATCGGAGCACCCCCATCCTTATCCTCTTGTCCCCGTGATCGTATGGGTTCAGTGATTCCCTCCCATCTCAATGCAACCACGTTGTTGTTTCCTGCTGCCTGGCTGGGGATACCCCCGCCCCCCGAAACTGTCCCCCTACAGCCTACTCCCCGCATTGCATCCCGCAGCCCCCCGAAGGCGCAGTTCCACCCCAGGCCGCATGGGGGCGCTGTGCCTCCCCGCAGCCGGGCAGCAATCCACGACTCGGTGATCCCGCGCTCCTCCCCTCGGTGCTCCTCTCGCTGACCTGGCCGCCAGGCTGAGAGAGGATCGATCCGATCGGCGCTCTCCCGCCGCTCTCCGCTATCGATGCGCTCGGCTCTCCAGGCGCATGCGCACTGCGCGCCGGCGCCGCCATTGTGGTTCTGTCAGAGAGGTGCTGGGCGCCGGCGGGCGGCGGAGCGGAGCGGAGGTAACGGCGGGGTCGGGCGGCACCGGTGCGGCTGTGGGAGACAAGGGGAGGCCGCGCGTGCTACCGGACAGCCGGGAGGGGTACAGTCGGGCCGGGCTGAAGCGAACCGGTGTTACTCCGGCTCGGCTCGGCTCGGCCCGGCCCGGCCCTGCCCGGTGCTGCCGTGGGTGAGTGATGCCGTTTCTCTGTGGCAGATGGAGTTCCAGGCCGTGGTGATGGCGGCGGGAGGCGGCTCCCGCATGACGGACCTGACCTCCAGCATCCCGAAACCGCTGCTCCCGGTGGGCAACCGCCCCCTGCTCTGGTACCCGCTGAACCTCCTGGAGCGCGCCGGCTTCGAAGGTGAGGCGGTGCCCGGGCTGGGGAGGAGGGCAGGCGGCTCACCCTGCGCCCTGCCGCCTTCGTGGCACCACCTCCGTCGGTCATTCTTCCACCTTGTGATGTTTGCTCGCTGTGCTGCCTTAGCAGAAGGTCGCTTCTCTGCTCTAGAGCCGCTGTTCCCCGCGTCGTGCCTTTTCCTTTTAACTACAGGCCACGTTCCTCTGCATGCTTCCTTCCCACCCCTCGTCCCCCTCCCCCGACCCCCCATCAAGGCTTTCCTCATCCATACACTTTATCTAACTTTGGCATCTTTGCCGACGTTGTTAATCAGAAGTCTTCTCCACATTCGTTTTTGTGAGTCATTAATAATGGTGTGAGGTGCACGTCAGCTCTCTTGGATAGCTCTTGGTGCGTTGTTCCAGTTTGGCCTGAAGTTCAGGGTTACCTGCCCTGTGTGAGGCATTTAGTCACTGCTGCAGCGAGCAGCTCAGTGCTGGGCTTTAGGCAGAGCAGCACAGGGGGAGCTGGCAGCCTTGTAATGCTTGCTTTTGTACTTCGCTTTCTTGCTGCTGCTTTTGTTTCTCTTCGGTGAGTGCATCGCAGAGCATCTCTTCCATGTTCCACGTTGAGAATGTGACCCTTTTCCAAACTGATGTTCTTTTCTTTAGAGATGGACCCAATAGCATACGTGACGTATTCATGTTAGCTTATTGCTGTTTTGGTGTCCGGGGATAAAGGGAAAAATAAATGTGGGCCTTTGCCTTTATTTTGTTTTGTTAAGAAATCCTTGAGAACCTTTTTCTGTCCTTTGAAAACTTGGACGTGCAAGATTATGTATGCAGCTTCAGTGAGCAACCGACCACCTCCTTGCTTTCCTTGCTTCTGCTCCCTGAGCAAACAGCACATTCTTGTGTAAATTCTGCAGTGGTATGAATTCCCTCCCTGGATCATAATTTTAATTATTTGTTAGGTGACAATTTGCTTCTTATTACTTGCTTATATTAACAAGTAGGTCTTCCCCAGTCTGATTCACTGCTTCCCTTTTGTCCCATCTGCAAACACATCATCCTTCCTAATATTTAGACCTTTGTCCTTCTCACCAAATTTATGCTAAAGTGTGGGCTTACAACCCCCACCTGACACCAATTCCTTTTCCATTGGTTACGTCTTGCCCCAGTTCTGGCTGATATCCTGCATGGGAGTGAGAGGGGAGCCCTCCAGTAGCTCTGGTACCAAACTGTCACATAACTCCCACACAGCTCTCCTGTTTACATTTCCTTCTTTTCTGCTAACAGTTTGAGGAGGACATCATTTTTGGCCTATGCAGGTATATTCTTAGTGTGTTTTCACCGTATGGCAGGAACTTCTTAAGCAAAGGGCTGTATTGTTTGCTATACTTTGTTTAAAATCCTGTAGAGAATGCAGTGGATGGGTGGTGATTGATTGATTGATTGATTGAACTTGATTGTGTGCCTGCTGCTTTTTCTTTGAGGCCAAGGGAAAAGCTTTCTTGCTTTTTTGTTTTCTCATTCTTTTTTTTTTTTCCTACAAAGCTTCTGTTCTCATAATCTTCATTCTGGAAAATTTGCTTTCATGCCTTCTTCAAATATGCTTTTGCCTTCTCTTTTCTAGGTGGAATGAGTTTGTTGTTCACAAACCACTCCACTTCTTTGCCAAGCTGGTGTTGGTGATAGTTTAACCAATGTGTTGTGATGCTGTGCTTGGTGGTGGTGTCCAGAGAGCTATACAGGATTGGGTAGGGTGAAAGGCAAAGCTCCAGAGTGCTGCTGTTGCTTGATCTCATACCACTTTCCTCTTCTAGAGGTCATTGTGATTACAAGGAAGGAAATCCAGAAAATGCTAAGCTTGGACACAAAAATGAAGCTGGATTTTGTATACATCAGTGACAACGTGGACATGGGTACAGCAGATTCGCTGAGGCATATTCACCAGAAAATAAAGGTATTTTTGTACTTTGTTGAACTTGACTAGAAGAGATTCGTTTAAACTCATTTTTCTTTCCCCGTTACACTTTACTACCCTGAGAGCTGTACCATGTAATGCTATTGCAGGTAGCTGAATTTCCCGATCTGCAGAAGGTCTGACTGTTGTGTAGGTCACCTCAGAGGAGAACCCTGGCAAGGACTCAAGTAGAAGCGATAGCTAGGAAGGCCAGATCAAATCCAGGCTGGGCACTAGCTGCCTTTTAGTCCTTGTTAGCTTTCTGGCAGGTTAATTAAGACGTGGTATTTGCTCATACCATTTTGGATATGATGTCTGTTAGCTGTTGTCCAGTTTGCGCCTGCGGAAGCATTTCTGCAGAGGTGCAATCAGCTTAGGCAGTACACTGATATGTGAGGAAGCTTAGGCTTGGTCCTTTCCATTAAGCTTCAGTTTTCTGCTTGTAATGGTTTGGTCATGCGATAAGCTCTTAGATAAACAGTGCCCAAATGTGATAAAGGGCTACTTACTGCAGTTGGATGCTGTTCTCATAAAAACGATTGTTTCTTGAGTTTTAATTTCTAACTGCACAAATAAAAACCCTGCAGTGTGAGGCAGAAATGCTACTTGGAGCTCATACCAGGATCTGGGATGGAGTTTTGTTTATGTGGTTGTCATATGCTTAATCCTTCTGATTTGTTCCCTGTCTGTTTAGGCCATCTTAGCCAAAGTGGCTGTTTAAATAAAGGTTGCAACAGAACATCAATGGACCATATAAAGTCCTGAGGTGTCTTTTGTCTTCTTCAGACTCTGTTGAAGGTAATAAACTGCAGTATGACAGGCTGTATACTTTCAAGATAGACTTCAATCAAGATAAGAAGAAACTTTCCAGGCAAATATGGGTGTCCAGGTGGCACAGTGAGAGAGGTTTTGTATCAGTGCACGGACTGTAACAAATCAAAGTGCAAATGAGACATAAAGAGGTAAAGCAAAATTAACAGAATCATAGATTGACTGAAGATTTCTGTCGTGTGGAGAGCTGCACTCCGTAATAACTCAGATGCTATTTTTTTTACGTGTGTATGCAGTAAGGAATTCTCTCTGCATGGCAAATTTTGACCCAGGCCTTACAGTTCTATTGCCTGATCAGAGTGATCAGCCCAGCTGGCTGGGTGTACATCTTTTTGGCAATCCGGGCAGTTTTGTTGGGGAAGTCTGAGAGACAGTAGTGAGGTGAGAACATAGACTGTGTTGTTAGAGGAGGCAGTGTTGTGTTAGGGGGTTAGAGAAGAAGGGAGGCAACATTCAAAACAAGCCATTTTCTTCAGTAAACTTCTGTGTGTGAATGGCAGCAATTGCTTCTCCCCCCTTTTTTTTTCTATGTCTAGCTTGACTGACCAGAGAGGACATAGTGGTCTCTTATTTGAAATAAGTCTATACTAAGTTCTTGAGCAGATTGCTGCACTGTGTATTTTGGAGTCATTCCTCAAGTAAATACATACCGCTCGTTTACCTCTTACAGGATATACCCTCTCCTATGCAACAGAGGTGAGAGAACTACATGGCACGGGTAGCTGAAAAGCTGCAGTCTGTGGTGCAGCAGGAGAGGGACCTCACTGCAGAATTAGTTTTAACCAGGGAAACAACTGCTGCTTGTGGCCATAGTTTGCTGGCAGGCTTTTTGCAGCCCGTGCCAAAAGCCTGATGAGGAGTTTAAACTGGTTGCTGAAACTTTTATTTGTCGCAAATTGAGTTAATTGCCCACAGACAGAAGAGCAAGTATGCTCAATAAAAATGAGGTAACGTGGCACAACACGGACAACTTGCCTGTGTGCAGTGCACGTGACGTGGAGTAAAGCCAGAATTATTAGTGCACTGTAAGAAATATGCCTAAGGCTAGCTGAACAAATCCTGAGGTGCACAGAAATGCTGGACCACTCTGAAGCATGAGGTCTCATGACGTGCTGCCTTGTCTGGCCTTGGACTGAGTTCCCCTGCTGAGCGCTGCTGCTTGCTGTGCCTGCAGTAGCAGGTCTTTTTGCTATGCTATACCTTCACTAATAAAGTTTGATACTATGAAGTTCAGGTGTCAAAATTGGATTTATAGAATTGCATTGAGATGTAACATAACGAATGCATACGTCCAAGGCTTGTAATGGCTCAGAGAAGGTGGTTTTCATTGTTTTATTGCTTTCTCAGTGCTGGCATTCTGAGAGGTGGGTAAGACTGTCCTTGTGCATGGAAGCAAGCAACTGACTGTGCCAGTCTTAACTCTTTCCTGTTGTTCGGTGATTGCATTAAATCACAGGAGCCCTGATCAAGTTTTCTTTGCTGTTCACCTACTCTGCACAAACCTTAGCTTCAAGAGCTGATACAGTAGGTGGGTACCCTTTGCTGTTCTGGAACTCCTCCTTTTATTTTTGATTGTCTCAGCCAATATCAGATTGATGAGGTACCAGCTTTATTAGGCATTTGATATTGTTCATCAGTCTGAATGTATCCTTTTCTTGCATCCTTCCCAAAATAAAGATAACATGCTGAAATTGATTCCTTAAGTCGCTTCTTTGAAAATTAACACACAACATTGACCTTTTATGTAAGGATACAAAGCAGTTTGTGGGAGATCTTTGTGACAACAGTTGATCTGTTCCTTCCATTGCTTCCCTGTAGACAACCTTAGCCTGTCCTTAGGATGCCCTTGGTTTCAGGATCCTCCTACAGTAGTTGTACATTGTGACAGTTTCCATGGCTGCTCTTTTAATGTCCACACTTCTGTGGCCTTTTTTAACATGCTTCATATTATTGCTACTATTATTCATTTGCCCCCTTTAAATTCCTAGTTTTCTACTAATCTTTTGCCAGAATGCTAATGGGTAGCTGTTCAAAACATGGAGATGATGGTGAAACTGTAAAGGCTTAATTATTTTCTTGTTTATATATAGAGTTGGGAAGGATAGAACACAGACTGTGTAGACTCGCTTGATGGTATTATACTAATGCTTGTGTTGAAACTGCAACTGTACCACCTTAGGGGTGTTTACAGGTCTCTGTCACCTCACAATCTGTGCTGGTGGGAGAGCCTGAACAGCTTAAACAAAGAAACAAACCAAATTCCCATGCTTCTGGGTTTGGGTGACAGATTGATGACCTCGCTTGGTCATGAAGTGTGAAGGGAGATCTGCTGCCCTGGATTGGGCCTTGGCAAAAGGATGGTGTATCGTATAATATACATATTTTATAAGATGTATATGTATTTTATAAGATATAATATATGTATACATATTTTATAAGATGGGGGTTTACCTGTATCACTGAGTAGATTAGTGACAGGAACACCGACTTCTATGCTTTCTGACTTCCATTTTTCTTTCAGTTGTTTGCACATGCAGGTATACCACAGTAATTCTGAAGCAATTAACTTAGCAAAAACTTCAGTACTTTGGGGGCTATTGCCTTACCCACAGCATGGAAGTGAGACAAGTCCAGCAAGGCTTACAAGATGCAGAAAGTGGCATTACCATAGATGTCTTATGCTGTCTGCCTGTCTGGCTTTGAAAAGCTGTGTGAAGGAAATATTGCTGTGTGTTTGTGTCTTTTCCTGAGAATCAGTATCAGCAGTGACTTTGAGATTTCAGAACATCATTTTTGTGGGTACAGTAACAAAGTCAAATCACTCTGAGTTCTGTATTAAGTAAATGCCACCTTATCCAGTGTTCATTAGTAAAAGTAGACTCTGAAGTCTTTAGGCAGTATCTGCACTTTTCTCTGCCTCTGAAAGGCATGTGTTGTCTTCTGCTTACGTTGGAGTCTTGTCCTCGTTGATTATTTGCATTAAAAAAATGTCCTTCGTGATAAGTTATTTTTATATGAGATGTAAATCAAACTCCCTCTTTCAGGAGCTCAGCTTTTCCACATCCTTAACTCTTGTCACTTCCTGGTTCTGCTCTCCTAGTTATCTTTCTTACTTCCCTCACTCACACAGGCTGTTAATTACTGTTTCATCCATCGTTGGCACGGGAAGTGTGTAGCCTTGACAGTCTTTGCTAAGGAACAACAAAATACCTCTTCCACAGGTGATGAGGAAACACCAAACTTATTATGGATTTAGATTCAACTTTCCTCACTCATGATATTTCAAGAATAAGGGTTTTTAAATGAGATCCACGTTAATGGAGCTTAGTAAATCAGTATAACTTTTCAGCATGCTGCTGCAAACTGGGGATGGTGTTGCAGATGTGACAGCAGGTGCAAAGGTGTAACGTGATAGCTTCCACGTTCCTGTTTATTTTTATTAAGCATCCAAAGCTTGTCAACTGCCAGGGACAGGGTGGAAGGTGGGGGGTGTCTCTGTAAGAAATGTGGGATTTGTTTTGTTTCTTTTTTCAATCACGCATAATTGCTTTCCCCTCGGTAACTATCTCCAGTCCTTGGTTCTGGTTTTCATTGGTAAGCAGCACTGGCTGGAACATTCAGATGAGTTCAGTCCGAACAGCAGTTATAATGGATAATGCTGTTACATTATCCAAACAGGATCATGAGGCCGTTTTGTTTTATAGGCAGCTTATCTCTGATGATTTTTGTTTTTGTAATTGGGGTAGTAGATTGCCTGTTAAAAAGATGAACTGCTTTTGATGTCTGTACAGTCCACAAAGTACAATTGGAAAGAGTATCGTAGTGAGGTAGCAAAGGAACAAACAGAGAAGGAATGCTCACCTGTATCCAAAGATTTAGGCTCGCAATGAAAAACTCCACCAAGGAGGGATCTCCAGAAAGAGATCCTTCCCCAGTGGCAGTCAGCCCTTAAATGGGGTCTAGGAGGGGTGGAGCCAGGTTCCACCCCTTCTGGCCACGCAGGTGAATTGCCTTCACCCATGCTCCCACAGCTGACTCAGTCCTTGCCTCAGGTGATCAATCAGTGGTTCAGGCCATGACTCAACAGTTCCCATACAGATGTCTCATAAATTGTATGTAATGTAATCCCCTCGCTAATTAGGAAGGCTTTTCCTCTATAGGTGTCAGTGAACACACCTTTCTCCAAGCTGTAATGTAAAGCCTTCAGTTGTGTCTGTCAAGGCTTTCCAATGGGATCATCCTCTCCAGAACAATGCTCTGTGACTTCTTCATTCCAATTTTATGTCTCTGTGTATTTGGCTTCAACTATGCTTCTTGTAGGGCTTCTCTCACAGTTTAGTAGACCTCCTTTGGATGATTCATGGATCGGTATGCAAAGCACACGTGCCATGGCCTGCCATGTTACAGCACTGCAACAGTGTCAAGAATGTGGTAACACAGAACTGGGGATTTGGGGGATTAGTAACAAGAAATTTGACAAGGAGCTGGGGGTGCAATAGTAAATTTATGACATCTCAGAATGTACCAGTTGAATTAAGATGATGGTGAGCAGCCACTGTGTTGGAGGAGGGAGAGGTAAATGCAAGAATAGAATGTATCCCGTAAATTATTTTTAAATTGCAATGAGAAATTAATGGCTTAAGGCAGTGGGAAGGTTTTTGACTGGAATACTGCACAGGTGTGGAACTCAAACGTATTGAATGTAGAGCAAACACTAGAAAAGTAGATAAGATATTCAAACTGAAATGTGATTTGTGTTTAAATTTGCCACGAGAGAAGGCTGAGCGTTACAGGGAGGTTTTCATCAATCAGAGCAGAACAGAATTATGAACAGCCTGCCGGAAGGGGTAATCAAGACAACCTCCCCCCTGCTTTATACTGGAATGAGAAGTCTTTGTTTGTTTGTTCTCAAATAAGCTAAGTAATGTGACACCTGGCATAGCAGGAGGTGATACTCTGACTCAGGAAACCTCTTTGAGAACTGTATTTCTGTGACCTTCTCTTTGTGCCATTCATCAAACTACTGCAGACTCTTTTGTGACTTGCAGGTTATTGCTGACGAAGAGTAATAAGACAAAGGGGCTGTCAGTGTAGTTTACCAATGAGTTCTTTAGACATCTTTAATATTTAGCCTTTTTATTTCTGTGCCAAATTTTTCCAGACCCACACAGCTGCTGTCTGGCACCACCTGTTGGGTGGGGACTTCTCCAGGCAGCAGACTGGGGAACCTGGTTAAATCATGAATCTGCACTTCCAGCTGAGGTGGGAGGTGGGCTGGGCATGCCTGGATCAAGCACTGGTCTTCTCTGGATCTGTATTATTTTCATCCTCTGTTAAGCATTTCTCTCCCTCGTGTCACTCAGCTAGGCTCCAGCCAGTGATTAAATTATGGCATTCCAGCAGAGTGACAGCAATGGAACAATTTCACATTTTCCTTCCTTGATGAGCCCTTAGTTGTGTTAATGGAAGCCCTGACTAATATGTTGTGAGCTAATCAGCATGCCTTCTACTACTATCACTGGTGAGTGCTTGCACGTGAAATGTTTCATCTCAGGTGGTCCACCTGGTGTTCCTAGTTTCAGAGAGTAAGATTTGAAGGTAACAAAGCTCTTAAAAAACAAAGCAAATTCTATGAGGCTACCAAGGTGAAGAAGAAAAAAACCAACTTTCTTTGAACAAATAAAGTTCAAAACTCCAGATTCTCTCGGTATGTGCATCTTTGGGAGCCATGTTGTGGAAAGTGTGATGTCACGGTGGTGGTCTGTCTGCTGTTGAGGGTCACTGATCCGTGTAGTCTTGGACGGCATGGCTAAGCGCTTCGCTTCCTCTGTTGAAAAATCTCCTTTCCAAACACATGATGTAAGTAAGCTTGCTGTAATGGCTGGAAGGTGGAATCTGAATCCTTTTGGTACAGCTGAGCAGAGTTTGGTGAGCACGGAAAGAAAGACCTCAGTCCCCATAATACATAGCTATGTGCTTTTTGTACTGTGAGTGGAAATAAAATAACAATCTCTCTCTCCCCAAGACGTAATTGAATGTTCTGTTCATCTATTTTGAAGTAGTAGAAAGAATTTCATCCTTTTTTTCAGCAGACCTGACAGAGAATACTGTTCACTTGAGTGTCTGTCTGAAATGCAAATAAAAGCCGCCCTCTTGATGCTTTTCTGATTCTGCCTTTTACAATGGTGGTTGTGCTGCGTGAGAAAAGCAGCTGAATCGGATGGCAGCTCACAGAGTATGCAGCATCTTGTTTTCATCTCTACCTCCAACGCAGGCAGTGAGTGTGATTGAAAGCTACCAGCGTTGAAGTGCTAGGCAAAATTAATTATGGATTGCACGCCCGAGTCCCATTCCCAAAGCGCAGCTGACTGTCTTAGTAAAAACAAAATAAAACAGCTGTACTGGCAGGTGCTCAGGCTGGCGCTGGTGCTGGGGGGGATGATATAGCACTGCCTGACTGTGTGCTTGATGGATGTGTTCGGGACTTTGCTCTGATCTTTATTTTTCCTGGCAGGATGAGAGTCAGAGGATTCAGCAGTTGTCGGGGGTTTTTTTGGCTTTTTCTTTTCTTTTCTTTTTAAAGTTACTCAGGTTGAGAAGTACGTAGCTAATTAAATTAATTATTCTGCTGCCAGGGTTTACTATGGAACAGGGTTAAAACACCAGAAGTCTGAATGGGGCAATTAGCTCTGAAGGTTAGGCTCGAGTAGTTATTGGGGTATTTGCTCTTGTGTGCACTGTCAGCCTAGGAGCATGCCTTCCATTATCGTAGGCAAACAAAAATACATGAAGACCTTATGTGTTTTGCAGCAGGAGTCACTGACTGAGATACCTGTCAGTTGCCATTGTTGTATGTCTCACTGTTCTTCCTGTCTTCTAGGCCCACGCTCATCACGTTGACCAGTACTTCTTATTTCCCTGTGGAAATTCATTGTCAGCACTTTTCCTGTGTTACATTATATGTTTTCATTTAGACCCTCTGTGGTTTCTGATGAATTACGCACAGTGAACATATTTTAGTTGCAGACATGGGAACCTTTTTGCATGTGTGTATAACTGAAATACTTTAAAAGCATTCTGGTAAAATGCCATTTTGCACTTTTTATACTTAACACTTTTCATATGCATTGATGTGCCTATTAAAGTCCTTTACTATCAGCTTGCTTCATCAGGCATAGGAAGCCTTCTACACTCCTAAGTGAAACTCAAGTTTATAGTTTTCAGAAGTCGTTCTGTGATGAATACTCAAAGAAGCGATGAGTCCATGAGAAATGAACTTGTGCATCTCGTCTTTAATTTCCAAAGAGAGAATGAGGTACTGCAAGTGGGAAGTCCGTATCCTTCAGCTGCTGCCCGTCCTTCGTGCTGTCAGTGGAGAAGCCAACACCTCTCCGTGTCTGAGCCTTGGAGATGAAATGTCCCCTGTGCTTGGCTGGAGGCATGAAGGCGTTGCTGCTGTCAGTATCACCCTGGAGCAGAGCAGGAGTTGCGTAGGGCTCTGTCTGGTCACAGCCCTGTGCTGTCCGTGTGTTAAGTTGCCATCTGATCTGATGTTTTAGTAATTTTTGATTGTTTCCAATCTCCTCAGCCCTTCCCCATGAGAGAGGCAGCTCTGGTTTCAGGTAGGGTGATACTTCCAAGGAGACTTTCTCTTACTATTCTGGAATAACGTTCCTTCCTTGTTTTCTGCTGCCTTTCCCCTTTGTTTCAAGCCTTGATGATTTCCACTGGTGTGGAATCTTCTTGGTTAGGATCTTAACAGCCCATCCCTCATGAATGCTTGGGTCTTTTCATGGCAAGGGTGGGCTGTACAGCAGTCACAATTTCTCTTCTGAAAGCGATGTTCATTAGTGAGTGTTCATCCCCCAGAAGAGAGTATAAAATTGCTTTGATAAAACACAAATTCTTGTGTTCACCTAAGTGCATGTTCCACTTATTGACAAGAGTGGGAGGGAACAGATGCCAAATGTCAACCCATAGGGTTACTTTTAGAGGGTATTTCCCTGTCTGTTTTTGCAGCCTGGTGCAGTACTGTAATCGTGGTGACAGGAACAGCACCTCCTTCCCCAGAGACAGTCACTTTTGCTAAGCTTTTTTGTTTCCCTGCAGTCTGTTGAAAGCCATGGTGAAGACTGGTGGACTTGTAGGATGTCTTGAAGCTTCATTTTGCATTTTTGTCTTACCATATTAACTGGGAAACCCACATAGGTTACGTTGTTGTTCTTTGATTCTGTGCTGAAAAGGGAGAAATAATCGTGGTCAGATTTTCTTGAAGCGAATTTGGACATTCTTCTGCAGTGTAACTTCTGTTGTCACCTTTGGGAAGGTGGTTGATGTTCTGGATGGAGATCGGTAGTGCTGGGAAACGCAGAGGAGATCTCAGAGTTTTCATAGTATGTTTTTATGCCACTTGCTGCACAACAAATATGACTGGAAAAATTGCATAGGTGCTAGGGGAGAAAACAGTATTGAGGAGGGGATCAGATAGAAATCTAGGATTCAAAACAGCATTTTTAGACACCATAGTGTAGGTAGTTTTTACAGAGAAAAAACCACATTTGAACAAAGCAAATAAGATTTGAGCTGTATATGGATATTCGGTTCAGTGCAGGCTGAAAGGAAGTGGCAGTGCCATTGAATTGTGTTTCAAAGGGGCTGGTTCTGAGTAACGTCTGGGTTTTCTGTTAGAACAGAACTGAAACTGAGTGTTGTGTAATGTCTTGGTTTTACTTTGGAAATCTTGTTTCACACTTTGTGTTTATTTAAGGTCACACTGCTACTAGTTACGAGTTGGCAAAGCGATTCCCGAGGAGGGGTGCTGTGTATGCTTGGTTTTCTTGTGTTACCTTGTTGCAGACTGCCAGAAATTGTTGTGATCCCATAGTCTGCAAGGGGCTCCGCACGCAGTAGTTTGGGCTGTTGCCCCAAACCTTGTGGATGACTTGCTGTGTTTCCGAAAGAAGGCAAGTCTTCATTCATGCATTCTCACGGATGATGAGTCTGTTATACCAGTTGGTCACTAATTCCAGGTGATACTTAAAATACCTTTCTTTTTATTTCTGCTTTTGAGCCACTGATGCCTGCCATTCCTGCTGTTTGTTGTGCTGAGCGATCTTCTGCTGTTTGGGTAATTGTGGGCTGTGGGCAAAGGCCGTCTTTCTCTTCAATAACTTGAGCCAGTTGAGCTCCATTAGGACTACTTTTTATTATTATTGTTTGTATGACTGCAGCACCTGACTGCCTAAGGCTCTGTTTGCATTAAGTGTTAAGCCTGGGCTTGAGCTCTGGGCTTTGGCAGCAAGCCTGCTGCGCCGCTGAGATCGGAGCCCGGCTGCGGCATTCTCCTTTCTGTTTGTGGGAGGCAGAGTCCAAGAGCAGCCGCACAGCAGGTCTGGTCGTGCTGCCGGCCAGGTAGTCCTGGAAACCTTCCTTCCAGGAACACGAGCAATGAGGAGAGTGCCATTTCTTTCTGGAGTGCTCCTGCCTGGGAAGAAGGGATCTGTTCGTGCAGTACGTTCAGCCAGGGGAGAAGTCGGCTTGCCAGGCTCACCCTCTGTGAACTGGTGAATTCAGGGCCTGGGTTATGGGATGATTCCCTGAGCTTCAGCACGTGGTTCTCATGGGTTACAGCGCACGCGTTCTGGATGCCTTGTTTTAGATGGGAAAACCAATCCTCTCTGTGCACACTTGTATTTTGGACATACAGGCAGGGGAGGATACCTGGCCTCCAACAAATGAGGAGCTCAAATTTTGTGTCAGTCGTTCACACTGATCTGGTGATGGCCAGATCTCTGCAGGTACCATGATAGCAGACTTAGAACAAAAGATTTTCATGACAAATACTGTGATAGACTGTGGGTGAATGTAGCATGTGTCTGAGGTGTAATGGACAGCTTTGCTGAGCATAAAACCTCCTCCTTTGGAGAATGCAGGTAGTAGAACTGGCATCCTCTGTTGACGTAAGGCAGAAGTATGCTTGGTAAATGACTGGCAATGGAAGGAATAAGTTATTTAAAAAAGAAAGGCACACAGTTTTTGCCTGGTGTGACAGAAGAGGGGAACTGGTGAAGAAAGGTAACGTGGTTGGAGAAGGAATTGGGGAAAACGATCTTTTGAGTACTCTACTCAAAATTGCACTGGGTGGAACCAAAGGAAAGATTGATTGCAAAGCTTGCACCTAGACCAGAAGGTGTGCTGTTCAGTAAGCATCACAGTATCAAAGTCCTGCTTTGAAAACATTCTTAATAAGCTCATGAACTTGTGTTCGTCTCTAAATTTCTGCTTTTGGTTGCTGATAACTGTAAATTACCCTTTTCCACCCCACGTGTCAGCTTTAGCAATAGGGAAGGAGACTTCCTCCTGGGAGGAGACAGGATGCCTCCAGGGCTTGAATATCTTTCCTGTTCCTACCTTATATATATGTAAATTAAAAAATATTGATTTTGGATGGTAGCTCTTGAGATGCAAAGATAACATAAAATGGGTGTTTTTGTTGTAAGATCCCATCTGATATAATGCATAGGATGAGCCATGTGATAGGACTGGGGTTAAGACTCCTCCCCAGCTCCTGGCATCTTTCTTCCAGCTTTCTTTGAGAAGATAAACAGTGATGCTGACAGGTTGTGTGTGTGAAGGCATTCACATTGCCTTAAGATATGCTCACCTGATGAATTCAGGGCCATCCAAGAAACAAGAAGAGACTCCCTTGGCTCCCAAATTGGCCTTTAATTTATGTTTATTTTTGGTTTTGGTGTGGCTTGTTTTTGTTTGTTTTTGTGTTGTTGTTTTTTTCCCCTTCAAAGCCTCTTCCACCTTACCACCATCTTTCCAAAAGAAGAAAGAAAAAGCTTTATTCCTTCTTTTGCTGAGGACAGATTACTGCTGGATTTCAGACTGAAAGGTGCTGTGCTTCCCCTGCCCCATGTCTTTAGCAGGGTTAGGAAGGTGCTAGTCTGCAGCGAGCTTGCTGTTGTAGGGTGAGTGTGCTGATGGGAAACGCTTCATGTCTGCTAACAAAGCACTAAATCATGCTTTTCTTCTGAATCTTGCTATCAAGGGCATTACAAAAGCAGAGTGGGAATTCCCAGCCAAAGGCGGTCATTTCTGTTGGTGGTTAACAAGATCCTACAGACATCCAAAAAGGAAAAAAAAAAGAGGTTCCCTGCTCCAGTTACAGGAGCAGCCATGGAGCTTCAAAGAGGTCACAGGTGTGGAAATTGGAGGACTCTTAATGGAGGCTGAGATAAAAAGGGATTCTCTAAAGCCTTGGATCTACGTTTTCTGATCTGAAGAGCGGTGAGTAATGCAATTGCTCCGAGGTACCCCTGGCTTTGCCTGGGAGCGTGCTAACAAGCAATCAAGTGTTTGCCCACAGCCAAACTGTTCTTTCCCTTTCCAGTCTTTAGAATAATAAAAGCATTACACACAAACCCCACTGTTAATGCAACATATGGGTGAAGTTCCAGGCTATTGTGTTTAGAATTCTCAGTCTCGATTCCAGCAGTAATTATAACTCGTTCCTCTCCCTCTTGCTGTATGGTGAACACCACAGGAAATGATGCAGAGTTCTCCGTGCGTGTGTTAACTTAGGCTGAATGCAGGCACAAAGTTTATCTAATCTCTTTATTTTCTTCTTCTCTTGCCTAAACCACGACATATAATACTGTGCAATTGGAAGCTGTTAGCATTTGACTTCAGTGTTTTGTCCGTGTTTGGTTCTGTTAGAATGTGGTTCCACTGCTTGTGGATACTTTGCTTCTTTTCTGCTTATAATGCAATCTGACATTTGTTTTCCTCTTTTTCTTGAGGCTGATTTTGTTCAAATTAGAGATTTCCTTATAACACGTTTCCTCATTTTTTCTACTCTGCAGTTTTCGAGGCCTCAGCAGTTGAGGCTACAAGGTCCTGCCCTTGTCTATACTTGACAGAAAAGGCATAGTGAATACCATTAAAAAGTCAACATTTGCTGCCAGCTAGCTGTGGTAACCCTGATATCTCCTGTTTGAACAGAAGGGGTCCAGCAATCGTAACTGAATATAAACGTTTTTCACACTGCCTTTGTATGCAGGGTGTGAGAAAGTCCAAGGCTTTTTATTTGTGCTGTATGTTACGCCATATAATTGCATCCATCTTTTGATCTGTGGTATGAATTAGCTCCATTGAAAGCATGTTTTCTATTTTTAAATCGGTCATCTTGAATTGAGCTCTTGAAACATTCTGCGTTTTGGTTTTGTTTGTGTGTCGATGTTCCATATTGTGCTGGGCTTTGTATAATTGTTGACACATTGGCTCCGAGTTCTTTCTCTGCTCGGCTTTGCTCTGTTTTATGTGACTCTCTTGATGTTTTATGTTAGACCGAGGATGGAAGTTATCTCACCTCGCGGTTCTGGGGCACTCCTGACAGTGCTGTGCTGTTACCCAGCATTAGGAAGGCAGAGCTGAGGTCTGGGAGCTCCAGGTTGCTTACTGACTGAGCAGAGTGTGCAGCGTGGGCTGAGCTGGGCCCAGGGCTCCTACCAGGGGTACCAGGGGTGGGTGGTAAAGCACCTCCTTGCAGCTCACATCGTGGGTGGGATGGAACGACCCCTGCAGGAGCTCATTTCTCTCCATTCATTGGATGCCGAGTCTAAATTCCGACCTTGAGTGCATAAAGCGCAAACCTGAATAAATCAGGTAAACAGGAGGTTACCTATCGACGGTGGCAGATCTGGAAAATGACAGAAACTTCAAGCATTGCTTTCACGCCCCATCCATCAGATGGTCCTTCTTGATTTAAGAGCGCCGCTTTGTCCTCCCCCCGGGTTGTAACGAGCGGTGAGAGCGCTGTTAGCAAAGATCTGCGCGTGCGTTTCTCTTCCTTTGCAGTGGTTCTGCTTGGGGTGTGGACCTGCTGCTTTTTTTAATCAGCTCATGTTGATTCTTATCGTCTGTTTGTATAATAGTTTAGGGTTGATGTAATCATCGGGAGATGTATTTCATTAAGAGATGTGTGTATGTGTGTGTACTTAGGTGTTTGCATAATTCATGAAGTCAAGTATGTTCACATACCCCTTTGTTAGCACAGGAGAGCATGAGGTGAGCACATACCTCTTTGTATCGGCAGCGCATTGGGAAGGTGCTCCGTAGCTATATGGTATGGATAGAAGTTGATACTTAAAAACACCCACAAGCTCCACCATTTATTTTTTCAGGGTGGGCATAGAAGAAAGAAAGTAAAGAAAAACACACACTTCTGCTAGGGTTCTAGGATAGTTTATTTTTTCATTCAGCCATTAGTTTATTCGTTCAGGAGTTGTACACTGGAAAAAAGTGCATCCATTAGACAGTGAGGGCTTTATTTATGAGGGTGGTGGTGTTTCAAAGGGGAGGCTGTCAAGTCCCAAAAGAGCCTTTCATGGTGTATTCTCAGCGTGCTTCTGAGGCCGCTGCTCTGCTCATCAGGAGGAGAGGCAGAAATGTGGGCTTTACAGAGCAACTGTGTGTTTCACTGGTCCCTGTGCTCGCTGACGTTTATTTACATATTGGGAGAGTAAATGGGTAGAACAGATGGCAACCAGACATTTGGTGGTTCTGTTCCCGTATGCTCCTCAGGGGTCTTGCATTCAGTTTTTGCAAAAAGCTTGTCCTATAGTGAGGAGAGAAAAACAGGAGCCTGTTTGCAGCTATGAAGCCCTTGTTGGGATTTTGCTGCAGTGACGGATTTGAGCATTTAGTAAATTGTGAAATAATTACAAAATTAGCCTTGCAAGTCCAACTCCTTAAAATAAATCCATCGATGTGTCTCTAATCATCTCTTCTATTACTATTCCCTTTTCACACCATTGGAGTGAATGCATTTAGATCTGAAGGCAGAGAGCTATCCCCTCTGCAAACTGAGTTTGAAAAGCGGGTCTCACATACATTTTGACCTCTTCTGAAAGTACTGTAACTCATTTATGCTCGTGCAAAAATGCAATATCTGAACATTTTGTAGGATTTTTCGGGGTGTTCAATATATGCTTCTTCACAATGTGCAGTTATAAAATGGAAGATATCCTTCTACAACGAGTTGATCTTCTACCTTTCTTTGTACACCCTGGGATGTCAGTGCAGGTCTGTTTCCAGGGTGCCAGGCAGCTTGCATTAGTGGTTGGTTGGATTTTGTTCCAATATATGTGTGTTGTTTGTTTTAGAGAAGTGATAATTCAAACACTTCTCCTGGGCAAAACCATAATATAAAATACATATTTTGCAAATATATTAAAAGGGGAGATACAAGTTAGATTTTGAATGTGTAAAATTTCTTAACCTGAACATTATTGCTTCCTGTGAAGCATCCAGGTGTTACTCAGTAAAGGAGGGAGAAAGCAAATGGAAACCAGAGAGCTTGACCTTCTGTGCAGCGTGCCAAATCAGCAGCTCCCATAGTTTGTGACACGATGAATTCCGATGACTTATTGGTAAACACATGAAGCTGCCTAGCATTTGTAGGAGAACCTGTCAAATAATGGAAATACCACACCTCTGTTGTCTTGACCTACTGTGCAGAATGTCCTAATATTACATAGTCTGTACGGCAGAACTTTTTGCCATAAACGGTCAATGCTGAACTGCTCCTCTTTGAACCAAATAGATGCAAAGTAAAAGGGGGATTATTGATCCTCTATGAAGAGAGCTACTGTGGTTGCAGCAAGTCTTTGTTAATACCCTTATCTTTAAAAAAGATGAAACTAGGAAGCCATGTTCTCCTTTGCAAGGAGCCTTACCATAGTGAATGGTGGCACTCAAAGTGAAAACCAGTAATGTCAAGAAAGAAACACCGTCGTTAACAAAAAGTTTATTCATTAGCGAAAAATAAAGCAGAAACTTGCTAGTTATTTGCAGGTCGTACTGCTGAGATGTTGTATTAGGATTAATTTAAATGAAGATAATTGCCAAACCAGTAGATTTTTGGCAGCGCGTTCTGCAACCCATGGGAAATGCAGAAAATTTTTCTGAAGTGAGGGATTTTAGCCAGAGTGCCTTGACAGCATGCGTGGTTAATGAAGCTGATATGTCTCACTCACTGCGTGACTGCATTGCTGTGATATGTGCAGCACTTCCCTTAATTACTTTGTAAGGCACTTTGGAATCCTTTGAGATCAAAATTAAATACGAGCCTGTTATTAAATAGAACCGAGCTTCCTTGTTGTTTTTTATATGGGATATTGCTGCTTTTAGGAAATGTGTTTCTGAACTGAGCCCACCATCGCACTGCAATTACCGACTAAATCACATCCTAGATAGTCTTTGATTTTTTTTCCTGATAAAATAACATAGTTTAAATAGCTTTTCCAGTGATTTGTAGCCAGATGCAAAGTCAGCTAAAAAGATTTCTTCAGGAAGATTTCTTTTCTACATCGTTATGCAACTGGAAGTAGCGATCGTAAATGCTGCAGGTTTTCATGGCAGTCTTGAAATCCATGAGTACTGTTTCCCAGTTCCTTCTGTTAGGGGCTGATGATGGCAGTTTTCACGATCACATTCTCTACAACCTGGAGCCAAGTCATCAAATGCTAATCCGTGTGCAGTCGTTTGTATTTCTGAGGGGTTTCTTTTTTTTCTTCCTTGACAGACTGACGTTTTGGTATTGAGCTGCGATCTGATCACGGATGTCGATTTATATAAAGTTGTGGATCTCTTTCGGACACACGATGCTACTCTCTCCATGTTGATGAAGAAAGCTCCTGAACCCACGGAAGTGGCACCAGGACAGAAAGGGAAGAAAAAGCCTGGTATGTAGATAAGAGTATATCGAGTAATAAATAAGAGTGAGACCACTATCTTCTGATACACATACACGTGTCATAGATATACAGTTATCAATCAGAAAGTGAAAGAAATAAAATGGTACAGATACCCTGTTTTTCCTCAGATTCCCTGGTGGGGGTGTGACTTGGTTTTTTCCAGCTCAGAATTAAGTATTACGCTCGTGTAATTGTGCAGGCTGTAATCCAAAGCTCACAAGAGCTAAGGGAAAAGCTCCAGGTGACTTCAGTGAGTTTTGGATCAAACTGTAAATTTTTGCTACATATGAACATTAAGACCGTTGGTTTCTTCAAGAGCACTCTGCGTCAGTCAGATTGTAGCTGGGAATTTTACCATTCACTGCAGGGACCAGCGTTAGATGGATAGCAAATACTTCTACAAGTTCTCCACTCTCCTCATATGTAGCAAATTATTCTGAGATCACATCCAGGAGCCTTTCACTAGGCAAAACTCCCACTGATTTCAAGGATTTGGTTAGATCATTATCTGGTCCCCCTTACCATAATATCTCATGTAATCTTTAATGTATCTATTCTCACAACAGTGCTGTAAGGCAGGGCAGGGTTATTATCCCCGTTTTACTTATGTGCTAAAAGTACTAAATACCATATGGTTGTTCCCATAGTGTACCTCTCATTCTCTTTTAATGATATCTGCTGAATTGCTGAAGCTTGATTATTGCCAGGTTAGTGGGTCCTGGTCTGTGATTGAAGCTCAGAGGCATTACGGTAATACAAATAAGAAAGCACAGCTTCAAACTGTTTGAGAGGAGTGAAACACAAGCCAACAGTTGGACTACGTGTGTGTCTGAAAGTGGAGGAAATGTGTTTTTAAAAGCAAGCTGCTTAGACAAAGACTTTCTGGAGCAAAATAGAAGGATAACAAGGCTGAGAGCATTTTGTACTTGGACTCTTACACAGCTCTAAACCCCCTTGTCTTTTGAAAGGCAGTCGTAGCGATAATGGCACATAAAACATTGTCGAGAGAATTACTACAACTGTGAAGCTGAGTGTTCAGAAGATATAAATGTATGGATCTATGGTTAAACATCATTAGCCCAGAAGGCGATCTCTGAGCACGCAGGGCAGGGGTGATGAGGTGTATGAGGATAAACAAGATCCTCTGAAAAATTACCAAGTATAAACACACTGAGTCGCACATGCTTTCTTAATTTACTTATTTTTGCATGTCTGTGTGTTTGACTTTGTAGCATTACTCCTCCTGCATTAGTGTTAAATGTTGATATGATTTCTCAGGTCTTGTAAAAGACTGAACTTAAAAACACTGAAATTCCATCATGTGGAAGCATTTTAACACCCACAGTGTTTATCTGTGGGAGCTAGATGTGAAGGTCTCCCACTCACAGCTACTCTACTTGAGCTGTCACGGATAACACTCGTAAGTTGTTTTCTCTGTGTGTGAACTGCCTCAGATGAGACACAGACCCTACCGGGCCTTTTCCAGTCTTTTTCTAGCGGTAGGGGAGTAGTGAGACTGGGGAATTTTGGTTTCTTCTCTAGCCTCTAGATAGGGGCAGTATATTTTAGGGAGTACAGGACCCTCCTGCCTCTCATTCTTATTTGACTGAGTGAATCCTGTTGCTGTCAATATTGTCCTATCTTATCCCTGTCTTTCCATGCTGGTTTCTTGCCACTGCCTACCTCCCCTGCTTATCCTAGCCAGTCTCTTTGTTTAGTCCTGCTCCCCAGGATCCTTGTCCAGAGTCAAGCTTCTCTTTCTCGTATCTTACTCTCATCTCCTTTCACCAACAGTCCCACCCCCTGCTCCTCTTCTGACTTCTCCCATCAGTGTCCTTCATTTATCTGCCCGTGGTCACTTTTTCCCTTTTTTTTCCTTTTGACTCCTGTCTCTGTGGTCCAGTGATCTTCCCCAGTTCCTATCTCCACTAGTGTTCAGGAACTGCTTTCTCCACCTTCCAGCCTGACTTGCAGAGTCCATATTTCTGTGCTTTTCTTTCCCCTCCCCCTTGAGAGCTTTTTACATTATTATTTTTTTCTATATCAAATAAATATGTTGCAAAACCACAACAGATCAAGCATGGCTGTGGAGCCTTCTGTGGTTTGTGTGCCCTGCTTGTGCCTCTTGGTGGTACAGAAGACCTTAGGTGGCACCTGATATTTGATCGGGTCTAGGAACTGAGCCATCAAAACAGCTTTTCCTTAAGGATAAAGTATATGAAATTTTTTTTGCAGCAAAAATAGAAGACTTGAGAAAGTGTTTGAAACTGCATTTTTTTTCAAAGATTTATAGTGGAGTGAGATGGTAGAAGGTACACTCTTGAGACACAAGTCAGCAGCACTTAGGAGTGTTGTATTTCTTCCTGAAGAGCTGGAATACCAGAACTTCTCAAGACAATTGCCACCCAACTGTTTAACCTTAGGTTAACCACTGTTTTTTTTTTTTTTTAATTTAACTTTAGAACTTTAGAAGCAGATGAGCTGTTTTCACTGAAGCTTTCCAATTGCTGCTGTGCAGGCAGGCATCTGATGTTTCATACCGAACAGTTAACATTTGAGAAAGCTTATAGGAAGCTGAAGGCTGGATATTTACGTGGAATGTGGCAGGCAGTCTTTCATAGGATGTGGCACTATTTGCTTCTTCTCTGATTCATGGCACATACACAGTTCTGTGTACCTGTACTGTACTGTGAAGTGTTACTATTGGGAAATTGACCCCTAGTCCTGACAAGCCACTAAATATATTCCTAACTTTATTTATTGTTTCTTTTCCTACAAATTCATTAAACTTTTGAGAAGGACAGCAGCAACCCACGTCTCATAGAACCTGATGCGAAGTCATTGCTTTTAGGATACTATTAAACATTGAAGACCTGTGAACAGTTTTTAAATTCTCAGGAATCGCAGTATTGATCAGCCACAAATTCATACTGATAGTTTTCTGCAGTGCTTGATGTAATTCGGGTGCACGTTACAGGATGAAGTTCATTGGCTTCTACACACTTAGAGGATCATCTGTTGATTCTAATTGTCTCATTGGCTTTTAAAATTGATTAATAAGAGGCATGGAAAAAAAAAAAAGTAGAATGCTAGGGAATGGTGCTAACCCAAATAAACAAAATGTGCCAGGAGCTCTCGCACCTGGAATGGAGCCATGTGCTTAAAGGTGATGTGCAAGGGCTTTGGGGGTGGGGGAAGAAGAGAGTGAACTTTCCTGTGTATAAAGCAAAGCAGAAGAGATGGGGATGGTGACTCTCCTGCTTGTTTTTCTTGTCTTGAAAGCAGCAGGCATGTCATCACTGGTATTCTCTGTGTTTGCCAGAAGACCTCTTGGTGGTCTTGCAGGCTGCATCGTGTGAATTCTCTTTCCTTAATTGAAAGGGTGGAGATTCTGAACCTTTAACAAAGGTGTACTTTTTCCCAAATCTCAATTAATTATGTGATTAAAAAGCGCTTTAGAAAACCAGACTGAAAACTTTCTGCTCCTTACTGAATTACCCCACTTCTATTCTCTTGTGATATTGTGATTTCATTAGGTCATTAAAGCTCTCAAAATTGATGGGATCTAATTTTTAGCATAATTAACAAATTGCAATACTGTGTCAAATCCTGATTTAACTACCAGGAAGAGGCAAAACACATCCTATATTCTTCTTTTTTTTAATACTTTAAACCATGTTTTTAGTTAACAGCACTGCAGGTTTAACATTTTTCTCATTCTTCCCTCCCAGGGATTCAGTAAACTGGTTATGTATTCATTCTTCTCTTTGTCTTTCCTTACTCAGTAGTGCCAGTGTGAAGGGCTCCTCTATCTCAAGCTAATAGGTGTTAGTAATATATGTTGTCTTTTCTAAATGACAAGTGTTGCTAAGCACTTCTTGTAGCAGTGCTACCCTTACTCTCAAACTTCATTGCTCTCCTTAAAATGAGGATTGCCACTGCTTTGGAGGCTTATTTCTGATGTTCTGCATCAAATGAGTTTTATCCTGATGGTATTTGATTTATCAGTGTTGCGTGTTCAGGCCTATTTTTGTACTTCTTTGCTGTATGATTAATTTCTGAGAAGAGGGTTTGCTTGATCACTTGGATCAAAGGCTGCCAGTAGGACAGCTTTCGACATCTGTGTTGATTTGACTTTATTTTGATAGTGGTTATTACTACGGTAACTCTGAAGGAACAAATAAGACAAGGGAGAGGGCTGAACTGGGGAAAATGGAGTTAAAAATGCAGCTTGGCCGAGAAAAGGTCATAAAGAATTGACTACTTAAAGAGCTGCTACCTGTGTGTGGTTAATGGCTTAGAATTTTAGAGATGTTTGTGTTTGCCAGTTTGGCCCAAGATAATAGTATTTAGGGAGAAGTTTTTGTTAGAACTATAGCATGGCATTCTGGTGTTCATTTAAAGAGCAGCATATGGGTGCTGCCAGCTGAGGCAGGTACTGTGAAGTGCAGGTGAGAATAAGCTCCACCACTGTATTCAGAAGCTGTAGAAAGCCATTCAAAATAAGTCACTGTCGATGTGCAGTCACTGATTGCAGCTGATGGGAATTGCCCTGGTAGTACAGGTAACAATTAAATAGCCTCTTGCTTGGCTTTTTTATAAACAGAAGACATTAACCCTCTTGGAAACACACATTTCAAAATCTATACCTTTATATCTGTATGTGATTTCAGACAAATACAGACAGAAATAGAAATCTTAAATAGGAGACCAGTTGCAAAGTAGTTACGTCTTACCTGAAATCATAAACTTCTCCAGACTACCTAACTGTAATGTGGTGTGATTTATGATGAGGAGGAAGAAGTTGGATTTTGAAGAGCTCTCTGATTCCTGTGGGCTTGTTGTGTAAATTCAAGTAGCAATTGAAAGAGAGAAAGAGGAGGAAAGCACATTTCCTTCATAGCTCAATACAGAGTGTTGCATGTCGTGACCTGTATTTGGCATCTCCATAAGAGAGATGCAGAAAGGAGAGTGTTTCCAATGTCATAATAGATGTATATCAGCTACCCTGTCTGAAAAGAAGTTAAAATAATAAATCACAGAATAACTTTTTAACACTTACTGTGCATTCACTGATTTACTGGGTCAGTCTGAAACGTAGTGTTTTATATTTCAAGGGTGGTTGGTGAGCCATTTGTCTTTCCAGCCTACATTAAGACAGGGTTAAATAATTATTGTTTGTTTGTTTGTTTATTTATTTCAACTTCAGTGGAGCAGCGGGACTTCATTGGAGTGGATGACACAGGAAAAAGATTGCTCTTCATGGCTAATGAAGCTGACCTAGATGAAGAACTTGTCATTAAAAGATCCATCCTGCAGAAGTAAGCTGTAATAGAAACAGAACTTGGAATGTTCCTACTTCACTGTTAAGGAAAGGTTAAGATGGGAGGAGGAAGACAACCTTTTGGACCAGGGAGCAAACAATATCTTATTACTTGTTACAACATTACAACCAGTTAATAAGCTTGTCCAATACCTTCTTTGTGAAAAATTCCAGGGAAAGCGGTATGGAAAAGTAACTTTCCATGAAATGAATCCAGTGTTGATACAGCTCAGATGCAATTTAGAGTCTGATATTCCAAAGCGATAGACCTAAGTCCATAAATGACACTTGGTAATCTCAGAGTATCTGAGAAAGACTCTCAGGATTTCGTGAAACTGCTTCTGCATATAAGGCGCAAAACCTCAGCTGCGTTTCCAGGCTTAAAAAGATTCATTAGAAATTCTGTGTTATATCCAGCATTAAATTGCACTGAGGATCTGGATAAATTTATTAAATGTGTCAGATTTAGCTGAGGTTCCTGTGCAGTATAATTCATATCCATTAGCAGAAGAATGAAGGATGGTTTGTTGCTCTTTATATTCTTCTATATAGCAACTTTAGTTCTCTGAGATGCATACTGTCTGACATCTTCTATGGAAAGCTCTGCTGGCTCCTTCAGAGGCCGGCCTTTGTAGTCTGTCCCAAGCTGACAGTCAGGCTTTCACCCCTGTGAGATTAGACACCTGTGGGGCAGCCATCTGAGAGCTGAAAATTCATCCATGTGGACCTTGTAAGTCAAGGATGCAGACATCTGGGATCTGCTCCCAGATAATCTCTTCTGTGAAAATGCCTCTGGTGTACCCTGTAGGCCATGTGAACTATTTGGGCTTTAACAATTCACTGCTAGGTGTAATCTTTCCTTTAACATCCTTCTACCAGATGCGAGGGGGATGCTATGTGCCCATGGAAAAATGACTCCTCTTCTGCCAGAATTGAAGGATTACCCTTGATGATGGTGGCCAAGAGTGAGCCATGTTAACTGCAGTGATGGAAAGAGTCTGTCCCAGGGTGTCCTCTGTGTCTCTCTCCTATTTTATTTTATTTTTCTTGGACATGGCAAGGGTTGAGCTGCAGGCATGTGTTCTGTTCATTCATGGCAGTTATCTGCACAGTGCAGGAAATTCAGCTCTGTTGCATTCTGTGGTTTTGAATAAACAAACACTCGTGGGTCTATTCTGAGCTAGGGAGGAATGTTTTATCTACTTAGGCTTTTCTTTATGGCTTTCTAGCAGTAGCGGGTGCCTGTAGTACAGCAACCCAGAGATTGCTGTAACACATGTGAGCTTAGCTGACCTCTGATTTTACAGGTTCATCTCAGCAGAGGTTTTTCATTCCTGTTACCTTATAGCTAAATTAATCAGGCTTTATCCTGCAGGCCAAACTTTGCCTTCAGGAACACCTGTTCAGTTACGTTGTCTTCAGCAGACCTTCTTGAATGTGGCAGTTTGGGATCTGGTAAATGTAATGTTGATGATAAGTGGATGTGATAAAATCTGTATCTCTGTCTTAGTTAGCTTTGATAGGTGTGCATATGTAAATATAATGCAAAGTGTTAACCACCCTGCAGGTGAAACTCACAGGTGATAGTCTAGAAGCACAAGGAGAGAAGATGTGGTAAGTTTAGAAAAAAGTTAAATAAAAATAAAATATAGGCACATACTGTAAAAATTCTCAGGTGAAGTATAGAAGTAGCCAAAACCTTGATTTTGTGTTAAGATTCAAAGGATAACATCTCAAACAACCCGGCAGTTTGAAACATCAGGCTGAAGCATTGGGCCAGGGCCTACTTGGCAGGGCCTCTGATGTTGCTGCCCTCTGAAACTGCCTGCTGTGGATGCTGTGCTGTGCTGTGGGTGCTAGCATGTGCTCTGTTCTACAGCTGCCATCTTGGAGAAGTTCTGAGGGAAGAAAAATCCTGTATGGATATCCTCAGATATTTTCTAATGAGGCAATTCCAGGGTAGCAACAACTGTGGGAGCTCTAGGAAGACAAAGTGTTGGCAGCTAATGTGGTTTTAACCACTGTGTTGTCTAGACCTGCTCAAGCCCTGGCTTTCTCATGTGAGAAACAAAAGCAATGCTTAAAACTATCTTTGAAGTCTTTTTTTAAACATCATAGTAAAGTAAGGAGAAAAAAGAGCAAGCCCAATCTCGTTTGTCTTCATGGATCACTTGATGTGACTGACTTTCAGCTACCATGTTGTCCGTTTCTTGATCTCTGGACTTTGTTTTAATGAAATAACAGACGTTGTGGCAAGATGGGAGAATTTCCAGTGCACTCAATTCATTCCTCTGTAAAATACAATAGACATCTTGAGGGTATTGCTTTTGTTTGTTTTGCTTTTAATGGTCTCTTTGAAGGGTTATGGTGGTCTTGTTATATGAACTCTAGAACTCCTTCAGTGCTCCGTTTGCTTTTCAGATCCTTTTCATTTTGTTTTTTTTCTCTCCCACCCCTCCTTGTTTTTAAGGAGCATGGAAGGGAGTGGTGGAAGGATTGGGAAGAGAGAGGATGAGTTTTTCTCTGAAGCTAAGACTCTTGTTACCAGTAAAAATCTAGATCCCGTACAGAAGTGGTTCAAAGGACCTTTGGCTTCCCCTTCTCACAGGAGGGAAGTTCTGTTGACAAAACATCCAAAGCTGTAGAACACTAATTTAAATCCTTGAAGAAAAACCTTTTTCCTGACCTTTGCCTTCTTCCTATCATTGGATTTCACGCTCTTCACTTTCCTGCCATAAAAGAGCAGCTGGTGAGGAGGGACAGGGGAAAATACACATTCTCTTGAGTACCTGTTGAGTATTAAATATTTATTTGCTCTTGACTCGGGCTTTCTTGTAATAATAAAAAGTGTTACAGAAGGAAACAATAGGATTTCTGAGTTCAGGGTGTAATGTGTAACTCTGTTGCTCAGTTTGATTAGAATTTCTTTTCAGGATTTATTGCTTTCATTTGGTCCGCTGGGTGAGTTGGTTGGTTGTTTTTGTGTGTGAGTTGCAGATAGCTGCTTTGCTTTTGAGAAATGGTTCTTACTGTTATTCCAGAGAAAGGAGGTTTGATTTTTCTCCTTTGATGGTCAGAGCAGATTTGGCTGAAGCTTTCTGTTCATCATTTACTTATTTTTTTTTCCTCCGTTCTTGTCATCATCTTGATGACAGGTCCTACAGGTAGCATCCTCCTTGTAGCATACAAGTGCAAAACAGCATCAAATAGGTCCATCCAGGCACATTTTGGTGTGCATTAGGGTGGGCTGAGAGGCACATTTATTGATAGTGCCTAGAGAGACTAACACTGCTGGGGAAGGCTTTTTGAAGGAAATGGTTCCTGTTTGGGTAATGAGAGCTTATAAAAAGCCCCGAACAGCCTGTGCATGTCATTCACTCAGGCAAATAGCTGCAAGATGAGAGTGAAAGAAATACAGTATGGGGAGGTTTCAGAGCCAGTTGAGGGCTCTTTGAAGAGGAAAAAAGAAAGCTATGTGCTCATCCCTGGAGCCCAGTGTTGCCGGTGACATCTCTGACTTAGGGCTTGGCAGAATGAAGGAGTGAGGAAATGATGAGAATTCCATAGCTGCTTTTTTTGTTTTCAGAGAGAGATGGGGCAAAAGTATTTGTTTTCAAAGCACGATTACAATGGACAGGAACTTTTTGCTCCACCTCTGATATTTATGGTCGTGCAAAGCGAGACAGTAAAAGACACCTGTTGGAGCAGGTCTAAATTTGGAGCATTTCCTTTTAAGATATTGTGGGCTGTGCAAGGGTGAGTTCAGTCTTCGTGGGTGTTCCATCTGCACAGACGCAGGTGCAGGGCTTCTCCTAGAGAATATGTTAATAAATCACCGTGACAATTCCAGCTACTTATTACCTCATGCGCTTCAGACAGAAAGGAATACCTCATCTATAAATATATGTAGTACTAACATTAGTAACCTTGAAGTAACAATGCAGATCTGTTTTGAAGGTATTTTAGTAAAAAGGGGGAGAGAGGGTAAGACAGGAGGGAGTCTTTTCTTCCCTTTCCCCTTGCATCAGGAGACTAAAAATGAACGGCGTGGTGTAACACCGAATGTCCGCATTGCCAAGTGCGTAGGTAATGGGAGTTCCGAAATAGCTTTGATACACTTGATTTCCTTTCAGTTGCCTGGGGATATTGCCTCCTTTTCTGCTGATAATTTGCCTTAAATAAGCAGATCATACATAAACTCAGCAGCTTCCTTAGATTTTCTGTTCTGCAGCTGCCCTCCTTGGGAAAATGGCATCTCTGAAATATTCTGCTGCCCTCGTGGTTGCTCGCTTGTTTTTTTCTTGTAGAATGTAGTTCCACGAGAAAGGATGGGAATGACACAGAGGCAGATCTTCCATTGTGTAAAGCATCCTAAACGAGATCGTGGGCAGATGTTCTAGATTGAGTACTTCATCAGTCACATGTCAGATTGAAGTGGATTACTTCTAATAGATGGAAAAGCAAGACTTTGATAACCCAGTCCGTTCTGCATTGTGCTTTAGGGAGCAGTCCCACAAGCAATACCTCTGACGGATCTGAAAGAAGGGCGATGATAACCTAGCTCAGTAGGGAAACCCAGGGGAGCAAGTCAGGGCAGAGCAGGGAGCAATAACTCTTAGCTGGGCTTGGCTGCCTACAAGATTATTATGTGTATGGTAGCTTTGGTGTTGCTCCTGTGTTGGGAAGAAAAATGATGGTTTTCACTAGTAGAAAACTTCAGGGTTTTCTTTGCATTCAACTGATATTTTAAGGAACACTGTGAAAAGATGTTAGATATTTCTCTTTTCTCTAAAATGTGTCTTCGTGAAAGTGATGTGTGGATCTTAATGTCTTTGCTGTTAATCCAGGTCTATTCTTGCTCTTATTTCAGATCTGCTCTTTTCATTAATACTTTTTTTTTTTTTTTTTTTTTCTGATTAGTCCTAATAATCAGAAAATAAATCGGGTTTGCTTTTGGCTCCTCCAACACAGAAACAGGAATTGCTTGTGTACATTTGGGTAATCAGCCTTCTGCAGATGCACAAGCCAGATTAGAATCTGGCTCTCCTTCTTAGAACTAAGTTGGTTTCACAGTACTAGTAGGAATTTTAAACGTTGTAAAAAGTTATTTTCGCCAGTAAAGCAAGCAGATCTGACTCTGAGTCAAAACAGGAGAACTAGCTCTATTGAATAAGAGAGTGTGATTTTTACACACTAAGTTCTCAGACTATAACCATGCTTTAAAAAGTGGTGTAGCTTTAATCATATTTCTTTACAAAAGATGACTTTGCTGAATGCTTCAGAAAAAAATATTGGCCTGTGAGTTTTTGAGGCATAAGTTGGGAGTAGGTGTTCAAAAGGTGCCCTTAGAGGTCCTGTTTGCCTGTTGGGAAGTCTCTGGTCACGAAAAGTAACTGCTGTAACCTAAAGGCATCCATTTTCATAGAAAGTTGGCCTTTATTATTATGCGTTTAAACTTTGGTCAGCTTGCTCTGCTTTTTCTGCAAGTATGTTGGGGATGAGCATAGCCTTCAGCTTCAGAAACCGAGCATTTTTGAAATGATGCATTATTTCTATAACAGGTTTATCCAAATACAAGGAAAACATTTGATTTGGTGCTTTTATTTGCTCATGCTTGTTATACAAACAGGAATATCCTATTAAATCAGTTCACAAGACATTGACCCCTACATTTTAAATAACATGCTGCTAATACTGATTTTAATGCAGTTCCTTCCACTGGATTGTATTGTGTTTTGCTGCTGCCATATTATGTTATTCGTTCAGTGAGAGACAGAAGGAATGTGTAATATACCCAGATCTTGTTTGTAAAAGGTCATAACTTGTCTTGACAACTTGTACAGGTAAGAGGACGTGGGTCTTTGGAATCTGGAAATATTAGCGAGGACTTTGTTGAATTTAGCTATAGAAAGAGTTATTGGCAATGGGTTAAGTTTTACTGCAAGATTCTTGCCAGCTTTACACTAAGCGTAGGACTAAAAGCAGAGAGCGTGAGGCTCAGCGTTTGGTTTCTAAATGTCAGTAAATGCATGTTGTGTGGCTTGTAATTAGTCATCTGTCTGATGCTGAGGTCTCAGACCAGCATTTAGCCCATGACTCAGTTTGACAGTTTGACTTTCAAAGGAGGAAGAGATGACCGCGTTGTTTGGACTCCGTAGAGTGCGTGTGACTGCAAATGTAGTGCTTTGTATGAGTCATCAGGTTGGATAATACTGAAGTTGCATCTCACTGTTATTCTGAAAGAAGCTTGGATCTTGAAAAGATGACAAATGTTCTGTTCATTTACAAAGAAAGAAAAAAAGCACCTTAATATTTCGATACAGTTGCCACCGTGCAGATTTAGCAATGCAGTGCACAAAGGCAGGAAACGTAGCCATTGCTGGTTGTTATAGTGATGTATTTACCCCCATTAATCTAGATGTTATCTGTATGATGTGGAAGTTCCTATGGATGGTCTGGTTAGAGGAGAGGCACAGAGTGATCCATGTTTTGCTCTCGACATATGTTTTCAGCCATAGTGTATATTTGGAGAGGCATTGTGTAGCTGCTTGTTGAAACCTTAGGGTTTCACCTTGTGTCCAACATCCCCAGAATGACCAGGAAGCCACAGAGGGGCACAGACTCCTTATTGTGTGGCTGGGATGGTACAGAGAAGAAAAGCCAAAGGTCAGAGGAGTTATCCCTACTTGTGTGAGTGCTGTCAGGCTCTCCCCACCACATGTCAGCCATGTGTTCCTCATCAGCGGGATGTGGAACTCCATGACGCAGAGCAGACTGGAATGCGGAGTTAGTTAACACCCGCCGTTGGGGAATTTATCAGCCAATGTGGAATACTGGGGGGAGGAAACAGCCTAGTTTAAAGCAAAGTAAGGGTGAAATGAGGCATGTGACTGTTCCTCTTCAGTTAAAAGCTCTGATTCTGCTTGGGGCTGAGGCCCTGATTCCTGAGCTCAACCAGTGTTTATGGTTGTGGTTTGCTTACCATGCTGCATTGCTGGGTTTTTAGTCTGCATTTTAATCCTTTACGTTGTCGTGCCTAGCAGAAGATTTCTGCAGTGGGCTGGAGGCAAATACACTTAGAAATTTCTTAAGGAACCTATTCATCTAAATCACGTGAAAAAGCCCGGACTTAGAAGAGCCTTCCCTTCATTCTGGTCATACAGATGATCATCTCTCTGAGCAAATGGCTATACTTGGTGTCAGTCGAACTGTAGTTGCATAATTTTTTTAATGCTGTTTTATTACATTTTCTCGCAGCTACTGCGAACTCTAGCTTGGCTGATTTATTGCAATTAGCAATGCTAAGAATGTTGTGAAAGTCACAGCAGAAAGAGTGAGAATATGCAATGAACTAGTTGGAGGTGTATGTGTGCCCGGGATCTTTACTGGGTTTGCCTGCTTACTTTACTTGCAGCAAGTATATATCTTTCAAAATGTTTCCATTCATTCAGAATACAATGCTGAATTCCCTCTTGAATAGCCGTTGTGTGGTTCTCCCCAAACAGCATTGTGCTGGCAGTTTCTGGAATTACACAGGAAATGAAGAGCATAGCAAACTTCCCTTTCTCTTGCTAAGACATGCTCCACGGGAGTTCTTCCAGTAGATCGAGTAAATAGCAGGGATCTATTCCTAAGGGCACCGTGTCCTCTACATTGCAGCTTTGAAAAATCCTAATTTTCTCTGGCTTTAAATCCTTCTTTTCTCTACAGCGAATTTATTGCACCATTTCTCCAACTAAAGAAGATTAGATAGAGATCCCTTTTACAAGCAGTAAAACTAGTCAGCCAGTTGTCTTGGAGATTTCTTATAAGACCCTCTGCTTCCTCAGTCACCAGATGTAGCTGTCATGTTAGACATTGTGAGAAAGTGCCAATTGGTCCTTGATATGCAAACTGTCAATGCAGAATGCTGTATCTAGCACAATTACTCATTTTAAGTGTAACATGCATGTAGCTGCATACCTATGCATTGGCCAGCAATAGCTATTTGTTCTGCTTTGGCGGACGATCTTGAAATCCCTTATCTCTTTTATTTTATAGGGGGGGGTCTTGGGGAGCATCCATAATCTATATTTTTCAAATCTGAGTCAGTCAATATGTATAGAATTTTAGAAGGAATAATTTGTAGCCTTCAGACAGAGAGAAAAAAAATTGGCTGATGGACTTTAATTAAACTCCAAGGCTTGGAAGCAAATCAGTAAGAAAACAAGGGAAATTCAAGTTAAAGCTGAACTTCTAGTTTTTCTGCATATAAATCTTCCAGCAGCTGGTGATATTTGCAAGAGCACAAGAGACTGTTTTTCAGTATTCCCTTTGATTTCTTTTTTTCTTGCTTTATTATTCCCAAGCTGTAGCATTAAATATCATTTCAGAGGCCATGCCTGTCCCTAACTTCTCTCTGTCCTGTCTCTATGGTGTGCGCGAACACATGTATGCAGATACGTGTATTATATAGCTTTGTTCACTAATGCATTGGTACAGCATTTATAGAACTAGGTATGTATTTTTTGTTTTTTTGTTGGTTTTTTTTTTCCCCAAATGAGTACTGCATTGCTGAAAATACTTCTGAAATTCCCAGTTCTGTGACTTTGAGCCTTCGCCAGGTAGAACAGTAATAACAGAATCACGGCCAGCGGTGCCATAAATTTCAACTGAAGTATTGGGTAAGAAGGCTGATTTCTGTTTGTACTGTTGTTAGAGATATTTATGCAGGGCAGGTCTTTCAGCAAGTATGATTATTTTCAGAGAGGCCCTCTCCATTCTTGCATTAGAATGTGCTGGGGATGTGTGCAGGGAATGGCACCTGATGAACAGCAGCCAGACAGAAGGAATAAAATCCCTTGAGTGTGAGACTTCTCTTTATGGCCATTTTTCACTTCTAAAGCCACTTGAAAAATATTGTTCTTCAGGTAGATTTCTTTCCTAGATCCCTGTGTTAGCATTTGGGTGCCTGCCATTTTCCCAGACCAAGAAGCTACTGAAGAGCTAAGCTTTTCAAGTAGGAAAGTATGCACACACACAATTTGCAGCACCAGACGCTATTGAAAGAATAATGGACCATTCCCACATTCAGTTTCATTCTTCATGAGCTCCCTCCCAGACCTCTGGAGCCACTGTGCTAGCAAATGATTACGTTCTGTTTCTGTTCCATAACTCTTCCTAAACAAAATGTTAATTGAGACGTAGATTTATACAACTTAGATTCCTTTGTTAAATCAGTGTGGTTAAAGGTAGCCTCCAGTTATTGAGGGAATGTATCACTAAGCCAAATTAATACTTGCTGTTTTGTTTTTCTATATCCTACCATTTTGCTAAATAGTATATGTTTGAGGTTTAAGGAATACGTCTACTGAATGTGTTTGTTTTAGATCTGTGCCTTAGTAGCATAGCTCTAGAATGCAGGATTCTGCATGTGTTCCGATTTGCATTCTTATGTGAAGGAAGCAACCTGAAAAAAACAAAAAGCAAAAACAAAAGAACCCTAAACTTAGGCATCTTTTCTTATTTGTCAACTGAGAGGAAGGGGTTACGATACTGGAGTTGCTATGTAGATTATGGGCCTTCGTGTGTGTCAGGTACAACCTTGTGCATGGGGTTTAAAAATGGCTTCTCAGATCCTGGACATCTGTTGACCTGAAAGGCTTGCAGAAATGTTGTCTGACCTTACTTCTCAGCAATGTACTCTTGTCTTTGAGGTAAAAAAGAAAAAACAGTAAAATAGAAATGTTAATGTTTGATAGTTGTAGAAAACCATTGAAACGAGCTACCTTTCTGTTCACAGCAGCATAGTTCTCTTGGTGATCTGATGCTGGAAAGGTTGAAAGATCCCATGTCAATCGATGTGCTATCACCTGTCTGCATTAAGAATATCCTGTAAATAATGTACGAAGAGATCTCGCTTCACTTGCCTTTGTGGCCTCCAGAAGTCCGCTTCAGATTTGTCTCTCATAATTTCTTCACTTTTTAAAGTAAACACAGTATTACTTCTCCAGGCTCATGCAGGCATAACTCATGAATGTTTATGTCAGTAATGTAAATGTAAAATGCTGCTCTGGGTATGGGGTATGAACTGTTGTCTTTCCTGCGTTTAGTACTTGCTAAAACAATCTGCAGGAAGCAGCTGGTGTAACATTGCATGCAGCGTGAGCTACAGATCATGTTTATCCCCAGATTTTCAGTTTCAGCACTCACGTCGTTTCATCCATCAGGCCCCAGTAATACTCAAATGTATTATTGTGTATAATACTACCCGTTCTCCAGTTTTTTATAGGAAAGCATTGGACATGCAGTGAAAAATGAAACGTGATTTGTTTCCTCTTAGCAAGCCACTATTCCTGAGTGCACGCTGTGAAATTTGCAGATAGGTGGTTCCTTGCCTGCATGTGACCTTGTTTTACAAATACTGCCTTGAGTCTGGCACTGCACCTGAGCTAACATACAAGCATGTGTGCTGCTGCCAGGGCCTGCTGGCAGCGTGTAGTGGGCGTTGGTGCAGCTCCCACGCAAGGAGGAACTGGGGGCACTCACTGGGAGCCAGCCCTGGAGCCAGAGCAGTAGTATTGCCAGGGCTTCCTCAGGTCCGTATTGCCCGGGATAAAGGAGAAAAGGTGATGTTTATGTTTATATCACATGTGAATCCCTGAGTTTGCTTTGCTGATGGCCGCTTCCAGTTTGGCCATCTGATAGCAGCTTCAAAATTCCGAGATAAGAATTGCCTTTTTGCTACCTGCATTTACAGCTTTGGTCGTCACTTTGAGGCTCCACCAAAATGCCAATAACCAACACTTAGTCTTTTACAGTTCTTCAGATAGCTTACTTTCTTTATTAGAAAAGGAATGCCTTCTAGAAGGCTATCACTCCAAAGAATAATTGCTTTCATTTTTTTCTGAATGTTTTTAAAATATGCCAACAATTTCCTATGGGTGATCTGCTTAAAAAAAAAAAGCTTTTGAAGTGATTTGGATAGCCATGTGTGATCTGCTTATTCACTTCTGAATGAATGCTTTGTGCATGAAGACTTGATTCTTTCTGAACCATGGATTGTGGTAATATAAAAGGTGATACTGCTCTGTTAAATACTGACCTCAAAGATCCTACACATAAATGAATATGTAGAACGTGAGGAAGCAGTCTCCAGTTACTCCAGAAGAGGTTTAGATTGGGTGTCAGGAGGAATTTCTTCTCAGAGGGGGTGTTCAGGCTTTGGAAAGGGCTGCCCTGGAAATGGTGAATCCCCAGCCCTGGTGGTATTTCAGAGATGTGCAGATGTGGCACCATAGGTCAGGTTGGTGGTTGGATTCAATGATCTTGGAGGTCGTTTCCAACCTAAGTGATTCTGTAATTTCTAATGCACACGTAAGGCAAGAATGCAGTGAACAGCAGAAAATGCCACATGTCAAGGCTGAAAATCAGGTGAGTAACCTGCTGCAACAAGTTTGTCACTTTACCCATTTCCTCATTTCTATTTTTGAAGTCATGAAAGATCATTTTACCATCTTGAAAGCATTGGTAGTTTGATGCAAGGATATGAATTTGTGCGACTCTGAGAAAGGTGTTGAGTCCAAAGCATGAATCTTCAAATGGCAGAAAGTACAGAAAGCCCAAATTTCCAGAATGCTTTGAGGTTTCAATCTAATGGAATGAAGGACAACCAGAGATGGTTTGTACTGATGTGGATCAAAATATGGTGGAGGAAAAAAGTGTACAGTTCTTAATAGTCTTGTTGATGACCCTAAGCAATAACATCTCCCTCACTGTTACTGTTCGTCACAGTCAGAATCAGTGCTGCATTCACACCTCTGAGGAACTAATTATGTCAGCCAGTTAGTTGAGGAAGACCCAAAATGGAGATTAAAAGTTCCAAACAGTAAGAAGGAAGTGTTCTCCTGTTAGATGGTCATTACGTGCTGATTTGATAAGCCGAGATTTTCCCCAGAGAACTTTTCTGAATGATTTTGGAATGTCTTTTATTCATGGAACTGTTTCCCTACTGAACCAACAGGGTTTGTAAGCACTGCCGCCACTCCCAGAGGCACTTTGAAAGGAGAGGTGATTCTTCTTACCAGAAATAGAACTGCTACGCTGTACAGTTTATACTTCCAGAAATTGCTTCGAGGCTTCAGTTTGTATTTGATTTTTGGCTGGTTTGCAGGATGGTGTGATCCAATCGATCTGGTCATGTTTTTAATTGGAAACATACATGCTTTGTGTATACTATGAAGTATCATTTGTATGTAAGGAAGAGCCCATGAGAGTGTATTTGAAAGTTGTTAGCTGCACCTGGGCATAGAGAAGGCTTAGCAAATGGTTTTCTGTGTATCCGCAGTGTGGTTGTTGTTCTTGGTGTTTTAATCAGTGTACGTCAGAGATCCAAAGACGAATACGGTGCGCTCTGCGGGCTAATTCAATCAGTGCCTCTGTGGAAGAACTTCGTTTCTGGAATTCCTCTTGTAAATCCGAGGTATAAACAAAAACCTAGTCACTTTTCTATCGTTTCCCTCTGCCTCACGTACGTGATTCTGGAAGTCGGAGAGTTGTATGTTTATGCCTTGTTTTTATAGCAGAATATTTGTGCGGCTCAGTTTTTATTGAAGCATAATTCCTGGTTTCCTTGCTGTTGAGCAAGGCTACTGTACAGCGGGAACATACATTCACTTGAGTCACTGTACAAGGCTGTTCAGTTTGAAGCTGTTGGAGCAGCAAATCATTCTCCAGTGTTTCCTCGTTAAAAGTTGTTTGCCACTTCTCTGGAGATCCTGAAAATAAATTGGAAGTGTTTCCTGAAAGAAGGATGTGCAAAGAGCAGCTTATAGAAGCCGTGGATCTTCTGTCCCCCCATCTCCTGCCCCACCTGTGGCTGGGACAGGTACCTTACCTTCTGTTCCGCTTCGTTTCACCTGTGTGCCTGGCTGAGCAGCTGCCACAGCCTGCCTTTCAGCTGAAGTTGGCTTTACTTTGTTCCTTCTTAATGGCTTTACAGTTTGCTCATAGGCTGCGAGCTCTTGGATTTCCACGTTTTAAATGACCTAGTGCAAAGGTGGTACCTGCCTTAAGAGTTTATAATCTAAATAGACGTGCTGTTGTGATATTGCCCTTGCCGTGTGTCGGATGTGAATTTTGGGCTTTTTATTATGAACGTATTTGTAATGAATTCCAGTGTAATCACAAAATCTACTGCTTGTGAGGAGTTTATATTCGTTAGTGTGAATAATCAGACCCGCTGCTTCTGTTCAGTACAAAACCTCCCTTTTATTTTTAATAGCAAAATACTTCCAGAACGGAGCCCAGCAGCTCACATTGGAAGGAGGAAACGTAACACATCTTTTAAAGCTTCCTGTTCATTTTGGTTGTGCTCACTGCTTCTTACCTCTCTCTGACTTTTAAATGCTGTTCTCTGCAAAAGCGGCCTTTGTCCCTTTTTTCTGTTACTAATAGAGTCTAGAGGCTTAGCACAGGTCTTTATAGTTACAGATTGTTTCCAATACATTTTTTCTTTACAAACTATGGGCAGGACTGCACACGAAATCTCTGTTATTGTATTTGTGCTTTGTACTCGTGTACTTGTTGACTGTTTTACAAGCCAGTAACGTAGTAGCCACAGGCTCGGAAGCTTGCCCAGAAATCTGGCATATTTAATTAGTGCTAGTAAACAAGCAGAGTTTCAAATTTAATTTTTCCTTCTTTAATTCCTATAAACCTCAAGCCATTTAAAACTTAATTTTGACACTAGTTTCGTTTATGCAGTTGGATAATACTGAAGCAGTCCACAACCACAGATGGAATGGTCCCAGTCTCTTCCAAGCAAGAAGGGAATAGGAGTTGTTTCATTTTAATAGCATTTGAGGTTGCCATAAAACTGTAAATGATAATCTTCAGGTCATCTACTATGTGTTTGCTTTTTTCTTTTTGTGAAGCTAAGTGTTTCAAGATGAGGAGATTGCCCTGCTATGGGTTTAGCCTTGTGAAGGAGAAGGACTGCCTTTGTTGCCTCTCTGGTCTTGGTACAGAGAACTATTTGAAGAGCAAATTATGGAGGCATCTGAACTCTCTTACCCACCACAGACATCTCATTGCCTCAAGTCTGCATGGTTTGAATCACTACCTCAGATAGCAGAGGGCTCAGCTGCTGTCTTCTCCTTTTCCTTTTCCATCTCAGCTTGTGATCAGTGGTGAAAATGGCTCCATTTTACTGCTATCATCATTAAGGACCGTTGAAGTTTAGATCAATGACTTTTCTCCTATCTATTTAATTACCGAAGCCAAGCTGTCTCCAGACTACAGGTGTGCCAACGTCCTGCATCACAGTGATAAAATGCTTGCTAATTTTAGCCTGGAACTGGACTTTGCAATGACATCTGCGAAAAAAACACCAAATCATACCAGTACTTAGACTATGAAAATACACTGAGCGACGTCATGTTAGGTGTCAAGATAACTTTTCCTTCAAGACTTTTCAAAGTGAACGCTGCCCATCTCTTCTAATGAAAGGTAGTTCCCACCTGCTGTACTGAGTTAGCACATGCGGAGCTCTACAGAGCTCTTGTTTGTGTGAGGTTTCTAATTCAGCAGTAATTATCCAAGGGCAGAAGTTAACTTACAGCTCAAAAGTATCATTTCAGTGCATTGAGTTGGCCAGGATTTTCTCTTGTCTGCTGGAGTTTTCCAACAGCCATATTATCACTGTGTAAAAGGAGTGAAATTCCCCCTGCTGAACCTTAAGCCATTACCCAGGTCCTAGCAATGGGGGAAAGATGAGGAAAAATGCTGGAAATTACACTGCGTCCTCAGTGCAGTGTATGTTTATGTTCAGTCGGGCTTCATGCTGTAGCACTCCGACTTCAGTGTCCTCCTGAAAGCATTTTGTGTGTAAGCTCCGAACCTTACAGTAATGTGCAGCAGTAACTTCTGTTATGGCCATTAACAAATCTGGAAATTTAAGTTATGAGTAATCTGGTCTAATCAGAAACTAAAATAGTGTGGTTGTAACTACTGTAATTACTTTAAAAAATGCATACTTGGACTTTGGGTGGATGTTAAACTCTTCTTGTGGTAGCAAATGTTCCTATGTCATTTGTTTTTCCCCTGATCTTTATGTTCATCACCCCCTGGTATTTCTGATGATGTTTAGTAAAATGCAAGTTACGTATTAGAAGAATTACTCATAGAGCTACTTTTGGTTGGAAAAGGAAGAGGAGGCTGCAGTTGGCTTCAGAGGGACTTTAACTCTCTTGGTTTTAAATTCTGTTGTCGCTCTGCACAAAGAATGATGCTTTCTCTATTTTGAAGGCTTCGTTTTAATGACGTTCATATTTGATGCTTCTAAAATATTTGCTGACAAATACCGTAGTGTCTTTCAAAGTGACAAAGTATGTAAGTATCTCCGTTTTACTTGTGTGGCATTTATACCACTTGCTGTATTTCTTCTCTGCAGAGCTGGGCAGTGTTAGAATGCTGATGCTGTCCTGAGCCCTGTTGGCTTTCAGTGCCCTGTAATCTCATGACCCAAAACTGGTGTTGCCGTACCTCCAGGCTGCCGTGTGCCTGCGGGTGTACCTCAGTGCAGGGGCTGAGTCATAACTTGAGCTCTGTTTTCCTTTAGGGAGGTAGAATTCGTCCTAGTACTGTACTATCAAAGGAAAGTGAGTGAACAGGTATGGCCTGTGCACAGTAACAGATTTCAAAAGAGATTTTTAATTGTAAGCAACTGATAGTGAAGAAGGCTCTCATGAGGTCCCTGCATTTTGCAGATCCTACGCTGTAAGTTCTAGCTCTGTACCCGAGAGGCACAGAACATCCTTGGAGCCCTCTGGAGCAAAGCTCCGATCGGCGAGGTGCAGTGCTGGGTATGGTTCTGTTTGTCTTCCAGTCCAGGGCAGCAGCATAAAGAAACTGTGGCAACCTTCCTGTGTTTAAGCTATATATTGCTAGTGACCTACAGCTTTGACCCAGTATTCAGTTTCACTGTTTCCCATGCATTTACTGTAATTATTTGATTTAAGAAAATATATCATATGTCTGCTGCTCGGCCCTTTGGGAACTGGTGTAGGAGGGATCAGCAGGAACTGCTGTTCTTCGGTAGCCTCTACTCAATCCTCCAGCTTTGCTTGTTTGCTTAAAACTTGTTCCTCTTATGTGTTGTCATCCTTTCAGCCCTGCTGATCTTGGGGAACAATTATTTGCTAAGGTGAATTTCCACTAAGCAGGAAGCAAAATGAGCTGAAAATTGGAAATCATTAGGGTTGCCAGGTGCAGACTTTTAGTTCTTTCTCCTCCTTTAGCAAAGAAAGCATTTCCCAAAGCTTGATTAAATCTCTTAAATCACAGTTTAGCTCAGCATAAGAAAAATAAGCTCCAATACCAAATCTGAACGCAGTGACTAAGCCACGTCCCGTTGTGTTGGAATTGAATTGGTTATAGTGCACAGTAATCTACTTCATTGTCATCCCAGCCTTAACTGTAGCATAAGATTATTACATTGAATGTGTATAATAAAAAGGCTTACACTTTGTATGTACTGCTTTAAATATTTTGGCACACCACAGAAAGAAACTTTACGTGCAAGGCTTGATTAATCCTTTTTCTCTGTGTGTAGAACAAGTAGCTGCTGGAGCTCAAGGGTAGAGCCTATTAATAATGTCTCTGGCAGTCTCTGCCCTCCTTCAGTGTATTCTCCTCTCTTCATACCAAACTTCATCCTTATTATCATGTTGGTCTCTCTTGTTTTCCAAGTGAAGCATGTGGGTGTTCTAGCAGACCAGCGCCTAGTAGAAAAGTACCCAGTGAAAAAGATGTGCGCAGCCTGGATTTCAGTGGAGGGCAGGGAAAGGAGAAGGGGGTAGGGAGACTGTGGGGAGCCCCAGCCCTCGCGTTGTTCCTTACAGCTGTTAGCACTCAGTGTGGCAGAGCAGCCCCTTGAACCAAGCTTAGGGAAACTGCTGACCCCAGCAGCTGTGTCGGTGTGCTCCCAGGGGATGCTGATGCACCCAGGGAGCGTTCCTTCTCTTGGGGCGGGCGAGGAGTCGCTGCTGTTCTCATTTTCCTAAGAGGAAGCTGGAGCAGGGTGAGGAAAAACATTCTGTGCGGGGCTGTATGATGGGTTGGCCATGCAGCCGTCAGCACCCTCACTGCTCAGCGCTGAAGTCGGAGAGACGTAAATGTTAAATCGTGGCGTCGGTGCCAAGATAACGAGTCTTTGTGTACGGAAGGTCATGCTGGCTTATTGTAAACCATTACTGACCTTGAACAAATATTAATCCTGAGCTCTGTCTGCTAACCTATACTCTTTATTCTAGAGAAAATGACTTAATCTTTGGCTTTCAATGAAAGCACGTTTCTTTACCAAAAAGTTTTCAACATCTTCTTGTCAGAAGTAGGTTCATAATTTGTATTAGAGTCTCATGAGCATATTAATAATATAATGCAACAAAGAAGAATGGCACATGGTGAAGGTTACAAATGAAAAATATTTATTATTCGGAAGGCTTTCAAGCAACTCTAGGTCATTAGATCAATAAAACATTTGGATTTTGAACTACTTGCCATTCCTGGTGCAGGGCCTCTGCAGAAGCAGCTTTGGGAGGATGAAGTCTCACGTTCCTGGGTGTCTGCAGGCTGTCTGCAGGCAGGTGCTGGGGTGTTTGATGGGAGAGATGGGCTGTGAACATGCCACATCCTTCCCTGCTAGGCCCTCAAGGGATCAAAGAGTGTTGTGTGATGCCCTCTTGTTTTTGTAGATAAGGATGTTAGAAAATTGAGGGAATAGCAACATCAAGAACTTGGGGTGACTGAGCTTGGGAGGCAGAGGTCAGGGTCACTGGGGGGCCACGGCACAGTCCATAAGACAGACAGCAGTAGCCCGTGCCACCTTTAAATCCAGCTCGGTGATGATATTTCTGCCAGGCTGTGCCCTGCTTCTCACTGTGCCAGCTGCCTTACATCACCCAGGTGTTCCTCAGAACACAGCTGAACCAGTTCTTCCACCTGAGAAACAGCATACCGCCAGCCAGAGCCATTCTATGATAGATGATGTGATTCCTCTAATTAAACCTTGCTCAGCCCTCCTGCAGAGCTGGCAGAAGGCGGGTGGCCCGGCCCGGTTTTGCAGGACAACCCAGGACAGGGAGCAGAGCCGTGCACCACAGCTGCTGCTGTTCAGCCCAGAGATGGCAGCATTTCACTGGTGGGCAACGCAGACCCGCCGTACAGTGGGGACATTCATTTTGCTAAGTGCTTTGGGATCCTTTTGGCCAAAAGCACTGTGTAAAATTAAGGTCATAAGGTGTCTGGGATTTTTGAAGAGCCAGTGTAACAGTGGTCTTTTATTATTAGCGAGTTTACAGCCAAGAGCTGTCCCGTAAATGAGCAATGCGTTTTAGGGATTTTTTTTTTTTTCCCTTTAAAAGTAGGAATGCTCGAGACATGAAAGGTGGTCTGGCAGCTTTTGCTGTAAGGCTTCTCTTAGTGTGGGTCTGTACACTGGTTTTGTATCAACAGGAGAGTACCACCTCCGTGCAGACAGGCAGGGTCAGCCCGGTGTGTTGGGAGTGGATGGCGCACTTCTTGCAAGAATACAACGTGCATTGTGGGAAGGGGAGAAGGGGATACGCTTTGGCTACGCAGACTGTGTGAGCTACTTGCAATTACTTAGAACATAAATGCATGGAATCCATCATTTTCACTCAGAGTGCTTTTAATTTATTTCTTTTTCTTTGAGGGGTAGCAGGGAGATGAACTAATACACCATAAGCCCGCGGTGGATGTAATTCACGTATCGGCTCGGAAGCCAGGTTAATAGTAGCCGTGATTGCCTTCTTATTGTGTCATGCTCGGATTAGTGTTGCAGTACAGATAGCCCCAGGTCCTTGAGATTATTTAAAGGCCTTCATATTTTCCACCAACAGCTGTATGAAGTTAAAGGGAAGGAGGCCATGGGATTTCTCTTTCTCAGCTAGTTTATTTGTGAGGTGCTGAGGTTAATGTGGCAATATCCCATGCTTAGTAGAGAGGCTTTTTGGCTTTAAGCATTGTGTGCGCTCCCTTCAGATTTATGATTTTGACCCCAGCCTGGCATTATCACACTGTCAGTGGGAGTGCGGGGCTGCTTGGAACCTCCAACTCTCGGTGGTAATCGCTCTTAATTAGTTTTACAGTTGAAACAATTGTCCGTCTTTTTGCCTTTAACAAGGGAAGGTTGCTCTATCAGTGCTTGACTTCCCCGAGGGAGGAAATCCCCAGAGAGGTTATCAGGGAGAAAAAAGCTCGGGGCTCCGCTTTCAAAGCAGTGCCATGTAGGAAGCATGCATCAATCCTGTTAGTACTGCTTATTATTTCACAATGGCGCGTGAGGAATGACGGGCACAGGCCTTTTTAAGGCCTCTTGCAGACCTTTATGCTCTCTCATCCCGAGTCAGGATTTTGTGGAATTAGGTGCTGATAAAAACTAATTTTACACATTAAATTGCATTCTTTGAAATTGCTCTTTTAATTGCCGATCTTTTCCTCACTTCTCAACAGATCTCTGCGAGCTTCCTCATTGTCAGCTTTCTGCCAGGGAGCCCTCTGAGCCACATCATTAGGGCTGAAATCTGCCATCACTTAACATAACACACAGCGCTTACAACGGGGAGCAGCCCCCTCCCTTGCATGGGAGCACAGGCCATAATAGATGCTATAGTGGCGGCGCCAATGGGAGTTTTACCATGTATTTTAATGACTCGTGCTTGATTACATTTGCTAGATTGAACTGAAGTTCGTGCAGTAATTGGTACGATTCTTAGAGGCTTCACATTTGCCGTTCCTCGCTCATTAAAGAGCTCCGACAATGGCTGTTGCAACTTTCATCTCTACTGCGACCCTCTCAGATATATATCCAGCCTTCCTCTTTTGATAAACCACCCAACCCTGCATGCATTAACACGTACCCATCTGCAACCAGCCCCTCCCACTGCCTTCTCCGTCGCTTTGATGGTATAATTAAAAGCACTGTGCATTATCTCCTTCCGAGCGATAAGTGTAGGTGCGCCGGCTCTCAGCTCCCGCACTGTTTGTTATTCGATTCTCTCCATATCAGCTGTTCTTGTGACTGGCTCATTTTTCATATGTTGTAAAGATTAGCTGATGGAGGGGGGGAGATCAGAGGCATGGGTAGGGAGCGCGGCTTTCCATATTGGTAACCAGGCGCTCATTTGGAATGGTGATGGAGTTTGCTGTTATCTATTAGATTATTTGACTCCTGTTCTCTTACCTGAAGATAAACTGGTGTAAGTGTCAGTCAATGAAAATTGGTATCATCTTTAGTGGCTTGTTATGAGACAGTGCTCTTATCAGTCTGGGTTAGTGTGGCTATTTTCTCCTCGAGTCTGGTTTACAGAAATCACAGTTTTGTTTATGCATATGCCCAAACTTGCCTGTTTGACCTCCGGGACTGTGATTATAATATTAATCTATGGGACTATTCTGTTGCACATCTCTTAGGTGGTCTGTTTCAGAGGATTTTCATTGTGGGACCTCCCTCTTGTTCAGCATGACATTCCATTATTGTTCATAGATTCTACGCTGAAAGCCAACTTAGAGCGGCGCTTCAGTACTTCTTGTGATCTGGCTGGATTTTCATCACTCCAGGTGTGATGGAGCTGCTGGAAGGACGGCACTGTGCTGCTCTGTGTACTTAGAAAGATTTTATGTAACTCTGTTGTAAAGTTGCTTAGCTACTTTGTTATAATACTTGCACGTAGTTGCATATCCTCAGTGCACTGAGGTGTAGCTGAACAGTGTCATTCCAGTTCGCGGGTGGGAAGACTGGATGTGTGGAAGCTGCTCAGACACTGGCAGCAGAACTGGCACTTATGAGGAATTCCTGGTTTACACTGTTCTGCCTGTGGTCTTGTTACCTTCTCCTGCCTTGTATTTAAAGGAAGCTTGAATAGAGAGAAAAGAAAATGGCATGCTGGCACTGAAACTGTGTCATCTTCGAGTTAAGAATTGTTTTTTCCTGTTCTCTCTCTATATAAATATATTTATTAACATATTCATTTTATAAATACAAGAGAGATTTTTTTTCTCAGGGAAGATGGAAAAATTCTCCATCCCATAAATCCACATTGAGGAAACCATCCTCTGGATGCAGAGCAGTAGCAAATTTGCAAATGCAAGACCTCATTAAACTCAGTAGTTTCCCTTTCCTCGCATAAGGAACATTGCTATTTGGGCTGACTTCCACAGCAACATCTGGGCCACTGATAACATCAGTACTGGAGCACTGCTAGGTGAGCTCATGTTTTGTTAATGAAGTAACCTACTGGAGGTGCACCTATCACTTCTTAGTACCTTATTCTTACTCCAAAGTGCCATACAACTCATAGAGGAACTTTTCCTTACAAGTGGGCCTTACAGAATGTATCACTAGTTAATAATATCCTTGGCTTGAATTGAATGACGTGCTTGAGAAATGCCATCTGAATTTATAAAATCTTAAGACCTTTGGTTGTTCAGTGTTACTCAAGATATGCTCTGAAAAAAATGGCTTACTAGAATGGTTTGGTATACTAGGTAACTTTGGTATTAGTAGGCATTCACTGTGTTAGTACTGATTTACTTACATATGTACTAGCCTAAGTTGTGCGTGATCCCTCTACTTAGCTAATCAGTAAAAGTGATCTTGATCACAAACATCTGACTTTAGTGTGTCCTGGAATAAGAGAACAAAGTTGGCTGGAAGATACTGGTAAGGTTCATTCAGACTCTGTTACAAAATCCGGAGAAAAAATGAAAATATAGGTCCTTTCAGGTATAGGTTGTAATTTCCTTCCTCGATAGCCCCAGGACCAAGTCCAGTTACAGACATCGTGAACCAGTCCAGTGTAGTTGGACTGTTGATGACTTTGTTCCTAAAACAGTGGATCTGATATAGACTTCTGAGTTACTGAGATGTTAATGTGCCCCTGGTCTGAAAGGTAAGAGTTCCCTGTTTGCCTTTGTTTGGCTAATGATGAGAGGGAGTTTTCCTGATGTTTTCCATCTTATTGGTCTGGAGACACAAATGCTTAGTAATCGAGCTGTGGCAGTCATTTTATAATGTGTAGTGCTGGGAAGGTGGGCAGACCCCGTCTCCTTCCCATGTTTGCCTCCAGGAAGAGCTGGAAAAAACACAGTAGTGTTGTGTTTGCTAGTGGAACATGCACAGCCTTGCATATTAAGGCAGGCACTTAGCCAGAAGCTTTGAATTATTGTACCCTGACATTACCCACTGTAACTTTTAGCACTCTGGGCCCATTACTTTGGCTTCCTGCCCAGTAATGTGCAATTTCCACTTACATAAGAAGATGTAGCAGGAGTAATGACTCCTTGGAGGAGGTGTTTTCTTTCGCAGCAAATCAGCCCAGGGCCAGCAGGTGTAAGTTTGCAGTCCAGTAATGGCAGCCTGCACTGTTCTCCTGTTTGATAATCCAGCAGCAGGAAAAAAGAAGCAGATCTACCTTTGCAAACTTCCCACCACCCACTGACTCGATTGCAAAGCAAAACTCTTGAAAAACAGCCATGCATAACTCCATGATTTTTATTTTTGTTTCGTTTTCTAGGCACCCCAGGATGCACATCAGAACAGGGCTGATGGATGCCCATCTCTACTGTCTGAAGAAATATGTGGTAGACTTCCTTGTAGAAAACAGGTAAGAAACCAAACACAATGTAAAGTCACAGCAGGTGCTTGCACTGACAGGTACTTCGTACTGGAGCTTTTAAAGGGAGATTTGCTTCATTAGATTGGCTGACATACAATGGAAATGGAAAATAAGCTAATTAAAAACAAACAAACAACTTTAAAGTCATGAAAAACAGTGCTAAGCATTATGCCTGACTTTCTTGCTCAGGCTTTTCTTTTAATCTAGTAATGGCAAAAATGAAAGCTAAAATTTTTGCTTCCTTCTGCATCCCTTGTTATCCTAATGTAGCTGTGTTTCTTGGCTGCTCACTTTGCCAGGGCTCCCCCATTGTTAGGGCTGTGAATACATTTCTGACCTTTGGTTTCCCCCACCACAGTCTGTTTTGGCCTTTGAAATCACCTTTCCTCTCCCCCCTCACATCCACCACCGCTGCAGGTGGGCTATCTCTGCAGCATCCTATGTTTTTAGCTTGTGATGTTCCTCTGTCAAAACTCTGAGACCACCCACTGAGAGCAAGAAAAACATCCATTTATGGAAGTGGAGAAGGATCTTAGCTATAATATTTCATGAAATGGACCAAAAAAAAAAAACAAAAAACCCTTGTTTATCTTTAAAAAAACAAACAAATGAACAACTCTCCTCACAGTAAGTAGTTCGGTTTTGGAATTGATGTCTTGTTCCTAGAATTCTTGCAGCTCTCTCATGTACATGACATGTATTGAATGCTCACTGAGTTCGCAAGAGTTTTTCTCCCTTTTAAGTAAGGTGAAAGATAAAGGGGTTGAGTAAATGTTGTGTTCATAGTGCTTTTCTTAGTAGATAAACTGATGTGAGAAAACATTGTGGGTGGGTAAGTAAGGGGATTTGTGGTAGCCTTGACCATATACAAATCTGGTGATGCAGTTGTGTATGTGTTCAAAGGAGCTCTTTGAATAAGGTTCTGGGAGTGAGTTAAAATTAAGTGGAAAATCTGTGTTAACCCTCAGGGCAATTTCTTACCATGCATAAGAATAAAGCTTATCTGCTGCTGTGACTGGCACGTGGGAGCATTGTGCAAGTCATTTTAGATCCCATTTGTGTATGAGAATGTCTGAAAGGTGAGAAGGCTTCAGGAGAAGGCATTTTAAATCAGGAACAAGCTTTTTATTACCTATATTTTAAAAAGTCACTGACATCTCGGACTCTGTGGATCCTGCGGAAGCATGAAGCAGCGTGTATGCATCTCTATTGTCATAATTCAACATGTAGAGTTAATTTCTGGAAATCTCAGCCATGTCGTTTTGTTGGGATTAGGCACTGCTTGAATATGTGGAAACATTTCACACGTTCAGTTTTTTCCTTGGTGTGCTTCATTCTGTTTTGAATTTAGATGGTTATGTCTGGGGAACAAGGACAGTCTTTGTCCGACATGTCACAGTGCATGACACAATGAGGCCTCCAAACATAAACAGTGGTCATTTCAGATTTCAAGGCTTTATGCTGTTTCCATTCAAGCTGGTAAAATCTTTGCTTTTATGAATGGCACGATTTTGCCTAACTTATATTAACCAAAGCTGGCGGAGTGAAATTCTGCTCTGCATTCCTCAAGTTGCCTCCAGATCAAGTCTTCTGGGTTTTTGCAGGTTTGTCCAGGGCTATTTCTTTTCCAGAGATCATTCTATCCTTACTGTTTTATGAAGCTGTCTTTATTTTAGTAAGGTTTCACTACAAAGGCTGTCTAGCTGCTATGATCGTGTGTTCCTAAGGTCTGACTGCCACATTTGCCTTACTAACAGCAGGTAGCTGCCTCGTTCTCTTCATTACATATATGCTGCTTATTCTTTGAATTGAGAGGGAGAGAGTCAATTGCTAGTAATGTGTTTAACTGGCAGATCTGGAGAATGGGCCTTTTGCCATGATGAATAAGTTGGGCTTTCAGGCTTCTGGCATGGGTGGGCATTTGCAGCTTGTTTTTCTTTGCTAAGGAAGGGGAGGACAGTGCATACCCAAAGATCTTTCCTTGTTTGGCAGCGATACGCCAGGACTTTTGAAAGACCCTGCAGAATATATTTCCCTCAAAAGTACTGACATCGACATAATTGTTTGGGTTTAGGGAATCTTTTTTAATGCTTTGGGTTTTAGTCTAGAGAAAACGTACAGTAAGACTTTGCCTCTCAGCGATTTTGCCCCAGGACTGGAGAAGCTCAGATGCCTTGTTTAAGTTGTGCGTGTTTAAAACTAACAGCAGGGATTGAAGTGAACAGTGAAGCTCTTGTGTGGTGCCAGGAAGTACTGACACAGTGTACTTCCTCAATATTACAATATTTACATTGTGTTAATATTTTAACAGCAGGGCTTGATGGCAGGCAGAACACCTTTTTTCATTGTTTGTAGCTTAGTAAAGCATTTGCTTTTCTTTTTTTTCTTTTTCTTTTTAATTCAAATGTTATTTTGACATACGAGAGCAGGAAAAATGCTGCCCAGCAGCAAAAATATCAGGTCCTACAACTGGTCGTAGCTCACCATTCTGCAGAGGAAAGTTATTATTACTTCCAGGTCAAAGAATTGCATGAAAACTAATGTGGTTGTGTGTGTGGGATCTGTTGCTTCAAGTGGGATAAAAGCCCAGTGTACTCCGAGTTTAGCTGCAGAGATGTGGTTAAAATGGCAACTAGCTCTCCCACTGAGAATGTAGTTTGCATATAGCTGCACCTGTAAGAGTAAATTGCATTCCTCTGCTTTGATCAGGTTAATATATGGGTTGTATGTAAAGTTAGAAATCACTAGCAACTGGTAGGAAAATGGGGTGGGGGGGGGATGTGAACTGGCTGAGATCTTGTTTTGTCCAAGTACATGAATCTGATGTTAGGATTTGGGACAACTCTGTAATATGACACCCATAGAAAAAGGCTCCGTTTATTGTTCAGTTCCCAAATGGTGCATTATACAGAGGTTTTATTATCAGCACGGGCACTGTCTTTGTGTTGCTGGACAAACCCCTTAATGTGTCTGTGCACTTGTTTCATCTTCTGTGTGGGATTGTTTGGAGAATAATCAGTGTGTGTTTGGCAACACTGAGATTGTACCTTGGGGGATGCTTGGAGAGGTCAAAACACTGTTCAGGAGTTGGTAATGCAGTTCGTAGTCCTTGAATACATTTTTATGAACTATTTTAAAAGGCCTGAATAACAGATTCTCTTGCCTGAAGTCTTATTGTGCTTTAGGAAACCAAACAAGTTGCTGAGTTTTAAAAACAGAAATCTGTAGTGCCTTTGAATGAAAGTCAGAGGAAATGGGCTGCTTCGTGGCCCTAATGGTGTTTAAGCCTGGGAATTAAACTGCTTTTTCTTTCCTCGTCAAGGAGGAAAAAACGGAGTTTGGTAGTTAATATCTCCATCTCCATTTATGTCTCAGCCACTAGTTTAACACACAGGTTTGTGAAATTGAGTCTCCAGGCGTGTGACAGCCCTACCCTGCCTTAATCTGCCAAAGTGAAAGGCAAGTGGTTCCACGGTGACCTGGGGAACAGCCGAAGAAATTACTATCCCAAGCAGTTTGTTCTTCCTTGCAGCTGGAATTGACTCCTTTCCCTCTCTCTACACCACAGCACCACCAGGGTGGACCGATCATCCCTCATCCTCCTCGCTGTGTCGGAGCTCTGCTCTGCTCAACTGCACCATGGCTTTGCACAGTTAAAAATCTGTTTTCCCTGCACTCGGGCAAGAGCCTTTCTTTTTTCAGAATGAAGTTGGCCTTGGATGCTTTCGTTTGGCCGTAGGTGCTGCTCTGCGTGCAGCGGGGAAGGCAGACAAGTGCTGGCTGCCGGAGCTACCCTGCCAGCACAGGGCAGCGACAGCTGAAGGTGAACACCTGCACCGTATGATGAACTGCACAATATTGCTTTTCTTAAAAAGATCATTAGGCAGGCCCAGCCAGCAGGCAAGACAGCAGCAGAGGCTGTAGCTGGCTGGGGGCATGGCTCCACCCCACAGCTGGCGGGCCTCACACCCCTGGGGCCCTGGGGTGGCAGCCAGCACAGTAGCCAGTCCCCTTTTTGGCACTCTCCTGAGTGCTAGGTTGGAATCCTGCCTCATTGCTGCATTCAGGGCAGATGGAAGAAGAGAGTCCTTATTCATTTTTTCCTTGTGAACTTCGTCTGTAGTGGAGGGCAGATTCTGGCTTTGTGAACCCAGCGCGTTGCACAGACATGCACTGAGACTTCTTTACTACGTGCTGGCAGTCTGCTTGCTAACAATCCCAGCAGAGCTACTAGCAAAGGAGATGTGATCAAAGTGAAGATGTGTTGTTGTTTGCATTCCGTTTTTTTAGGTTATTTCTAAAGCTGTAGCCTGGTGAAATAATTAACCTGATTTGGGGGAGGGAGGGTAAAAATGAAGCAACCCTTTGTTTTGGAAATCAGAGTGTTGAAGGTGAATCTCTGTTTCTATCTTGCCTATATGTTTAGAAGTACGTATGCAATGCACATTTATGATGCACGTGTACATAAGTGATATTGTACCCAGTCGGTTGTTATCTGCATGTGCACATCCGTTACATGTGTTCAGATCTCATCTTGCTCACAGCTGAAAGCCGTAGCCATGTGCAGTCTGCCATTTCCACCTCTTACTGAGGGATACCAGAGGATCGGAGGCCAGACTGAGGCTGCTTAAAACAAGGAAATACGGGGTCATACTTCTTAAGTTACCTCTGCGAGTCATTGTTATTAAATGCTTACTTCACAAGTCAAGCTCTTGGCAGTTAGGAAGTGCCACAGCTGAGGATTCCTGTGCAGCACTGTGATTCTGTATGTGCCACGCATTGCAGTACCGTCTCCAGTTACAGAGCTCTGTTCTTTTTTTCTTTTCCTCTGTCACATTGCATCATTTGGCACCTGAGATGTTCGGTGAAGGAGATACTGTTTAACATTACGTTTAATTTCTGTAGTTAAGATGAGGGCTACCAGCCTTTCTTTCTTCTCGTTGTTTAAATCATGTTCTGAGGATAGGGTGAATGCTTTCCTTTCAGATTCATGATGTTCATGGCTGCTACTAGAATGCTCTGTATGCATTTCATTAACTGTCTTTCCAGCATTTCTGTTAGAGAAGTCACTCTTTCTCCATGCTGAAAGGGAGAAGCTAAGGCACACATCAGTTGAAGTTTGAAGCCTCTGCATCTCTGGTGTGCTGTTTTTCAGTCCTTACTATTATACAGAGTTCTTGAAATGCTGGAAGAATCTTTTCTATTGATGGTAGTTGTTGCAAGATGATGCTGAGCAAATCAAAAGCACTCAACCAGTAGCAACCTGCAGAAGTTAGATTTGTGATCTGCATTCAGCAGCTTCTGTAGGCTCCTCTGACAGAAGGGATTTAAAAAACAAACAAAAAAAAAAACAAACAAAAAAAACAAAAAGAGTTTTTCAGGCATCATTCATTTGCTTTAAATATTAGCAGTTCTCTCGCAGCTCTCTGCCTTGTATGTTTAATACACATGTTCTAACAAATGAGGCAGGCATTCTTCTGCCTCATTACACAACCTTCATTCGTCCCCAGGGCATAGTCCATCTTTACAGTGGGTGAAGAAGAAATGGAGACTGGGGAGAGAGAGAAGTAGGTGAATACGTTTTTAATGCTTGTGTCATAATGTGTACACACGAGGTCTTAATCAAGGTTGTATAAGCGACATAGGTCTGGCTTTTCTTAATTGGTGTGCCCAAACTGTGTTTAAATGCGTGTGTGCATATATACATATATGTAAAATATGTGTGTCAGTTCTGAGAATGTGATTCATATATATGTTCAGTGAGGCTACTGTGACTCCTGCTAGTGGAGTAGCTGTTATCAGCACAGATTTATCACCTGTCAGGTCAGCCAGCAGAACGAGATGTGATGCTCTGAACTTATCCAGATCAGCCTTTGTGACCTTGGCCTGAAGCGTGCTCTGTTACTCTGAGGAGCAGTGCATAAAGCAGCCCAATTACCTTGTAGGAAGAGACTTGAAGAATGAGCATGCCCAACATAGAAGGATTAAGAAAATGTAGCTGCAAAAGATGTCTTTTCCAAGTGTGTGCATACAGTGGTTTTTCAGACTGAGTTTGATGTAATACGGGCACTTTTTATATTTATGAATGTAACATCCTGACAAAAAGATGACTCTGTGCCAAATTGCAAGCATGAAAGTGCAAGAGCTTTTCAGCAGAGTAGCTGAAATATTTTTAGCATGGACAAAACAAAGTATTTTTCCATAATTTTGTTCTTGGAAATAGCTGAGACATTTTTGATGAAGCTATCCAACAAAAATCAGCTTGAGGCAAACACCTGGCATGGGTAATTTCAGCCAAAACAGTTAAATTTTGGCAAAGTTTATAAACAGATGAGAACAGAAACTTCCAATAGGAAATGATAGGCAATTCATCTATAGGCACCCAGATTGTACCACCTCCAAAAGCTATTTGTCTTGTGTTTAGTTGTTTTGGTTTTTTTTTTTTTCCAAAAGCAGATGCCATTTTTTTGTTTGCTCAGATGTTACAGCTTCTCCATCGTGCACATGGGTGGCAATTGAGTTTTCTAATGTAAGGAGATTCTGAGTGCAGAAAAACCTGGTTCGAGTGCAGAGTCGCTTGGGAACTGGGCAGCTCTGTTTGTGGGCAGGAGGAATGATGTATGTTGCTGGAAGGGCAAGAATGATAAACAGTGGCCCTGCAGTCGCTTTGAAAGCTCCCAGTAAGCATTCACAGTGCCTGGTCCTGGCCATGCTGAGTGCAGATGTCGGGCCCCTGGGAAATGCACTGTTCCTGGGACTCCTGCCTTGTGGGGTGCTGGAGCGAAGGCAGCTCTGTGCTGCGGAATGGCAGAAGTGCTGCCTGCCAGGATGTGCTGGTAGAGAAGCTCTTTTCTGAACATAACGAATTTGCAGTAAACTTTATAGCCAAAGTCAGCATGACTTGTTTGCAAAGTTGAATGCTGTTTTTCTGAACTGCTGAAATACATAAGAACAAATCACGTGAGGTCATTTTGCTCTCTTTCCAAGCTGCTTCAGCTGTGATCCCAGAGCAAGCTGCACTTCTCTGCTCCCCTCTGCCCTGTCCTGAAAGCCTCTGCTGGAAGGGGAGAGGAAGGCTTGCTGTCTGTGCTCGGTGTTCTGACATCTGTGGCTGTGAGAAGAGCTGAAGTGGAGTCACAGAATGGTTTGGGTTGGAAGGGACCTTAAAGCTCATCCAGTTCCAATCCACCAGTCATTTGCTGCCCACCAGACCGGGCTGCCCAGAATCCTATCCAACCTGGCCTTGAACACCTCCAGGGATGGGGCACCCACAGCTTTCAGGGCAGCCTGTGCCAGAACCTTACCACCATGTGAGTAAAGAATTTCCTCCTGCCACCTAACCTGAATCTCCCCTCTTTCAGCTTAAAACAGTTCCCCCTTGTCCTATCACTATCAGACCGTGTAAAAGGTCGGTCTCTATCTGGTTTATAAGCTCCCTTTAAATACTGAAAGGCTGCACTGAGTTCTCTCAGTAGTTCTCTTCTCCAAACTGAACAAGCCCATCTACCTCAACTTTTCTTCCTAGAATGGGTGTTCTAGCCCTCAGAGCACCTTTGTGGCCTCCTCTGGACCCACTTCAACAGCTCTGCATCCCTTCTGTGCTGGGGGCCCAGGCCTGGACACGGTGCCCCAAATGGGGCCTTGCAAGGGCAGAGCAGAGGGGGGACGGTCCTCTCCCTGCTGCCACCCCTGTTGATGCAGCCCAGGGTACAGCTGGCCTTCTGGGATGCAGGAACACAATGCTGGCTCATGTCCAGCTTCCTGTCCATCAGGACCCCCAAGTTCTCCTCAGGGCTTCTCTCGAGGAGTAGTCCCAGTCCGTACTCACATCTGGGTTTGTCTGGAGTGAGGAGCACCTCCTTGCTGAACCTCATACAGTTCACATGGGCCCACTTCTCAAGCCTGTCTGGGTCCCAGTCCCTTTGGATGACATCTCTTCTCCCTAGTAAATGATAAAGGTGGTATGAGGAAAGCAGAGTATCTCTGAATGCTGGAGGTGTGAGTGACTTGTGCTGAAGCTCCTGCTTCGATGGCTGCATGCTGTGCTGTACACAAAGGCCCCTGCAGGTTTATGTTAAGGTGCTGCCCAGACTAAACCAGTACATTTTTTCTTTTCCCTCTCGAAATGCCTTTTTATCATTCAGGCTGTCACCTGTGTTTCCTGGCAAGGGCTGCTGGCTGGGGGAGGTCTGGCAGAGCTGAACACCCAGCTTGGTGGTCTTTGTGTGGCTGCCTGAAAGATGGCTTAAAACAGAACCTGCTCTGTGAATACCTGCGAGTTAACATGTGTCAACCGTGTGGCTGGAAGGTTTCTCCTTTGCTGAAAAGGGAGATTTTATAATGAATACTTTCCTTGTGATTAAAATGGGTAAATAAACAAATAGCTCCTACAGGAAGTATACTGTGTAATGACAGGGCAAATAGAATGTAGCTCTCCAAACAAGAAAAAGAAGAGGGAAAAAAAAAAAAGAGAAAAAGAAAAAAAAAAAAACCCAAAAAACAAGCTCCTCCTTAGTGCATTTAGTCTACTAGAATGTGAAATAGCAATTTATCTTTTCCATTTCCTTTCCTTGTCAAACACATCCAGCTGTTGGAGCTTTCTCTGTTCCTTACTAGAAATGCCAGGACTTGAATTTGTTGATGTTGTCGTCTTCTTGCAGAGTATCATTGCTTCTATCACCTTCCCTTGATACCCCTTGTGCTCACTCCTGTAACCTCAGGGGGAAAAATAACCTAATGATCCATAGTAGATGAAAACAAATTACGATTTTTCAGCAAGTCATTTCTGTAATAAATATAATTTTTCTTCCTGTTAGTGAACTACCTGGGAGCAGGCATATCTTTGGATGTGCTGAATTGGAGCTGATTGTCTTTATGAATAACTGTGAGTCTGTCTTTGAGACCACGATATGCCCTATTGGCTACATGTTGGAGCCTACTGAGTTGCAGTTAGCACAGTATTCCGTTCTAATGTGTAGGCAGCTCCTCATACAAGTTTTTGTAAAGTGAATGTAAAGATCTGTTAATTTGTCCTCTAAGCATGACTTACAGTGTCACATAGTGACCCTTTAGGTTCCCTGTGAAAAGTGAATACATGAAAGACGTGCAGAAGGCTATTCAAATGGCAATGCAAGTATTACAGAAAAAGGTAGATTCTGAGGGACTTCTTGCAGTCTTCTAATCCATCCTTCTGCTCAAGAGAGAGCTGAGTTCTCTGCTGTTCAGGGCTTTTTGCAATTGTTTAGAAAATCTGAAGGATGGAGACTGGGCCTTGTCCCAGGACTGTACCACTCACTGGAAAATTTGTTTTCCTTACATCCCAACTGGAATTTCCAATGTTGCAGCTTGTGTCTGTTGCCTCTTGCCATTTTATTGTGCAGCTCTGAGAAGAGTCTGGTAGTCTTCTATGTTAATTGACTTCTTGTGGTGGAAAACTCTGATCAGATTTCCCCGCAGCCTTCTCTTCTCCAGGTTGCACAAACCCTGCTCCCCCAGCTTTTACTTGTGCATCATGTGCTCCTGGCCCTCTTGGTGGCCTCAGCTGGGCTTGCTCTGATCTGATAATAAACATTAAAAATTAACTATTTTTTTCCACTGTTCCACGCAGTTGCAGTTTCCTTGGGTACAGCCTTCAGTCAGGCTGACTTTTGTCTTTGTAGGAGAGCAGGGATTTGAATCGGTGGTGAATGATAATTCTTTCATCCACTTCTGTGTCATTCTTGTTTGTTTGTTTATTTGTAAGTCATCTCCACTTGGACACTGTTATCCTAAGCATTCTTTCATCAGTGCAGTACATTCTCTTCCACAAAGCAGTGCTTGCATGTAAGCTAATAGTTGGGGCGAACAGATTATCTTGTTTTGTTAGATGTTTTCCTGTGAGGATACAGTCCTTCCATGTGATGTCATGGCATATTTCACTTGTGGTGGAAGGCATAATTCTCTTATATTTTCTGTTCGCATGACCTGAATTCCTCCCCAAGATTTTGCAGCTTTAAAGAATTTTCAAGGTAATGATTTCCCTTCTCCTGCTCTGGTTTGCTTCTAAATCTCTTCCATACCACCTTCTGAAATGCTGAGCTTCTACCGGAGACTTGAATTTCTGGAAAAGAGAGCGGATTGTAATTGTTTCCCTACCATTCCTCTTTTCAGAGTTATTGTATTCTAGGTGTTAGTTCCACATCAAATTTCACTGCGCCTCCACCAAGTCAAATGAAATGTGAGCGATAATAAAGATGTCTACAGCACTGTTGCTGATTCCATTATTTCATTGGATCATCGTGGTTGGATACGTTAACTTCCTGCATATGGGAGGGAGAATATGTGCTACTAATGCTGACTGAGCCAGCATGTCTGAACAGAGGTGTCTTCAGCAGGCAGTGAATTATCTGTAGGTGATTTTTTTTGAGTTTCAGTTTGAATATGATGCTAGAGTATGCAATAAGGACTGATCAAAGCGTATTGTCTTTAATTAAAATGGAGCAACCACAAAATGCCTCATTTACAATAAAGAGTAAGAAATTAAATATATATGTGTGTATATGTGTGTGTGTGTATATATATGTATATATATAACATTTTGGACAGAGATGGAATTCATTGGCCAAAAAAACTCCAAACTGAAGTACTTCAAGAAAGGATAAAGTGAAAATTGCCACAGAAGCAAAAAGCATTTTAGTCTTTTCATGGGAGAGTAGAACACATTGCACATGCCCTAATAAAGAAAACAGAATTGTTCTACGGAGAGGGGTGGAGCAAGGATTAGTCATCAATAATGAGGATGGGAATTAAGGTAGAATGTTTGTTCAGGAAGACAATGGGAAATGGGAGTTGTACAGGTGACAGCAAGACTGAAAGAATGAAGCACCAGAGCTTCCAGGTGTGCTCCCAGACTGCTGGAAGACTGGATGTGTTGTTAAGACTGGTCAAGAGCATATCAATTTGAGCGCAGAACAGCAAGCATAGCATCTGCATGGAGAAAAATGGCAAAGTGATGTGGAAATCTTCAGTGCCTTTAATGCAGCCTCAGTGGAGCAAGGTGAAACAGCTTACCCACGTGAAGCTGCAGATGCATCTTCATTTTTGGATACTGAAGTGCTTTGTACAGGCAAGTGATGAAGTACTTAAATCTATCTAAACATATACACCAAAAGTTTACATAGTTTCGGTTTTATGGATGCACGTCTACCTGGCTAATGCGTCGTACGCACATGTTTGCTTAGGCATGTTATCAGAATGCTTCTGTTTGATGTGCTTTTCAGGAAGGGAGCCTGATTTCAAAGGCATTTAGGAAGGAACTGGTAACTCAGACACAGATGGCCGCAAAGGCGGAGGTGGAAGAGAAAGGGGAAAGATGAGTTCTGGCAAGGAAACACATTGGGTGCAGGTGCGCTTGTTTGAGAAGAATGGGATGCTGTCTGGGAATGAATGAGAGCCATTCCTCAGCAGCTCATGCAACCTTCCAGACACCCTGGGTGGCCTCCGACGGCCGCAATCTTTGGTCAGAGAGTTCTAAAAATGTCTGAGCTTGCTGGCATTCCCATGCAAAAGATGCATGAGTCTGGAGCTGTGCGGTGTTCCGGGCTGTTCTGGGAGTGGGCAGAGTTAAGGTTACGTGGATGACCCAGACTAAGTGCGTGCACGCTTTCAAAGGATTTCACTTTGTAGTTGAGGAGTTTTACCTTCTGTGGTCGGTTTTTGAAAAAGCTGCCTTGTTTCCCAAAGGTTTTTTTGGCAGAAGTGGAAGTAAATCCCTTCTCCTTCAAGTGCATCCAGACTTGGTGGAACTTGAGAACAGCTTTTACGTATGTGGTTTGCATCCATACCATCCCTTCCTCACTTTGATCTCGATCCTCCCTGCATTGTGGTGTCTCTGACTGGTACTGGTGTGCTGCCATCTGCTTTCCCTCC